>NW_021620800.1:3172876-3247533 GCF_004785775.1 Grammomys surdaster | reverse complement strand
ACCACTGAGCCACGCCCCCAGCCCCTCACTGGGGGATTCTAGGCAGGAGCTCTACCACTGAGGCATGCTCTGAGGCTTTCTTTTATGTTTTTAAGGCCCTCTAGTGATTTTAATTTTTTTTCCTTGTTTTGATACTTTTATCTGTAGAATTTCTACTTGGTCTTCTTAAAATTTCTTTTTCAACCATTTCATCACACTGTCAACCCTAGCTGTGTCGGTCACACTGGAGTTAGTCTCTGCTCATTTGCCTTCCCTAAGAATGGCTAGTGTTTCACGGTTTTTAGTCTGGTGATGTCACATCCCAGATGTTATAAATGAGACACCAGAGACGTTACTATGTTCTCCTGAAGAACACTCACTTCCTTTTTAGTGTACAGTTACTTTGACTGAGTTCAAAGTGTCATAGGTGGCAATTCAAACAATTCCTTCAGACTTGGCTGGCTGTGAGGTTTCTGTTTTAGGCCTATGAACTTCACAGTAGCTAGTTCATTCCTGTACAGAATTGACTTCTTGGTCCAGTTGCATCCATTTTTAGGATCTCCCTCCTTGCTTTTTTGGTGACTAAGGTCACTGTTAACTAACCTTTTTCATCAAGCAAATAGCACAGCACATTCTTCTGCCACATTTTAGCTTCCTCATCTGGTGCAGGCAGGGCTCATCTTCAGGCAAAACACGATTTAAAAAGAAAGAAACCCACATTGCCATGTCTCGTTCTTCCAGATGTGGACTCCCTGGCTGCAGCTGCCTGCTTTTATAAACTCTCCATTGTCTTTGGGTAGTTGATTTGTAGTTATTTGTTCAGAGTTTGGATTTTTGATAACTGGTTCTGAAGGAGTCTGTGCCCAAGGGTGAGAGCGTGTGTGTGTGTCTGTGTGTGTGTGTGTGTGTGTGTGTGTATGTGTGCGCGCATGTGTGTACATGTACATGTTCGGGTTTGTATGTGTGCATGTGTGTATGTGTGTCTCAGTGTGTGGGAGGGCATACATGTGTGTGTGTACATGTGTGTATGTATGTGTGTTTCAGTGTGTGTGACAATTAAAATTTTCTGCTTTAGCTCGTCAGAAGATTTTGATTCCATTTAACAAATAATTTTAAACCCCTCATTCACTCACCTAGGCGTCAAGATACAAGTGTTCCTACATGGTTCAAGCTGATCTTGAACTCAAAATCACGCTGGCTCTTCTTACCTTCTTGGTGCTGGGATTCCAGCCATATGCCATCACACCAGGTTTTAAGAAAGAATTTAACACTTCCCACACTACCCGTTTTATTTTCCTTGCTGACAAAGGTAATCTTCAGTATTTATGTAAGAGCTATGAACGGCTTATTTATTTAATCCTTGCAGCTTTCTGCAGAAGAAGGTTTGTTATCCCCATTTGAAAGATGAGGAAACAAAGCAAGAGAGACAGACAGCCTGCCAAACTCACAGTGCACAAATGGCATTTAAATGGGGCCTGTAGACTGCACAGCTCTCTTATCCCTAAACCTGGTTCTGAGAAGTGGCAGGATCAAGGTGGTAGCTCAGAGCAGGAAGTGCAGGAGTCATCTGTAACTTTGAACTTGGCCAGGACCTCATTAGTCATCCAAACCAGAGACTTATCCCTGGAGTGTGAACAGAGTTCTGGCTGGCAGGGGTTCGGGGTGGGGGTAGGGAAGAAAGAGGAGAAAAGTTATTCAGCCAAAAGCAGAAACAATAGCATCCATATCAACTACAGTAGAGACAGATAGTACAGGGTGCCAGGTATTGACCACAGCTTTAGGAAGGAGGACAGAGGATCTGGTGCCCGTGTCCAGTTAAACAGCCACAGCGTGGGAGATCAGCTGAGTCTTTCCTTCACTCTTCCCCTTGAGTGTCGTGGCTCTCACTAGGTGAGAGGTTGTCACTCTTACATTCTGTGCCTCCTTTGAGGAACACTTTCCGTGTTAGGAGGCAAGAATCAGGAGACAAAAATGTTCTCAGACATTGGAAGTACAGAAACTAGTGTTGTCAGGCAGAAAAAAAAAAAATGCAGTCAGCATCCACTCGGGGCAAGGTCCCTGTCACTAAGCCACTAGACAGATTCTAGTGATCTATTTACCTTCCAGTAATTTCTCTCAGAAAAACAAGAAGGCCAGAGCAACCTCATCCTATAAGGCTCATCTGCAAGTGTCTCTCACTCTGAGAAATACTGAACTCCAGAAGCACACTGTTTTATGGGGAAATCTGACACACTCTGGCTTTTCCTTAAACTGCTACTACACCTTGGGTGAGATTAAAAACTATTCTTTGAAAAAGATTGCATTTGGAATGAATGCAAGACAGCTTTTCTAATCGGATATATTTTTTAACTGGATGCTAAAATATGCTTGTTGAAACTCAGTTTTCCCAATGTCACCTCTACCAGTTGACGACATCGACTGGGAGTTCTAACAGTGTTTGCTTGGTTCTCGTAATGGTGCACAGGGATTTAGGCCTTGGAAGTTATCTGGCCAACAGGGAGTGTCACCAGAGTGGGTTATGTGCTTTTCAACTGACCTTTGGGTTTCTGACTGAAAGCACTTAAATGGAGACCAAAGGGAGAAGTGGAGAAGTGGGCTGGGCCAGTGTGCCCTGCCCATGCTCCCTAAGCCGCTAATCAGTACAGATGGGAAAACCCAGCTCCACGTTGGGAAACAGGTTTGTATTCATTCCGTAAAAATGCTCTATTGAAGCTGACAGCTTTATGGATTTTCTTGGGGCCACTGATGAAGATAAAAGTCCTGTGGAGGTGCATCTATATTTTGCCCATTTGGTTCTTCAGCTCTAGCAAAAGGAAAGCAAATTTTTCTCGGGACCATAGGATGGCGTGTTTTGAGTAGATAAGAGATGTGATTTGGAATTGAGGGACAGTTAATTATTGCTTATGTATTGTTTGACTTTTCCATATATCTTTACCATACAGTGAAGATATGTTCACCCACTTGCAAGCCTCTCTCCTTGTATGTGAAGGACATAAATATACACACAGGCTGATCTTCCCTTCCTATTTGTATACATGGAATATAGAACAAGTATTTTCTTTTTTTAAATATTTATTTATTTATCTTATGTATATGAGTACACTATTGCTGTCTTCAGACACACCAGAAGAAGGCATCGGATCCCATTAAAGACGGTTGTGAGCCACCATGTGGTTGCTGGGAATTGAACTCAGGACCTTTGGAAGAGCAGTCAGTGCTCTTAACTGCCGAGCCACGTCACCAGCCCAGAACAAGTATTTTCTGTAGTGCCTTTCTCCTTACATGTTTGTGCACACACACACTACATATCTATGCATTCTGTCTATTTCCTTTTAAATGGTAACTCCTTTGTAGTGATCTGTGGAGGTTCGTTGCTTTCTCACAAGGTTTCTCTTCGTAGTCCAAAATAATCTGGAATTTGCTATGAGGCAGTTTGGCCTCAAATTTACAATCCCTCTCCTCCCTCCACTGCCTCCTAAGTACAGTGCAGGGATGACAATTTGTTGTGTAACATTTTCTTCTGAGATTGAAACATTCTATCCCCAAGGCTTCCCTTAAGCAGGAAGGTAAACAACTCAAAACAGCTTCAGGAAGTACCTGAAGCTGACCAAATTTCTCTACACCTCCCCACCCCCCCGCCAGAGAAAGCAATAAGAGCAGAGAGTCTTTCTCAGGCTAAGTGAAGTTGAGCTGCACAAAAGACTCTCAGACAAGCTGAGCTTCAAAGTTGCAAAGAAGACTGAGACCAGACCAGCTGACTGGAAGAAGCAGAACCCGCTGAGCTGCCTGGAAGAGGTTTAGACTAACTGAGGCACCTAGAAAGGACAGTCTTCCAACCTTTTGAGCTGTCTGCAGGCTGTGCAGTGTGCTGAAGCCTCCTAGCTTTGTGAGCTATGACCCATGCTGGGTGGACTTTGGGGATGCAGCTGTCTTTGAATCACTTCTGTTCCTGTAAGTAACCCCTCACACATAGTCCTGTAAGTAATCCCAGTAAAACTCATTGGTTCATAAAATTGGACTTCAGTGGTATCCATACTTAGGTCTCTTATGAGTTCCCTAACTGGGGTGAGTAGATGTCTGTGTTACCTCCCACTAGGAAAAGTTTTGCCACACCACACAAGTATGTGCCACCCTGCCCTGCTAGAAGTTCATATACACACAAAGAAACCCTTTCCCTTCAATAAAAATGACTCATATTGCACGTCAAATTGAATGCGGCTTAGTGTTGACAACTGTGCAGAACTTTCATAGGAGAGAGTTCCCAAATCAGTAAACAGTCTGCTATTAGAACATGTCTCCTAATCCCTCCATCCATACACATATAGACCTAGTAAATATATATGAACAAATAGATCAGAAATCCTTCCATATTTCTCGAGAGTTTTTAAAGGTGTGTGTGTGTGTGTGTCTGATGGCAGGTGTGAGTAGATCAGACAACACCTTTGTGACCTCTGCATGGGTTGCTGGGATTGAACTCAGGCCTCCAGGCTTGCAAAACAAAAGCCTTTACCTACTGAGCCACCTCACTGGCTCTCTTCTACCGGGGTACAGGTTATTATTAACCAGCGATTCCATGGCTGTTCAACCAGCCATTGTTTCTAGGGGTTTTTTTGTTTTGTTTTTTTTGTTTTGTTTTGTTTTGTTTTGGCTTGCTTTGATTTTTTTTAAAGCAGGGTTTCTCTGTGTAGTCCTGGCTATCCTGGAACTCACTCTGTAGACCAGGCTGGCCTCAAACTCCTAGAAATCTGCCTGCCTCTGCCTCCCAAGTACTGGAATTAAAGGTGTATGCCACCACCACTGGGCAAACATTAGCTGTTTTAAAAATAACGTCTCTGTGTTGTCATCTTTAGATTTGATTCTCGTTCACTCTGATTTGGCAGATTTTATACATACATAGATGAGCTTTTGCTCTTTAGGATAAGAATGTACCATCAACTCAGCCCAGTGGTGGTGGAATATATCTTTAATTCCAGAACATAGGAGGCGGAGCCAGCCAGATCTCTGAGAGTTCGAGGCTAGCCTGGTCTACATACATAACTAGCTCCAGGTCAGCCAGGGCTACACAGAGAAACCCGATGTCTCACAAAGAAAAAAGAAGGTCATGTCACCGGCAGAAATGAACATGACTGGTAGCCATAGCCACATACAGCGCCTCATCTGAGAAAGCTCACTTTGCAGAGGGGAAGAATAACATTCTCAGAGCACGGCTTAACTATTCTCCTTGGAAAACACGGTCCCTGGGAAGCATCTGCATGTCTTGCAAAGCCAGCCAGTCTTCACTGCAGCCTTTTATATCTGCGGAGTAAATTAAGACAACTTAAAATATTTTATAGTATGTAGAACTATAAAAATAATAAAACTATTAAAGCGACTTAAGGTATTTTTATAGTTTATAGAACCATAAGCGTAATAAACGCATACTTGCCCAAAACGGCCAATAGAGCAGAGTACTTAAATTACAGGCTTCAGACCTCAAGCTCAACTCTTTCCCCCGTCGTCAGAAGCTCTAACAGGTGTGTGGCCCTCACATCTTCCTTTACATGCATGTTTACGAATTTAGTGTTGTTTTTTTTTTCCTACAGGATTTTAGTGGTGGTGGTATGTCGGGACACAGTTTCTCTACATAGTCCTGGCTGTCCTGGGACTCACTATGTAGACTGGAATCTCCCTGAGCTCATAGAGAACCCCCTGCTTTTTTTCCCAAGCAGTGGGATTAAAGATGTGTGGCATCACACCCAACTTTACACACACCCCCCAAGCCCCGTACATGAATGATTGAATTTTGGCCTTATGCATACATACTAGACAAATGCTTTACCACTGAGCCAAACCCTCAAGCCTTCACTGGTGATTCTAGGCAGGTGCTCCCCCATTGATCCATGCTCCTAGCCCCTCACTGGGGAGGCAGGGGGGTTCTAGCAGGGGCTCTACCACTGAGCCACACCCCCAGCCCCTCCCTGGGGGACTCTAGGCAGGGGCTCTACCACTGAGCCACGCCCCCAGCCCCTCACTGGGGGATTCTAGGCAGGGGCTCTACCACTGAGCCACGCCCCTAGCCCCTCACTGGGGGATTCTAGGCAGAGGCTCTACCACTGAGCCACGCCCCCAGCCCCTCACTGGGGGATTCTAGGCAGGTGCTCTACCACTGAGCCACAACCCCAGCCTCTTACTGGGAGATTCTGGGCAGGAGCTCTACCACTGAGTCAGGCCTCCATCCCCTCATTGTGGGATTCTAGACAAGTGTTCTCTCACTGAGCCCCCACCCTAGCTCTACAGGTCTGCTCCATTCACAGACCTTTGTTTACCTTTTCTTCTGAGACAAAGTTTCACTCAGTTGTGCCAGCAGGCCTTAGGTTTGTAATCCTCCTGCCTCTTAACTTCTCCAGTAGCTGGGATGACAGGTCTATGCTACTAGGCATGGCTGAAAAAATACTCACCCCACTAATGTTTTCCTAGCAAGTGGAAGCAGCGTGCAGTCCCACAATGAGCTGAAGTCCCACTTCTGTCGCTATTCCAAGCATGGAGACTTTTAAAGTCTGCCCCTTCACATCTGAAAACCATGCACTGTCACAGACCCTAGAACACTGACACTGGCTTCCTCTAGGGGAGAAGGAGTCTGAGGCAACGTGTGTGAAGTCAAGTAGCCCACGGTATGCATCTCATTTGTCTCACAGCCTCAACGTCACACACGGAGGACATTGACTCAGTGTTGGGAGGCTTAGTCTTCAGGGAGTAGGGTCTGCTCATAAGACCGAATGCTTACACTGGGGCTGTCACCTTTCAGCTTTTGATTTTGTACCAGGTTTGGTCTCTTGCCTTGTTCAGATTTGTTAAGTGTACTAAGGGTACAGATCCTTGGGATCAGCAGGAAGATAGGATAGGATTGGCAAAATGAGGTCAGAGGAGCGGAACCATACTCAACAGGCTGGTCTGGCTGATCTGAAGCCTGCAGCAGCTCCTTCCGACCACATGACCCTGCAGGGAGGCAGACCTGTGCCCCCCGGGGTGCTAAGGACCAGCCATGTTCAGGTTCCATGTCTGGCCCAGCTGGGACCCTCTTTCTACCAGCACCCTTACAGACCAGACACACAATAGAGCCAGAGCGGCTTCAGGGCCCAGCTCTGGGGACTTTCACTGGCAAAGACTTTTGTCCTTTCTGGATTTTTCCCAAGAAAATAGTCTCTTTCTCCTCCTTCCAAGTCACTTTTTTGTTCTGCCAAGCCTCTGGGGATCACATCTGCCTGAGGGGCAGCCTCCTTCCAGTCAGCCCTAGGCACCGCTGCATATAGTCTGGTATTTGGAAACTGTTTCAAGAGGTTCTGAATTGGGTCTGCTTTGGACCAGGGGTTGACGGTCCTCTCTGGCTGAGTTGGGGGGGGTGTCGTCTGGGTAGCCGCTTTCTTCCACATAGTTCATTCTGTGTTCATTTAACAAGTATTTGAGGCTCTCTTCTCAGCCAAAGCCTGTTCTAGTCGGATGGGGCGGGGGTGGGGGGTGGGGGGGGTGGTATGCAGAACAGGACAGGCAAGATCCTTGCCTCTTGTGGAGCTGGGACGGGCAAAATAAGTAAACAAGACTATTCTCTGAGTGAGCTATGAGGAAGATAAGGTGGTGTGGTGGCCCAAGAGCCTTGGGGGAGGGTACGGCTCACACCTTTCTGAGAATGAGGCACTCAAGTGACCGGAAGGAAGGGGCTGTGCCAACTTAGGAAGAACACTTCAGGGAACAAGAACAAAGTACAGCTCCCGGAGGCTAGGCAAGCTTGTGTGAGGGTAGGCAACGGTGTATTCGTGCTATACATACTTCCAGAACCTTCCTTCCTCATATGCAAGGTGTTAAAGTGGGTTTGCATAGCTGAAGTGTGTTGTTTAGAAGGTACTGGGGACTCTCTTGCTGGAGAGGGGCGGAGACACGCAGACCAAGAGGAAAAACTGTTAGTGGCAGTGTGGACGCTCAGTGTGTGTGTGTGGGGGGGGGGATGACCAGCAAGCATGTAATATGTGAAGGAGGGATGAATTACTGGGTGCAGATTTGGAACTGTGCATATGTCTATGTTGCTAGCGGTGAACCTAGCATTTCCCATGTGCTTGGCATGTGCACTGCCACCGAGCTATACCCTCCGTTCTCATTTGACTTCTCATTTTGAGACCAGGGTCTTACTAAGTTACCCAGGCTGACCTTGAAATTACAGCTACCCTAAATAGCTGGAATTGTAGGCCTGCACTACCAGGCCTTCAAATGTGGGGTTCCTGTCCACTGCTGTGTCTCCCAACTAGGGCAAGGACATCCACATAGATGGGGTCACTGCTCCTCTGCTTGTGCTGATTAACTGCTGGCCGGCCCAGCACAAGGCGACTCTGCCTGGCACATGCCTGCCCCCACATGCAGCCTCAAGAACAAGGGTTTCCACAGTAGCTGACCCCTCATGCCCTCTGGTGGGGATCTCCTTGTCCTCTTCTTGGACTTGGGAGTTTCCTGCCCAAAGACTCAGAGTCAGTTACCTAGACTCCTGTGGGCCTCTTTACCAGGTGTTAGCCTGTATGTATATCCCCAGGCCCAGGCATGGATGAAACATAGGCAGCATTTCAACCCAGTGCTACAAAGCAATGGCCTGCCCTAGGACCAAAGGCTTAGCTGGGGGGGCTTTAGGGACAGGAAAAAGAAGGGACATAATCACATAATTGACTTCTCTGGTGTGTGTGTGTATGTGTGTATCTGTGTCTGTGTGTCTGTGTATGTACATATATGTGTATATATGTGTATATATGTGTGTGTAGAGAGAGAGGGGATGGGGGGGAGAGAGAGAGAGAGAGAGAGAGACAGAGAGAGAGAGAGAGATGGCCTCACTGTGCGGCCTTGACTGGTGTGAAACTCTCTTTGTAGACCAGGTTGGCTCAAACTCAGAAATCCACCTGCCTCTGTCTATCAAATGGATTAAATGTGTGTGCCACTCCTACCCTATTACAGTTTTTCTAAAGCTAAGTTCTAAGTCAAAGCCTGGTCCTCCAGCACATTCTGAAATTTGTCTTTTGCTTGTTTTGCTGTATTGGGGATGAAAATACTGTACAAGGCTCTACTGCAGAGCCACACCCTCAGCCTCTTACTAATGAAGTCAAGGCAGGGGCTCTACCACTGAGCCACGCCCCCAGCCCCTCACTGGGGGATTCTAGGCAGGGGCTCCACCACTGAGCCATGCCCCCAGCCCCTCACTGGGGGATTCTAGGCAGGGGCTCTACCACTGAGCCACGCCCCCAGCCCCTCACTGGGGGAATTCTGGTTGAGTGCTACCACTTAAACTATATCCCCAGCCATGAAGTGATGTTATTTAAGACAGGAAATCTGGAATATTTTACCTAACAGTTTCTTGGTTTTGGAAATTTTTGAAGGATGGTGTTTAGGTTTGGTTCATTCTTCCTTCCTTCCTTCCTTCCTCCTTCTTTCTTTCTCTCTTTCTGGCCTGAAACTCACTGTGTAGCCTCAACCGGTCTTGAACTTTCAGCGAGATTACAGAACCTGTGGCGCTCCTGCCTTAGCCTTCCAGTGCGTAGATTCTGGCCATGTATTTATTTAATACCAGATTATTTATTTAGTATTATTTATTATGTATCAAATTACTGGCTCAGTGGTAATTTGATATTTAATAAAACACGAAACGGGAGCTGTAATTCGTACCATTGCTCTTGGCTCCTTAGGCACGTGGAGAAGACACACCCGTGTTCAGCATCTGCTTTAATGGCTGTCTCTTTGCTGGATGGCAGCTCTGGGGTTCATCAAGGAGCTTACTCCAAAATGCCACAAAGAACGTTTCCCAATTTGCTAAATAAAACTAATAAGATTTTTTTAAAAAATATTCTGCAGTTTGGTTTGATTTTCTTCTAGGATCTCTGCTTTTGCTTATCGGCTAATAGCTTCCGGCAAATGGAAAATATAATACAAACAACGTAAGAAGTCACACGTGCGCGTCGTCGCAGTCTGTGGAATAGGAAGAGAAAACCGGGAAGAGCCGCTTCTCCGGGTCTCAGGATTTCTTTGATGTACCACATACTCATGGTTATGATCTTGCATATGGTCAGCTACATTTTCTAATAGGCAAATCGCTCCTGGGGTGTTTGGTAGCGAACAATATCACACAGCGTTGCCTAAGACTAGGCTTCAAACCCTAGAGTAGTAGCACACCGGGCATCCTATAATCACACTGAAGTGAGTTCCTTACTGTGATAAATTTCTGGAGGAAACCAGAACCCCAACTAGAAGTGATTTGTGAGAGAACAGCGCAAGACGGTCTTACTTATCAGTGTCAACGGCTTGCCCAGATCTGAGCTCAGCATGTATGCTTCCTAATCCTTCCACAAGCCCTACAATGAATTACTGAGAAATCCAGTAACTTGTTAAGGTCATCCGGCTAGTAAATGATGAGGTACGTATTTTAATGGGTCTTTGGAGTCCCTCACTTACTCAGGGCCTCCTGATAAGATGTGTAATCTACTGGGTGATCCCGGGAGCTTCTCCAATAACTAATAAACTTTGGATAAGAAGCACTCCCCAATCAGCCCAGTGTCTGGCAAATGAGTCCCCTATGCTCCCTGCTCCAGGGGCTTGGAGGAAGACACACATGTCGCAAGACGTCAATTCCAGCCGGGAGCCTGGCATCTCGTTTAGATCGGTCCTATGTTGCCTCTGTAGCTTCTCCTGGCAGAGGGAGTGGGTTGAAACAAGTTCTTGCGCTGTGGCCTAGACTGTTGGTGAACCTGTAGTTTTCCTGCCTTAGCTTCTAGATGATTGACGTTACAGGAATGTACCACCACACCCTTTTTTTGGTGGTGGTACCTGTTTGTCACCTAGCCAAAAACCCCTCTCCATTCCAGCTGGTATGGGCTCTCAGAAACCCAAATGGGAGAAGAAGAAGAAGAAGAAGAAGAAGAAGAAGAAGAAGAAGGAGGAGGAGGAGGAGGAGGAGGAGGAGGAGAAGAAGAAGAAGAAGAAGAAGAAGAAGAAGAAGAAGAAGAAGAAGAAGAAGAAACCCCTCCCAGACCAGCGAAGAATGCTCCCTGGGATAAAGCTGGTTCGCTTACCTGAGATGGCCTTGGCCATCAACCCAACCCTGTCTGTGGCTCTAGCCTTATCTAGGCCCCTCCCTAGCTCTCCCCACACTCCAGCCTGTCAAACACCCTTGTCCTTTGTTATCAGAACAGGCCATGCTCCCGGCAGCCTCTCCACCTTTGCACCTGCTGTTCCCTCCTCCAAGGGGGTGAGGGGGGGAGGCTTTTCTTCCTTATCCTTCCAGCGACTTCCTGCCTACTTCAGGAAACACCTCAAAGGCTCACGCCTGCATGAAGACCTCTCCCATGGCACGTTTCAGTCGGCCGCAGTGGGATTCCACTCACCGAGTTGTGTAAAGATACATATTTGACCCTCACTCAGGAGGCTGGAAATCAGAGTCAGTGAAACCCGGAAATCAGTGGCTGCCTTCTCCAGAGCCCAGTTCCTGGGGCTGGGTGTGAATACAGCCTAATGACCGTTTTCCACTTATAACCTGTGAGGCCATTTCGTGGGTGATGATTTGCCTCCTGCTCCTTTGGTGTCCCCCTCTCTATTGATGACACTTTTCCTACCAGCTGACTGCATATGACATTTCTGTTCCTCTACCTGTGTCATCTCCCAGTCCCCACCCCTCACCTCACACATTTAATCCCACCCTTTTTTGTTGATGACTGTATTGTGCTTCAGCTTCCACTAACCCTAATGTCCTGTGCTTGCATAAACGAGGACAACTAAAGGCATCAGCCTCCCGCTAATGTCTCTCTTAGTTAGGAACTTTCTCACAGTGTTCCCCGTTCCCCTCAGAGGAAAAACAAACAAACAAACAAACAACAAACATTATTTTAGTTCAGTAGAAAGACTGAAGATCCCTTTCGGCTTTTAAGGATTTCTCTCCAGGGGACACTCCACAGGTGCGTGGTGTATTAATGGATCACGCGTATCTGGCCCAGAAAGCGATCCTCCGCTCACACCAGGTTGTTTATTTAGTGTATCTGCTTCGTATTCGCTCTGTTCAAAAGCATCAAGCTAAAAATATCTTGTTTATGCGCTCTGGACCGACAATGCAGCAGTTGGGCCATTAATCACTGAGAATATGTTGAGTGAGAATGTGATTCAAGCACAGGATGCGTCCTCCAGACGAAGTCGGTTCTTTACTGTAACCACAGTGCAAGCACAGCAGACCTCCCCAAAAGTTTTTAGCCGCTCCTCTTTGAGCCTCCTAGGCGGATCGCACCGCCTTTCCTGGCCTAACACGGCCATTACACTGGGGGGGGGGTCTTGACCTGCAAACCCTAGTGTCACAGAAAGACCCCCAGCATGGAGCGCAGACAAATGGAGTTCGAGAGGACGTAAGGCCTCAGCTCAAGAAGCCGCAAAAAGGTCTTCGGGGTGCAAAAACGAAACACTTGGGTGTTCACCAGGCCCCTTCTGTCCCGGACCTCCGCGGCCGCGATCCAGGTGGAGAATGAACGGGACGCCACGTGGCTGGGGAGCCGATGCACGCAAACTCCTACCCACAGCCGCGAGCCTGTAGGCGGCGCGGTGCGGAGGATCCCGAGGACCCGACAGGGGGCTCCCAGTGGATGCTCGAAAGGCTCGGTAGCCAGGAACAGGACACCAGAGCTACCGAGATTAGTGCCCCACCCCCCGAATGACAGTAGGTAATGAAAATTGTGGCTTCAGGCCCCTGACTATGGGCCCCGCCTGGGGATCACGGTCCCCGATTCAAGTTCACTCCTCTCACTCCAACACCCTGCCCTCTCCCCGCCCCTGCGCGCTCTCTTTAGTGTCCCTGTTCCGCGAGTCTCGGAGGATCCACCCGCCGGTCCCCGGGGGTGTGTGGGGGGGTGTGTGGGTCCCGAACACTTGACTAGAGGCTCCACGCAGGGTAGCAGCGTCCGCCTTGTAAGCCTAGCAAGCCTATGGCTCCGGCCTGGAGACATAATTAAAAAGAAAGTTTTCCAGCCTAGGCGGGTGGACCAGCCAGGTCCACCAGGCTCCAGGGTTAGCGGCCGCCTCCGCTCCCCGCTGGGTCCTAGCGCCCTACTACTCTAAAGAGCCCTTGGGACCCTTGAGTTCTAGAGAGGCTGAGCGAAAGAGAGGTGCTCTGCCTGGAAGCAGTGGGGTCGCCTGGAGTTCAGAGATAAAGATGCACAATCTCAGCGCTCTGGGCCTCCTTACTCGGCGGTGCCCGCTAGGTTGCTGGTCCAAAACAGTCCCCAACCTCCCGCGCCGCGGCTCTCCGCCACAGCCTTTTAGAAATCCGGGTGGGAGAAAGGCCTAGTTCCAGCTTTTAAGACAAGTCTTCACTACGGTAGCTCAAGATTTAGCATTCTCTCTCCAAACGTCCCCCAATCTCCATCTCCCCTCGCTCGGCCTCTGGATGCTCCCGGGCTCCCTAGTGTTGGCTGGGAGTGGGTAACTTAGAGGCTTAAAGGAGGGGCGCCTAACCACCGACCACGTGTGTGCGGGGGCGACAGCGCCGCTGGGGTGGGGCTGAGCGCCGCAAGCCGGGTTCGCCTTGCCGCGCAGGAGTCAGTGGGCGTTGCGCCACGATCTCTCTCCACTAGCACTATGCTCCCGCCCCACTCACCGCCTTGGAAAGTCACAAGAGAAGGCGGGCTCTAAGACCCAGCAGACACCATCCTGCTGGCGCCCTCGGTCCCAGACCGGCTTGGACACCAGGGGGCGATGCCCGACCCGCTATAAAAGCGGTCCCCGCGCGGGCCTGGCCATTCGCGACCCGAAGCTGCGCGGGCGCGAGTGAGTTGGGGCACTGGGTGGGCGGCGGCGACAGCGGCGCCACGCGCAGGCTGGAGGCCGCCGAGGCTCGCCATGCCGGGAGAACTCTAACTCCCCCATGGAGTCGGCCGACTTCTACGAGGCGGAGCCGCGGCCCCCGATGAGCAGTCACCTCCAGAGCCCCCCGCACGCGCCCAGCAACGCCGCCTTTGGCTTTCCCCGGGGCGCGGGCCCCGCGCCGCCCCCAGCCCCACCTGCCGCCCCGGAGCCGCTGGGCGGCATCTGCGAGCACGAGACGTCTATAGACATCAGCGCCTACATCGACCCGGCCGCCTTCAACGACGAGTTCCTGGCCGACCTCTTCCAGCACAGCCGGCAGCAGGAGAAGGCCAAGGCGGCGGCGGGCCCCGCGGGTGGCGGCGGTGACTTTGACTACCCGGGCGCCCCGGCGGGCCCCGGAGGCGCGGTCATGTCCGCGGGGGCGCACGGCCCCCCTCCTGGCTATGGCTGTGCGGCGGCCGGCTACCTGGACGGCAGGCTGGAGCCCCTGTACGAGCGCGTCGGGGCGTCCGCGCTGCGGCCGCTGGTGATCAAGCAGGAGCCCCGCGAGGAGGACGAGGCGAAGCAGCTGGCGCTGGCCGGCCTCTTCCCCTACCAGCCCCCGCCGCCCCCGCCGCCGCCGCACCCGCACGCGTCTCCCGCGCACCTGGCCGCCCCCCACTTGCAGTTCCAGATCGCGCACTGCGGCCAGACCACCATGCACCTGCAGCCTGGCCACCCCACGCCGCCGCCCACGCCCGTGCCCAGCCCGCACCCCGCGCCCGCCTTGGGTGCTGCGGGCCTGCCGGGCCCCGGGGCCGCGCTCAAGGGCTTGGCCGGGACGCACCCCGACCTCCGCACGGGCGGCGGCGGTGGCGGAGCCGGCGCGGGCAAGGCCAAGAAGTCGGTGGACAAGAACAGCAACGAGTACCGGGTACGGCGGGAACGCAACAACATCGCGGTGCGCAAGAGCCGAGATAAAGCCAAGCAGCGCAACGTGGAGACGCAGCAGAAGGTGCTGGAGTTGACCAGTGACAATGACCGCCTGCGCAAGCGGGTGGAACAGCTGAGCCGTGAACTGGACGCGCTGCGGGGCATCTTCCGCCAGCTGCCTGAGAACTCCTTGGTCAAGGCCATGGGTAACTGCGCGTGAGGCGCGCGGCTGTGGGACCGCCTTGGGCCGGCCCCTGGCTGTGGACCCGGAGGATGGTTTCGGGTCGCTGGATCTCTAGGCTACCGGGGCCGTACAAGCCAAGACTAGGAGATTCCGGTGTCGCCTGAAAGCCTGGCCTGCTCCGCGTGTCCCCTCCCTTCCTCTGAGCCGGACTCGGTGTGTCTAAGATGAGGGAGTCAGGCCGTGGTGGTTTCTCCTTGACACCGAGAGACTTTTCCGCGGAGCGGAGCTGGGAGCCCGGCAGTTCTAGTATTAAGGAAGTAACCTTGTGCCTTGGATAACTCAAAACTCGCTCCTTTTCCTACCGAGTAGGGGGAGCAAACATGTGCCTTGATATTTTATTTGGAGGATTCCTGCTTCCTCTCGGGCCGCAGCAGGCCCCCATGAGAAAAATGAAGGGTGGAGGCCCAGGGCAGGAGGAAGATTCAGGAAGCTAAGATCCCGGCAGTGGCCCGAGCTGCCCCTCAGTCCCTGTCCTTAGATGGGAGGGACTTAGGGTGTTGGGGATTTGAATCTCAGAGTGTCCCCACCTCCACCCCAAGCTACTTGGAGATGGAGGGTTCCTAATCCCTTGCTTTTCGCACCTCCACCTACATTCCTCCCACCACCCCCCAGCTTACAACAGGCCTGGTTTCCTGGGTGAGTTTATGGAGAATGGGGGCACCACCCCCGGCCAGACCAGAAAGCTGAGTTGCAAGTTAGCCTTGTGGTTAAGCGAGTGATAGGAAACGGGGACCTAAGGTTCTGGTCTTTGGGGTTGGGGATAAAAGGGCACCGGGACCATCAGCCTCCTGTGTACTGTATGTCGTCGCCAGCCTCTGTTGCTGAAGGAACTTGAAGCACAATCGATCCATCCCAGAGGGACTGGAGTTATGACAAGCTTCCCAAATATTTTGCTTTATCATCCGATATCAACACTTGTATCTGGTCTCTGTGTCCCAGCGGTGCCTTGTGCAATGTCAGTGTGCACGTCTATGCTAAACCACCATTTTATTTGGTCTTTTGTTTTGTTTTGGTTTTGCTCTGATTCTTGCCAAACCGAGACTCTTCGCTGACTAGGGGAAGGAGCTGAGTGAGGCTCTCTCTCGCTCTTTTTGGTTGAGGGATGTTTGTTTGTTTTTTTTTTTCTTTTGCCTCCCAGAGGACCAATGAAATGAAGTGGGCTTCTCCCTCTCCCCTAGTTTTCCAAGGGTGTATGTAGTGGGTCTTAGCTTCCTTCAGCTGAGACTTATACAGGCTTACCCACTCACCCACCCCCATCCCCAAAGGCCCTGGCTCTGGGTCTGGAAAGAAGGCCACCTCCAGCCAATTCGTACACACCCCTGTGGCTGGGAGCAGGGGTGAACTGCTTCCTTCTCTTCTTTTTTTTGGGGGGGGAAGGGGCACAAAGTTTCATGCTAGATGTCGTATGTATTATATCTATAATATAAACATATCAAACTCAGTTTTGGTGTCTTTTTAAAACCAGAGGGAAGTCACTTGTAAGGTTTGCTCTGGGCTGGGTTCCATTTGAAACAGCATTTTCTGTGTCTGAGGTCCTAAGTCTTCATCTCTGGAGTCTCTTTCTACCTGGGTGACGTGCCATGGCAGTCAAGAAATGGATAGGGACTCTAAGCTAAGAACACCCTGAGTCTAAAGACTGAGTCCCTCGGAATTCAGGGGGGTGGGGGTGGAGGGGTAGTGCTATCTTTGGGCCATGGTCTCTCTCTGCATCCTAGAATAAGAGGGAGACAGAAGAGAACACCTCCTCTACCTGACGAGAGATCCCACTTAGAAGCTCTCAGCTTAAGGGACCTTTTGGCCACATTCCCAAATCACCCCACTCCAGCTCTAGAAGAACAAGGCCCACACCACCTTTGCCCAGCCTCTTCAGTGGAGCCCTGGAAAACAGGATTCTTCATCCTTCCCTGCCCACTTCCCAGTCTCTGGTGCCGCCCAGAATGGCAGCTTGGGTGCTGAGCCCCCTTTATAGCCTATCTAGGGAGGTGTCAGCAGTGAATCTGTAAGGATTCATCTGCCCCGCTTTCTCCATCCAGGCAAATGGGATTGGCTTCTAATGATCACACAGTCATTGCTACAACGACCCCATGAGGTGCAGACATCCAGTTGGCTGTAGTAACAGGCTGGTAAGGAAAGGGTGGTCTTCATCACTATCCCTGCCTGGAGCCCAGAGGGAACTGGGCTCTTCACCTGGAGTGTGACTGCTGGGCAGCTTCAGTATATACTGGTGAGAAATGATAAGTTCTTTCAAATTCTGCAAACTAGTTTAGCGTGACTAGCCTTTGTGGTTACGTTGTCCCACCAACCCCTTCCCCCACCGCCCTCTCTGTCCTATGCCTTACCACCTCCTCACCCATGGCTGCCCTTGGCAGAGGAAAGGCCAAAGCCCAGTGAGGAGGCGGTGGCCTGCCCCGTCAGCCTGGGAACTAGGAAGGCAGAGCCTCACCGCCTGCCTAGAGGCTGGGGCAGGCCTTGGCTTGCAGGCCCCAGCAAACCCTCTCTGAGTTCAGTGTGGATTCCAGTTTTTCTTGTTTACAGGGAATGATCCTTGAATTCCCCCTTTGCTCCCAGAACAGGTCCTAGGCTGAACAGGGGCGGGGGGGGGGGGGGTTTGCTCCTGCTCTCCTTTCCCTACCACCTGAAGTGGGGGTGGTCATTTCTCCAGGGGCTCATGGGAGGGCACCCTTCCTGCACATCCAACTCAAGTTTCCACATAGGCCCGAATTGGGAACAAGAAGGGCCCAATCAGGGACGCCTCCAGTGTGGTCTGTGTTGGGGGGCAGGAGGTACAGATTGGGGGTGGCCCTGTCCAGTGTGTGCTCTATGTCTAGCTGGGAGTGGCCTTCCAGAGAGTTCATACTTCATGAGTAACTGAATGTACCCCTAAATATTCACTGAATGCCTTCTTATCCCAGGGCCTGTGCCCAGGATTAAAGCACCACTGAGAACAGACTCAGGTCTTGCCTTGAGGAGCTGACAATCCTGTGGCCCCAAGCCGTGTCACCATGTCAGGGTAACAAGTGCACTTAGGGGCTTTTCCTGATGTGGAAACAGCAGCCCAAGTAAGCCCAGTATCTAATGAGGCCAGCCCCCTCCCCCCATGGACCCTGTCCTCAAATGCCTGTAAACTTCTGCCAGGCATAAGCCTTGCCCAGGACTCTGCCTGGCTGTGGTGACCACTTCTTTTTCCGGAACACTCCTGAGCCCTGTGTCCCCTGGCAGCCTCCAGGAGAGAAAGGGCGGAGTGAGAGAGGGAGGTGACTCCTTTGCCACCAGATAGCTTAATGCTGTCACGGATGTCACCCTTATCTCTTGGATCTCCTGGGAATCTGTGAACATGGGGTTTGGCCCTGACACCTGCCATGAGCCACTGGGGAGGGTGAGGAGTGTCCACCCCTCCCAGGCTTCCCACCCTCTCCTTCCCAGGTGTAACCTGCCTGTCCTCCGAAAGCTGCTGATTTCACAAGAGGGGAGGGGGCCCCTCATCTTGAAAGGTCAAGGGGAGCAGAAACTCTGATCTCCCTTAACCAAGGGCCAACTTCTTCCACGGCTCCCACGGGCCTTCTACAGACATGAAGTATCATCCTTGCCTGTGTGCTGTTAATGTTCCAGCTGCTGCTTTGCTGTGCTGGTAGACAGAGGAAGCCTTTTTCTTTTCTTTCATTTCTCTCTCTCTCTCTCTCTCTCTCTCTCTCTCTCTCTCTCTCTCTCTTTTGGTTTTTCGAGACAGGGTTTCTCTGTGTAGCCCTGGCTGTCCTGGAATTCACTCTGTAGACCAGGCTGGCCTCGAACTCAGAAATCTGCCTGCCTCTGCCTCCCAAGTGCTGGGATTAAAGGCGTGTGCCACCACTGCCTGGCCCTCTTTTCTTTTCTTTTCTCCCATTGTATGCCCTTTTCTCCCTCCCCACTCCTTCCCTTAGCCCACCATCTCTTCTTTGCTTCTATAATGCCACCTCTTCTTTCTCAACCCCACCCCTCCTTACTCTTACCCCTTCCCCGTGGACAGAGCCTTTAACGAAAGCTGTAACCTAGGAAAGAAACCAATTCCACTATCAAAGCATCCTCGCCCCATCCCAGAACAATTAAACAGCCAGATGGAATCTCTGGGAAAACGCATTAATAACGCGAACAATCTGTTCAGGCCAGGCAGGAGCCCAGGAGCCTGGAGCAGGGGTGGGGCTTGGGGGTGGGAGTGGGCAGAGGAAGGCTGGGGATGCTGGGGTGTATGCTTCCAGCCCCATCTTGTCCATGTGGTGCCCAGAGAGAGAGACAGGACCATCCCAAGGGTATGCTATGTCAGCCACCAGCTGTGCTGTCCCCTCTGGCCCTTGCAAGGCCCACTGTACGCCCTGGATCCTGGTGGCTGCAAACAGAGCCAGACAAATATGGAACCCATTACTCAGCCAGCCACAGCCACAGCCAGCCCCATTCTGGCACCCGATCTCTTCCCTTCTCTTCACTTTTGTTTTTATTTATTATTTTTCTAGCTTTCTGGCCCCACCCATTAAGAACAGGCCTCCTCCCCCACCCCCCGCAGCTTATGGAAGCCCCTTTTCTCTTCCTTTGCTGTGCCCACATCCACTCCTTGTGTGCACACTAGCAGAAGCTAGCCCGAGCCCCTGGAGCTCCCCACAGAAATGAAAAGTCCAGGGTCCACGTTGTTCAGCTGTCTTGATGGCCTGGAGAGGGTTGGGTGTGACCCACAGGACCCACTTCTGTTGTTTCCAAGCCTGGTCTAGGTAGAGCTAAGAAGCTCAACTCTTCCTTAGCAGTTCCTCTTTTGGTGACTACCGTCAGCAGGGGCCCACTGAAGTACACTGAAAAAAAGGCTCGCCTCTTCCCCCCCCCCCCCCATGCTAGGAATTAAACTCAGAACCTCTTGCAAGCTTTACTACTGAGCTACACCCTAGTCTTTGTCATCGTCCATTCTGTTAGTTTGAAACAGGGTCTCCCTAGGTAGCCCAGGTTGGATTCCAACTTGTACTCTCCCCACCTCAGCCTTTTGTGTGCCTAGGATAGCTAAGCAAGCTGCACCTTACCTGGGAAAGGTGACGGTTTTCTTAAAGCTATCAGGTTGGATAGAAGTTTACTTTCAGAGGGTCTGGGGAGCTAGCTCAGGCAAGTGCTTGCCTGGCGTGAGGACCTGAGTTTGATTGTCAGAACCCACATTTTAAAAGAAAGAAAGAAAGAAGAAGAGAAAGAAAGAAAGAAAGAAAGAGCCGGGCAGTGGTGGCACACGCCTTTAATCTCAGCACTTGGGAGGCAGAGGCAGGCGGATTTCTGAGTTCGAGGCCAGCCTGGTCTACAGAGTGAATTCCAGGACAGCCAGGGCTACACAGAGAAACCCTGTCTCGAAACAAAACAAAACAAAACAAAGAAAGAAGGAAAGAAGGAAAGAAGGAAAGAAGGAAAGAAGGAAAGAAGGAAAGAAGGAAAGAAGGAAAGAAAGAAAGAAAGAAAGAAAGGAGAAAGAAAGGAGAAAGAAAAAAGGGGAGGGACAGGCTGGATATAATGGTGAGTATTTATTTGTGCTGGGGAAGCAGGGGAAGGTGGATTGGTCAGCTTACCTAGACTGTTTTGAGAGCTCTAAGTCAATAGAAGACACACACTCCCCTCCCTCTCTCCTTCTCTCCCTCTCTCCCTCTCTCCCTCTCTCCCTCTCTCCCTCTCTCCCTCCCTTCTTTCCTCCTCCCACCTCTCTCTACACCTGAGGAACAACAGCAGAGGTTACAGACTGCCCTCTACCTCCATGCGTCAAGCACACATGCACCTGAATACACACACACATGTACTCATCCAGAGTGAGAGAGCAAAAGAGAGGCAGAGAGAGAAGAGAGAGAGAGAGAGAGAGAGGCAGGACAGCATCGTTCGATTCCTACAGACCAAAAGATCTATTTTCTGACCTTTGTCTTCACTGTCTCTTGGTCTCCATCCTCCACCCCTACCCTCCCTCAAGGTTGCTGCTAGTTCTTAGAACTCCTCTGGGTCCTTGCTTGGCGTCTTGCTGACCTTGGCTCTAGCAGACAACCAGTATCTAGCCCAGGGCAGGTCACTGCACTTGTGTCTGAATGCTAGTATCTCCTTCCAGCTTATCTCTCTCCTGTTTGAAGCACCCTTGCCCTCTTCTTTCTAGTCAAGGGTCTACAGGGTTGGCTTAATGGTCCACGGAGTATGAGGCTGAGGGGGCCATTGTTAGGAGCAGCCCAAAGGATGGAAGATAGACTTTCACCTGGTGGCCTCCAATAGTCGAGTTCTTGCTTCTAGAAAATGACTTTTAAAGGACAAGACTCCAGTGAGCTGATCTGCCTAGTCCTTGATAACACTCAGTGGTAACATGGTATTAGTTTATCATAAGACTCAGAGAGTGGGCAGGCCTCCATGAAGTGTCATGCTTTACAGGGACACTGGGTAGGGAAGAGCTGGGACTCTAAAGAAGAGAGCAGGGAGGAAGGACAAGCTATCCGATGTATGGCGTGAACTGCTGGCACTGTAGAGGTGAGGACACACTGTACGCTCTCGAAGCACTGGAAGCAACAGCTCGGAGTTAAAAGGTATTTCAGACTTCCATGTCTCTTCTCTTGTCTCCATTCTAGGATGCCTGGAAAGGTCTTCATAGAGGAGTCATAGCCTGAGAGCAGGATAGTAGTGGTCAAATGTTAACAGTCTAGTTTCAAGACACATCACCAAGTGACCCAGACAGGGTCTGAAGAGAACCACCACAGCCTGTCTCAAGCCCTCCTTGACCTGAAGCTATTTCTATTTTTTGGCAAGAGGCATTCCCAACTTTTCACTTGAAATATAGCCTCTCCTTCCTAAGGAACCACTTTCCTGATCCAAAGCTACAGAAGTCATAGAGAGAGCCCCACACCACTCCGTTTCCCTTGAAGCCCACCAAGAGCACCCTCCCAGAGCTGTCCCCACCCCACTTCCACCCCCTAAGAATACTGGATCTCTCTTGCTGATAAGGAAATGTGGCCAACTTCTAGCGGCTTTCCTGTGCATGTGTTGGGCAATAGAGTCTCAGCTGGACATAGTTGCCAAGCCCAGACAACAGGTGGCAAGGGGGTGTCAGGGACTGGGTACCAGCTCTTCAGGGAGCTGCCATGACCTTCACCATCAGGTTAGGACCCGTCAGAAGTGGCCTCCTTGAGTGATTTACAATTTGCAAACATGTTTTATTTGATTCCCGAGTTCTGCCGAGGCAATTACAGTGACTAAGCATGACAAATCACTCTCAGCGCAGTGTCTGCTCGCTGTTAAGAAATGTGTTTGCCTCACTGTTTTGCCTGGTGCGGCAACATTTTAAAAATAGACTCGTTCACTGTACTTGAAGGCAATTTGTTCCAAATTTTCCCACTAATTTGATTTTAATCTGATATTTAAAATTCGTGTGACCACATCCCCACTGATTTATAGGGAATAAGCCCTACCTGGCGGCACTGTAATTGGCTTCGGCCCAGGAGTCCACAGGACAGAGCATTTATCCCAGAACAATTTGAAGGCACTCGTGTCTTAATGTTTTAAATATAGCCTAATTTAGCCTCGCAAGTTCTGATTCCCTGGGGGCAGGACAATGAATGAGTGGTAAGGTTGCTCTGGTAGAGAGGGCCCTGGCACTTATTGGGCCTTTGGTGGTGCACACAGAACTGCACAAATCCAGCCCAGACATCCTGACTCGGTACACACTAATGTGTGTTCATTCAGGAGTGCACATGGACGGAAGTAATTTGTTCCCCTGATGATAAGTGGAAGTTTCCTGTTCCTCCCACACCATTGTAGGGATGACCTGTGAAAGCTGGACCATATGGTCCTGGCTTCAAACTAAATTCTGGCTTTGCCTCTGGCCGGTTGGGTGGCACTCACCAAGCCTCTTCATGCCTCTGCGGTTCTGTTTCCTTTTATGCAAATTGTATGCAAAATCAGCACCTCAGTCATCACAGAGTTGTGAAAGGTAAACAGGCCAGGCTTGTGAGACACTTGGCTCAAGTGAGCCATCCCTGTGTGGGAGGAGTAAGACACTCCTCTGTCCCTGAAAAACTGTGAATAATTTAGGGCAAAAACCTTGTCCCCCAAATACCCAAGGACATGTGGTCACGTTAACGCTGCTTAAAAAATAAACTCCCCTTTCCAAAAAGAATTCTTCTTATTTCCTTCAAGGGCGTTTCCCAAGCTTCTGAGTGTGTGGCTGCTGTGTCTCTTAAAACACAAATAAGAGTCTAAGTAGTGACTGCCGATCAATAAGGACAAGCATCCTTGCTGGTGTGACACCCCCAATCTTCATAGAACATTCAGCCCTTCGGGTTCCCTTTGGACTCTTTCTTCCTTCCCTCCCTCATGCCTTCTCCCCCCTCTTCTCTTTCTTAGTGTTTTTTCCCCCTTTTGGGACAGTCTTACTATAGGCCTCTAACTTGTAGATACATACCAAGCTCCACAAATGCCTTTTCATTCGGAAAGCTGTACCCTGAATGAGTTGGGAGACTTTGAATTCCCTTCACTGCTGGGAGGACAGCAGGGGCAATACACTGTGTGTGAGGGGTGTGGGGACCATTCCTACTGCCTGCCTCCCTCTGTTCTCCCCTAAATCACCCTGAGCCAGCTCGAGTCCAGGAAAAGTGATGAAACTGCCTCTCATCCTGTAGAAGAGTTGGTCAGGGTAGGCCTCAGACAACTAGGGAAGCTCATGGAGTCCTGGGGAACAGGCACATAAAAGAAGTCCTTAGCCAAACTTCCCTAGAGCTGTGGGAGCTAACAAGAAAGAACTTTGGAAATCTACCCTTTCCTTTCCCAGGTCACTGCCAGGAATGTCACCATGAGAGCCATTCCAGTTAATGAGCAAACTCCTCACACAAGGCAGGAAGGCAGCTCTTGGGCCTTTCTGTCAAGCACAGGAAGCAACTGAATTCCACTTGCCCAGCAGAGGGACGACAGCAGGTATTGAGTGGGACTGCAGGCCTGACATCCTTAGCTTCTCCACACCCAGGTCAGCCGGACTTTCAGCACAGGACAGCAGAAAGGACAGGGAACAGGCTCCAGGTGTGGGCGAGTCCCAGGGCAGCCCAGGGAGAGTGGCACCGTGTGGGTGCTGGCGTGGGGACAGGAGCATACCACGTGCAGATGCACGTGGGGCTGAGTCTGAGGCTTGGGGGGAAGCGTCCGAGCTCGGGGTGTGTGTGAGGGGGTCCCCCATATAAGCAATTCTGCAGGAGCACTAATGGCCGATTTCCTCTGCTTGAGGAGAAATCTCATGTGAGGAAGGTGGAGGCAGGTGAGTCACAGGCCAGGCCCCTGTGCCGAGGGGAGGTGGGGACGGTGGCTTCGAGCCAGAAATGTGTCACAGGCCAGATGAGCATCTTGAGGGACGCGAAGTTTATGTAATTATGTAGGGCAGTACAATGCTCGGGTGTGTGAGAGCCATGCTAGGAAAGAGAGCAGGCTACTCCATGTCCTCTGCCTCCCTGGGCTATTCTAACCAGACAGCCCAGCATCCCCACAGCTGGCCATGCCAGCTGCCCACAGTCACAGAGCCCGAGCGTACCAGGGTCATGTCTTTGCAGCACCAATGGGGTCAGGAGCAGTAACTCCTGGGCTTCTGCTCTGCCCACTTGGTAGAGTGGATTAATTCACAGCACCCCCAGATCCACCGGGCGGGGGTGGGGGGGGAAGGAAGACATTCATTTTTTCTTAACACTTGAGAAATTGGCTCCATGTCACGTTACCTCCAGTGGCTAGCCTCTCTCCCCGTTGCTCAACTTAATTTACTTTAGTTCTTCTCTTTGCGTACGTGCATGCGTGCGTGCGTACGTGCATACGTGCGTGCGTGCGTGTGTGCGTGTTGGTCCTCTCCTTTCGGGACGTGGAGTCTCAGGGATCAAGCTCAGGTATGTCAGACTCAGTAGCTGGTACTGCATCATCTCACTGGCTCTAGTTTTGTATTTAATCAATTAAATCAACAGACGATTGTTCAGAGCCTCTTGGAGAATTTCTAGATTGGAACGGCATAGCTAAGTCACCATGAAGACCAGGTTTGGATGGTCTAGGTGACATCTCTGTCTTCAATCACCGTGGGCTCCCAGCTGGCCATCTCTATCTGCCTGTCTATGAACTGGTGTAGTGGCAACAGGGCATCCATGAACCTCCCCAAGATGTTGCTCACAGTGCCCGGGCCATGGTGCTGGTTACACAAGGGCTGAACCTGCCTTCCCACCCACTGGGAGCGTGAGACCGTGTATGCCCTGGCCCCCACACACACCTGCTGTGTGACCATACGCAGGTTTGGCAGCCTCTCTGTTCGAGCATGTCTAAAAGGTGTGCCGGGATTCCCAGAGGCAAGATGATGAGTGGTGTGTTCTTCTAAGATACAACCACAAGAACCTGATCCCAGGACAAGTCACAGTGAGAACAGGGAACGGGCCACCTGGCTACTAAGTGGGGGGGAGGGGGGCGGTGAGTCAGAAACAAACAAGCCACCTGCCAGCCAGATTGTTCATGTCTCCAAGAGAGTGAAGGGTTGGGAGTGAGAGGGCTGCAGGACCCGGGTTGAGTAATTCCTTGCCTGCCTCTGGAGCCTAGATCCTGACTCCTAGCCAGCCAGGTCCTAGGTGATGCTATTGTGCTGGATTAATAAAAGGCATTACTGGTTTCAGCCAGCACTGGGGCTGGGGTCCAGAACCCTCAGATGGCATGCTCGTGCCTTCTTGAGTTGTAGGAAGTGGGTAGATCAACACCGCTTCCCTCAGATACCCTCTTCAAGCTACAGCCAGTCCATAGCAGTTGGTCAATCATGGTTTTCCTGCCACCCCCCTTCAAACCCAGAGCACTAGACTCCCAGTCTCTGTGTAGTCCCCGGGGCCCACGGGAGGGGCAAGAAGGAACGGGACAGGACATTGAGATCAGGCTGCCCACATAGCTGGGTGGAAGGCAAGCAAGTTAATTCTCCAGCCTTTGATGTTGTTTTCATGTGTCCTTTGCTACATTTGTTTCTCTTGCTGTTGTAGGACACAGTGGCTCTTGGCCAAGAGCAGACATCTTCCAGAATCTCCCACTAGGTTTTTTTTTTTTTAAAGAAAGAAAGGAAGGAAGGAAGGGAGGAAGGAAGGAAGGAAGGAAGGAAGGAAGGAAGGAAGGAAGGAAGGAAGGACGGACCTCTGGGTCCTGTGACACATGAGTATAAATAGATTCATTAAAGTATTATTAACCAGCACTTCTCTTCCAGTTCATCAGTTCCAGAAAGTTCCTATCTATCAGTCCTTTACAAACCTCGGGGAAGATGGATCAGCAGTTAAAAGCTCTGGCTGCTCTTGTGAGGGACCCAAGTTCAGTTCCCAGCAACCATGTGGCAGCTCACAGCCATCTGAAACTCAGGTCCCAGAGGATTCCATGTTCTCTTCTGACCTCCAGGGCCACCAGACATGCACATGGTGCACTTACATATGTGCAAGCAAAGCACTCATACACATAACATGATAAATCTTAAACATACAGGGACCTTGTTGTATTTTCTCTCTCGTCTCCCAGATGCTGTTGAAAATATATTCTCCTCTTAGTTCACATTGCATCTTCTGTATTTTCCTTTTGTTGGTATCTGATGCCTTCATGGTGCGTTCCTTCTGATATCTTCTCTACTTTGCTGATTCTCTTCTTCTCAACATATTTTTTATATTTTGTGTATGTGAGTGTTTGCCTACATGTGTGCCTGTGCACCATGTGCATGCAGTACCCACAGAGGCCAGAAGGGGTGTCAGAACTCCCTTGGACTAGCATTTCAGATGGTTGTGAGCTGCCATGTGGGTTCTGGAAATACAATCTGGGTCCTCTGAGGAAGCAGTCGATGCCCTTGACCACTGTGCCCTCTCTCTACCCCCTGGAAAGATTTTAAGTCAACATGACCGTTGAATGTTTTTTATACTTGGTTTAATGTTATTTTGCTTTTAGAGATGAAATTTCTTCATTCCTTTTCAAATCTATTTCAGTTGTTGTTGTCATTTTCTGAGACAGATCTCTCAAAGTTGACCACACTAGTGTAGAATTTCAAGTCCTCCTGCTTCCGTGTCCAGTGTCCTGGAATCCCAGGTGTATACTATTGTACCTGACATTTCTACTTCTCTCAGACTTCTGTCCCGACAGTTGTTTTTAAGCATGTTTTATTACTTTAAGCAGAATATGCATAGTTATAGTCGGCAATTCGAATCCTTTGAAGATCCAGTTCTGCTTTGTGTTTGTTCTCCCAGTGTTAGGCCATAGTGCCTTGCTTTCTTATTAGTCTGGTTATGTTTGACTAGTCATTGGTCATAAGAAAACTTTGAGATTTAGGGGAGCAGGTTTTAGAGCATTTTTTATTTATCCTTTGACAATTCATACATGTATATACTATACCTTGATCTTATCCACCCTCCTACCTCCCTTGGACACCCCCCCCCCCCCCCCCCCCCCCTCCCCCCCCCCCCGCCTGTGGGGGAGCATGCTCATTGACTCTAGCGAAAGCTCTAGGAGTATTTCCGGTTCAGGATTCCCCCGGTCCAACTTGAAGGTACTGAGATCTAGCCAGGAGATGGAAAGACAGATAGCAAACTCATGTGAGGGCTGGTTTACTTCTGGTTCACCCTTAAATTGAGGGTGTAGCCTTTGGGAGTCCCATGGCAATGTGGGATGGGTATTTATTTATTATTTGCCCCACCTTGTGTCAGCCCTAAGATTTGATCACTGTGTCTCATTCTACTGGGTTAACAAAATAAAATTCAGATTTGTCAAGATCAGAAAAGCTTCAGGGATGGCAATAACCTCTCCTTGAATTTACCCACTGAGATTCATTTTCTCCTCAGTTTCTGCCAAGCTATCCCCTTCATTGCTTTTAATGTATTATAAAAATCTTATCCAACCCTTTCAGGCATTTTCAGTGAGCTGAACCCAAGTAGCCTAGTGTGGGATACCAGGAATTCAAAGCCCTTTCTTCATTCAACAAGTATTTTCTGATCATCTTCTATATTTCAGGTACTGTTGTTATGGCCCCAACAGTACACCTGACCCAAAGAGTAAGCTCTAATGGAGTGTGCACAGTCTTCTCTGTAGAGACAGAAAATAAACAATGTTACACAACCAATTAGTTAATTGCAGCAGTGACACATAAAGAAGGAAGGAAACTCAAGGGTGGTGAGAGTCGCTGACTGGGAGTCCTCCCTGTTTTGTGAAAGTCATCTTTAGAGATGGGATTTCAAGCTGAGATCTGGAGGAGGCTGCCAGAGGTTGAGAACACAGGCTGAGTGAACAGCAAAATTCAGACATGGCAAAGGACTGAAAAAGAACGTGTGTGTGTGTGTGTGTGTGTGTGTGTGTGTGTGTGTGCGCGCGCATGCGCGCGCGCACTAGGGACAAGAAGTTGGACAATCGGCTGGCTTAGACAGACTACCATGCTCGCACACAGTCAAGTTTAAGATTCGATCGGCAGCCCAGAAACAAAAAGAACCATGGAACATATTGAGGTCACAGTTGCTTATAAAGGTGATGGCTCTGCTGGGCTTGGTTATGTACACCTTTCATTTCCAGCCCTTGGAAGGCTGACGTAGGAAGATTGTGAGTCCGAGGCTAGCCTGTACTACATAGTGAAATAATTCCCAATAACAAGCTCGATCTACTGATGTGTGGAGGTCATGGTGGGCATTGTGGGCATCAATCGGGCTAGGGCTGATGTAGCTCTGTGACTCGGGGGAGAGTGGGTTCAAGAGATACTTAAGGGACAGGATCAGAAGATCTAGAATTATCCCACAAAATCTCACTCACTCTCGCCCACTCTTCCTCAGTGACTCCTGGATCCATACACACCCTGTCCCTGGCATTGAACATCTCCATGCCCTATGGATTCCTACTGGGCTTTGCCAAGCAGCAGCAAGATATCTGTGAGATGAATAGGAAAGGGGATGGAGTACCTATTTGCTGTTTCAGGGTCTCGTGTCTCTCTAAAACCATAAGGTCTGTCCAGCAGGGTCTCTGCCCTGTCCTTCTCAACTCCTGTTCTTACCGCGCCCCAGAGCACTGGCTTCTGTCATATAGGGAGCCATGATAGCTGCCATAGCTAGTTTCTGAGAGCACTTTCTCAATTCCTCTCATGCCTTTCTAATGAATTCTATGGTTAACAGCTCTTTCCCGGATGAGATAAGGTGACTTTGATTTTTTTTTTTTAAAGATTTATTCGTTTTGTTTGTTTGTTTGTATGTGAGTACACTATAGGTATCTTCAGACACGGCAGAAGAGGACATTGGATCCCATTACAGATGGTTGTGAGTCACCATGTGGTTGCTGGGAATTGAACTCAGGTCCTCTGGAAGAGCAGTCAGTGCTCTTAACCTCCAAGCCATCTCTCCAGTCCCGTGACTTTGATTTTTATTCAGGATCCTGAGTGATCAATGTCCAATAGTCAGAGACTTTGTTGTTATTTTTGTTATGATTATTGTTGTTTTATTGGCTGATTGGGTTTTTTGTTTGTTTGTGTATCTGTTTGTTTGTCTTAAAGACTCCCATGTCTTGAAATGTGGCTCAGTGGTAGAGCACCTGCCTAGAACCTCAAAGTGAGGGGCTGGGGGCGTGGCTCAGTTGTAGAGTGCTGGCCTAGCTTGTTCAAGGTCTTGGGCTCTATCCCCAGTGCTTGGTAGGGGAAAGAAGGGAGAATTGAGAACAGTAATCTGTCTGGGAGTCCTGGCGGGGGGCCAGTCCCCTGGGGCAGTCAAACGGGTGTTGTCAGCCCACATGAAGGCCCTGCTGCTGGCCACATTCTGTAAACAAACATCCACATGTGTGTGCACGGCAAGCCAGTGCCAAAGGACAAACACGGCTGTGACAAGTTTATGGAGCTGTAGTATCGGGGAGGACAGAGATAATTAGGCAAATCATAAATGCATGCAGCGATGCCTTTTGTCTGTGCAAACCCTGCCTGTCTGCTGGGAATTCCAGCCTGGAGATGGGTGGGGGAGGGTGGTTTGTAATCTTTATTCAGACTCTGCCCCCTGAGTCCTCTCGGATGAAACAACTAGGGGACTAAGGAGAGACTAACTCTGATTTCTGGGGTGGCCTCACAGGCCCAGTCTGTCGTCTTTCCTTCCTTTGCTCCCTGTGCCTCCCCAGATAGGGTTTCAGTCAGTTTACCCTTAGAATCACCTCCCCAGAGGTTGACAGATGCCTGAGGGAATTCAATGCATCCTCCTTGCATATGATGGGATCTCAGGTGCAGAGCTGAGTACAAGGGGCGGTGTGGGGCGGGGCACAAGTCGCAACTTCATGACTGAGGTGGTTTGAGGGGGATGTGTGGTCAGGGAAGGGCTCTTGGACAGGTAGTGTCCAATGCAGGCCATGATAGCAGTATAGTCCTAGCTACTCAAAGGACTTCTCTGGCAGAAACTACAGATGGCTCAGTGAGTGAGTGGGTCAGAAAAGGAAGCCAGAGAGGAAGATGGATACAGTTCCCTGGGGGCCAGGCAAGTGTGGCAGCCATGCCTCCCAGTTTACCTGGGTAAAGTCTATTGTGCTGTTATTGTTCTAAGATACCTGTTTGCAGCATCCCCTTTGACCTGCAAAATGTGTCCCTGCTTGTTCCATGAGTGACACAGTCACTCTCCTTCCAGGGCAGAGCAAGAAGCCTACTTTTAATACCTTGACTTCAGTGGGAAGACACTGACAGACACTGAGCCAAAGAGTGGTGGCATCCAGATATCTGCTCCTTTCGCTAGGATTCACAGGGTGACAGTGGCACCCCTGAGCCCTGTGGATACAGCCATAAGCCATGTTTGATCGAATGTCTGTCTTCACAAATCTTGGGCTCTGTGGTCAGACAGGCTGGTGTCTGAGGCTTTAACCAGCTCTGTTCCTTCCCTGGGCAAGTCAACAGCCTCTTTGGACAGATGGGAAGTCAAAGAGGCAAGAATGTTGCACTGGACCTTTTGTTTAAACTTAACAATCAGGACATCATAAAGCCTACGCCAACATTCACCTCAAAGGGGTGTCTTTCTAGGGACCACATGCAGTAGGAGTTGTCCTTGAGCCTCACTCTCAGCCTCCCACCCAATAGTTGGCTTACAAATGCTCACTGAAGCCCAGAATGCTGACGCACACCTGTAATCCCAGCTACTTAGGAGGTGGAGGCAGAGGGAGCCATGAGTTTGCCAACTACACAGTGAGACTGTCTCAAAGTAACAACCAAGGAAATAACAAAGTTCCCAAAATCCCATCTTGAGTGGCCGAAGCAGAAATGAACACATGGAAACTGGGCTGTGGAGGGGCACACCTTCAATGCTAGTACTCAGGAAGCGGAGGCAGGAGGATCTCTGAGTTTGAGATCACCCTAGTCTACAGAATGAGTTCTAGGACAGCCAGGGCTACACAGAGAAACCCTGTCTTGAAAAAAAAAAAAACAACCCCCCCCAAAAAAAACAAAACCTTGGAAAAAAAAAGAAAAGAAAGAAAGAGGAAGGAAGGGAGAGAAAAAAAGAAAAAGAAAGGACAGAAGGAGAGAAGGAAGAAAGAGGGATGGATACACGGCACTGATATTCCCAGCAGAACCTCTCTCACTGAGCTGTGCTGGGGACTCCGACATAGGACTTGGCACAAGAAGGAAAATAACACACAGTAGGGTGTGTCTTCAGGTATCATGTCATCCAACTTCCCGCTCACTCCCTCTTTTTTCCAGCCTTCCTATTGGCTTCAGTCTGCATCTGGTTTGGAGTTACAATAACTCAGGGTCTCAAAACAGAGAGTAACTAACTTCTGAACAATTCCACCTGAAGTCTGGGATTGCGTGTGGTGATTCATGTATGTAATGCTAGTACCCAGGAAGCTGGGACAGGAAGATTGCTTTGAATTAGAGCTATATTGTGAGTTCCCGTTAAGGCCTGGTCTCAAAGAAAGAAAGACTTCGTGGAACAGAGCTCCCCTGGCCCTTAGATCCATCGCTGAATGAGCGAGCCCCTGTATCTGGGAGGGAGGAAGGTATTGATTGGCCAGCCCTAAGGTATATCTCACCCCCTCCCTTTGTTTGAATAGGTCAGCTTAATCAAATTACCCAGAATGGGTGAGACTTGAGGATGTGTAGATCTTCAAGGAAAGTTAACAGGAAGCTCAAAGGAGAGAAACAGATTGCCGAGGCAGGAGAACAAATGGTGCCCACCGCACCTGCCCACGTCCATGGAGGAAAACACTTGGGCCAGGAGAGAGTGAGCTGGCTCCCTTACAGTCGATGCAAAAGAGAAAGTAACTCCATGACCCCAGTGCATTTCTGGAACCAGCCATTGTGGTCTGGGTCCTAGATAAGTTCCTGTCTTCTGTTCTGCCTCAGTCTCTTCCCACGGGTAATACAGCCCACCGTGAGACTCCGGCTATGAGTGGGATGCAGGGAAGACATGTGACAGTGATCAGCAGCTCTAAGAGAGCACTGGGCTAGGGGGAAATTCAGGGTAAGGATGTGGGTTGTGATGAGCATTAGAAAGACCTTATCCTCTGGCCGTGAGAAGCGCTTCCCAAGAAACAGGTTGTATCTTGGTTCCTTACTCACAAGCACTTACGAATACTCCTCTGTAGCAAGGAAGGTATCCTGGTTAGTTTTTATTGTCAACTGGATTTAACCTAGAGTCATCTGGTGAGAGGCAAGCTCCTTTGCACTGACCTCTGGGAATAGCTATAGGACACTATCTTGAATGCTAATTGGTGGGGGAGGGCCTAGTCCACTGTGGGCGGTGCCATTCCTTGGCAAATGGTCCTGACTTGTATAAGAAGCTAGCTGGGAGTAAACTAGAGAGACCACAGTAAGTGCTGTCCCTCTCTGGTTTCTGTATCAGTTCCTGCTCTGACTTCCTTCAGTGATAGACTGTGACCTGGAAGTAGAAACCAAATAAGCCCTTTTCCTCCCCTAAGTTGCTTTTGGTTAAGAGTGTTTTTATCGCAGCAACAGAAAACCAAACTAGAAGAAAAAGAAATCCTTTTTTTTTTTTTTTTAGCACCAATGACATACATACACATTCTTAAACCTCTTATTTCTTTTTAAAATCATTCTCAAAAATCAGCTACAAAACAGTAGGTTTCATTACAATGATCAAATCTCTTCTTTCAAGCTGTCAGCCATGTAGGAAGCTGATCTGACCATTAGCTGAAGCAGATACTGTATCCAGGGGGATGGAAGGTGTTGATTGGCCAACGTAGAGTCATAGCCTTGCCCTGCCTACGTTAGGGGTGGGGCCAGCCCCACCCAAACCGCATAAAATGAGTATTGGGAGGTAAGGAATCCCCAGAGTATCACCAGAGTGTATTCAAGATGTCAGACTACAAGTATTAAAGTCACAAGCCCTTTACAGCCTCACTTTGGCTTGGAAGTATAAGAAGTGAGTTTGGGGGGCTGGAAAGATGGCTCAGTGGTTAAGGGCACTGACTGCACTTCCAGAGGTCCTGAGTTCAAATCCCAGCAACCACATGGTGGCTCACAGCCATCTGTAATGAGATCTGATGCCCTCTTCTGGTGTGTCTGAAGACAGCTACAGTGTATTCATATATAATAAATAAATAAATCTTTAACCAAAAAAAAAAAAAAAAGAAGTGAGTTTGGGGAGTCAGAGGGGAGAGGCACAGGGAGGTGACAGCAAGCCATGGAACTCATCTGTTCTGGGACAAGAGTCTCTGGCTCAGGAAGGGAGGGAGGCAACACTGAGTTCCAGTCCAGCAGAGTGTACAGCCCCACCAGGGATCTAGAGATCGGCTTCCTCTCGGTGTCTTCATGCCACAAGATGTAAAATAATCCCCTAGGCTCAGAAAAACACATTTTATGACTGTCTGACTCATTTCCCACAAAGCTCGGTTCAACCCCCCCCCCCCCCCCAACGTTTACAGCTTTTGTTTTGAAAAATAAAAAAAGTATGTTGAAGATTTTAGGATGACTTTTAGACATAAATGGTTCCCTTCACCCTCGTCCCAGGCCCCCCTCACCTAATTTCTCAAATGCTGGCTGCCAGCAGCTGTGGAGGATCTAGCCAAGTGGGTGTGGGATGACTTGGGGAGTGCTGGGCCTCATAGCCCCAGGGCAGGGCAAGCTGATGCCTGCTAGGCATTGAGACAGGCCAGAGCTCTGGGATGGGGGTGTCCCTGAGCCGCTAGTTTAGGGTCTTAGTGGTATCACTAGCTTCTAGCTTGGCACTTTCCTTGGGGGATGTGAGGGACAAAGGCCACATCAAACTGGTTGGTTTTTTTTTGTTTTTGTTTTTGTTTTTTTCAGGAAACCCCTAAGCTACAGAGAACGCCACAGGGCAGTATCATTCATTGAGCAGGGACATGTCCCCAGCCCTTGGTGCTAGACGGCAGCAAAGACTCACCATACTCAAGCTCACCAAAGTGAACTTGGGTGTTCTTAGGTCTCAGTCCCCTGGACCGTGTTCTTTGTGCCCCCTGGTTCCCAGAAACTCATCCTTTGCCCTCATTGTCTCAGCTGTCACAGGCCATGGGTACCAGCATCCCCAGTACTCATCAGGAAGCAGTACCCCAGGCCACATGTCCCACAGACTACTGAAAGAGACCTCAGACAAGGGAGCCACCTCACAGCTCCTGCTGATCCCCAGATGGCTGAGGGACAGAGCCCAGGTGGGAACCCAGAGATGTAGCAAGCAAGCTCACCTGAGCATCAGCTTGGTTTTAAGTTTTAGGTACTTGTGAGGCGCCCACTCCCCACAGACCCTCCCTAATTTTCAGCTTACAGCTTTCAAGACTCTTCACATGCATGGTGTCCGGTTGGCTGCATCTCTGTTTGTTCCTAAGGGTTTCCCAGGATGGGGGTGGGGTGGGGTGCAGGAGCCACCCAGAAGTGCCATCCTCTATCCAACTGGGGGTCAGCTAAGCAGATACCTGTCACACCTGGGCCAAGTGCCTCAGCCCATAGACTTGGGCTGAGACATAAGATGAGCCTGAAGACGACTTTCTGGCTTTATCCTCTTTGGGAGCTCACCTGAGCATTTAGCCCCTTCTGAGGCCTCTAGGCCCCTGAGCACTGCAGGATTGAGGTCATGGTCCCTGCCGTGTTCCAGATGCTTCACAAGCTGGAGACACAGTGTGAAGGGCACTGTGTCAATCCAGAGGTATACTCACCTCTGACAAGAGGCCCAGGAGGAGATCATGGGCTCCTTGGGAACTTCCAGGTATGCCCAGGTCTCTCTCCATCCCTCTCTACTCCTGCCTGTGCTCATCTCTAGAGATACCCCTGGCCTGGCTGTGCAGAACATTGGATTGCCACCTGGAAGCAGGAAGCAATTGTACAAGGCTGCCTGAGCAGTGGGAGTCTCAGAGTCAAGGGCTGGATCTAGGAACAGACATGGATCCTGCAGGAGGGGCATGTGGACTGGGGGTCTTCCAGCTGGGCTAACCAACAGGCATCAGGGGACAGGCAAGAGGTGACCAGGACTTCCCTAACCACCAGAAAGTGATTCAGCTAAATTGAGGAAGACTTCCGTTTCGGCAGAATGCATTTTCCACTATGGTAAGAACTTTCTCACCCACGGGCTCTAGAAGATCAGAGTCCTCCAAAGAGGCTTTGGAGAGTTTCGGTTTGAATAGTCTGTGCTGATTCTTAATCATTATTTTGAAGAGGCAGCTCTTGGTTTTCCAGCAGGTGGCTGTGTCTCGGGGCCACCAAGCCAGGTGTGTATGTGAATACATAAGTACATACCGTGTGAGCATTGTGACCTGGGAGGCCAGAAAGGAAGGCAGCCATGATCATTCGTTTGGTCAGTGGTAAGCCATGTCCAGGTCTGTAGAATGACCTATATTCTCCACCCTCACAACCCTGCCATGAGAGCCAACAGCTACACTGAAGGTTCAGTGTGTGCCTGGCAGCAGGCTGGGCACATACACACAGCCTTGGGAACCTACCTATCAGCTAAGGCTCTGAGCGAGGAAAATACCAGTCAACATTTGGCCAGACACACACCCAGGTAGCCTAGCAGCATCACTGCCCTCCCGACAGCCACCCTACCTTCTGGTTCTCCTGTTCCTGGCATCCCTGACACCACCCAGGGCTGACAACATTGAAGTCAGATGCTGTGACCCACACCTGTATAATCCCAGCAGCTAGGGAGGTGGAAGCAGTATTGCAGTTCAGCTGAAATGAGATCCCGTCTCAAAATAAAATAGTAACCAAGAGGGCTGAGGATATGGCTCAGTGGTAGAGTGGCTTGCCTGGTATGCTTGAGATCCTAAGTTCAATCCCCAGTACTTAAAAAAAAAAAAGCAAGCTGAGTTTTCCCTGGTTTAAGGGATGTATAGAAGTATAAAGTTGGGGCATCTTTAATGTAGTTGGGGCTCCAGGTAGGCTGGGTGGCAGGTAGGGTCTTCCAAGAGTGTTGAGGCAGGGCCTTACACTTCTAGCCTAACAAGTATGGTGAGGACAAACCCTGATGCAGATACCTGGTGGAGAAGAAGGCTGGCTGTTTCCAGCCCCTCCCTTTCCTGGACCAGCCCAGGTGGGACCCTGGAGGCTCAGCAGCAGATTCTGGCCTGGGCAGTGGGAGCAAGGTGTGGGAAGCCCTGGCCTCAGGCAGATGCTCCCTGAGCGGGAAGGTCCTCCTCCCCCACCCTCATCTCCTGCCACCAGGCAAGATCCCCAGCTGTCATCAGGTCCCCTGGCTCTTAGTCAGGCCTTTCTCCAAGGCATCATCCTCCCAAGGGTGGAGGGGAGGTGACAAGGTGCAGGACCCTCTTCCTTGTTAGCCTTGGATTTTGCTGGGACCTATACCTCCATTCCACCTACCTTCAAAGAACATTTTGGCCTCTGGGCATTTCAGAGAAACAGCTCAGGCCTGACCAGTGGGGTTCTGCTGGCAGAGAGGCTGAAGTGAGGATTCTGCTTAGAACTTAAGACACATGTCTTGCTTGGATGCTCTCCCCAAGGCTCAACTTGGTGGCCAGACTCCAGGGAAGAGCAGAAGGGGTTTTTGAAGCCCAGGAAAGAGGCCAAACCAGCAAGCAGCCCCCCCAACCCCCCCCCACCGTGCTTGCTGGCAGCTCCAGAGCAAAGGGCATGTTGGCTCCAGCCAGAGGAAGCAGGGCAGGGGCCAGTATGAAGACAGAGGTTGGGCTCAATGGCTCATCAAGTGGGAGGCCTGAGTCCATCAGATGGGCATCTGGGATCAACAAGGATGAGAAGGAGGTGTCAGAAGAGGGGTATGGCCCCAAGAAAAGGGGGCTCACGGAGAGGATGGGCAGACCCAGTAGGGATTCAGAGAAGTCTCCAAATAACCCCAGACTGGGCCAGAGCCTCAGGAGTCTGGCAGCAGCCAGGCTAGGCCTGTGAAGTGACACATTCCTAAGAGGGCTGAGGGCTGCCTTTGACCTTCCCTGTTTATTGCCCTTGACCTCTAATCCACAGGTCTCACAAGAGAGTTGTCGATACATTGTAAGTGTCTATGTTTCTGTGTCTGAAGCCTTGTGTGTCTGGGACCCTCTACTGCCCAGGGCACCTATTACGGCAAAGATTCTCTCTGAGCCCATTGCTGTGAGGCCAGCCCTGTACGGAAGCTGGAATTGCCATGAGACTGATTCTCTGCTCTCGCGCAGGCCCAAGAGACTCTCCTAGCCCATGCTGGAAGAGAAAGCCATTCCATCTGGGAATCACACGGTGCTGGGTGGAGAGAGAACCTACTGGGCCCGATGCCTTGCAGAATCAGCGTCCAGCCTGTGGCCAAAGTGCTCCTGGAACCATAGAATATTTCATGCCTCTAACTCTGCCCCCTTTCTGTCTGCCTGTCTGTCTCTCTGTCTCTCTGTCTCTCTCTCTCTCTCTCTCTCTCTCTCTCTCTCTCTCTGTTACATACATGTGTAATATTCAACACTCACACTCATGCCCTGGGCCCATGAGCTTTAACCATGTGCTTAGCACCCTCCTATCCAGAAATCTCAAAGGCTCCCGGCTGCACAGGTGACCAGCCTGAGTTCTCTGATGGTCACTCCCAGGCTCCACCCAGCCCTTCCCAGTGGTGGCCCCTTCACACCGCCCAGCTCAGCCAGGCAGATCTCCCCTAGGGCACTATTTTCCGAGCACACTTTCTCTGCAGATGCTCGGCCATTTGCACCTGGAGCTACTCTGCATTTGTGCGTCAGCCTCAGTGGGGGTGTCTGAATTGGGTGACAAGGTGTGTCGGGGAAGAATCCTGACTTGCATTAGTTTGAGCAGAAAACGAACAGAAAGCGTTCTTGCCATGGAAAAATCTAGATGGTGCTGGCCCAGGCACAGCTCTGGGTCAAAGTTTTTAAGAACCCCCCTCTCTCTCTCTCTCTCTCTCTCTCTCTCTCTCAGCTGCCTTTGCCTTCCTTAACCTCCGGACCAGCTCCCATCAAGAAAGTCTCTAGGGTCTCCTTCTCCTGATTTGCCACCCAAGGAAAATAAAGTCTCAGGATGTCCAACAAATGTCTCAAGGTGACACCCATTGGTCAGAGCCAGGACCTATGATCTGTTGCCCAGGGTTTGGGCAAATCACATGGGCTGAAATGGGGGAGTAGGGAGGAAGTGGATTTTCCAAAGCCAAGCTCAAGGCTGCCCCTGAAGAAGGAAGTAAACACTTAGTATCCAGAACCTTGGGGGTCTATACAGGTAACCCTGTGCAGGACGCCAGTTTTGGGTCTTATTCCCAATCAGAATTGGAGTCTAGAATTCTGGCACCCCATTTCTTACAGTACAGATGGTAAACTGAGGCCCAGAGAGCCAGGTTTCCAGCTGGAGTTTGCACAGCCAGTTAACCAGAGCTAGAAGCTGCCTAGAGCCCGGTTTGTTCACCCGAGGTGGGGAAAATGCAGTCACGGCTGTGTGTCACAGCTCTGCCTGGCCTGCCCCATAGTATGACTTGCAAATGCCATGTTAGCCTGTCCGCAGGACCTGCCATCAGGAATCACAGGAGCCAGTCAGGGCTACAGGTTTCCCTAACTGGAAAACCCAAGTTTAGAGGTACGGCAGACTATGACTGCTGTTCGGGTTGGAACATGGGGTAGGTCAACCTGGGGTGCAAGGGAGGAAGATCCCCAGCTTTCAGACCATAGGACCACTTGCTTCTGCTAGTTGAGGAGGGGGAATAAAGCCTGAGCCAGGAGAGAGAGCCAGGGAGGTCAAGGGGCAGAAAGGCCAGAGTGGGGCCAGCAGGCTCCAGCAGGCTGTGGACACTTGGCTAGAAAGGCCTGTTTACTGAGAGGCCTGGGAGGTCAAGGCCCAGGCCTGGAGTTAATCATTAATGCCTCACCCTGCTTGTGGCTACCTGGTATGGTCTGGACGAGGCCCCAGTACACAGGCACTGCCCCACTGCCACGCTGTGTGTATGGTGGGGCAGGGGAGGTACTGGTGTGCTTTTGGAGACACTGGCTTTCTGAAGCATCCTAGGCTTAGGAGAGGCTTGTAACAAGGTTCTGGGGCACAGAGGCAAATGTCATTTGCTCTCCACGGATCACTCTCTGGAGCTTCACACCTTAGACCTTGATCAGGAAAGGGTTATACCAAGACCAGGGGTCAGAGGGAAGCCTGTTTTACTAAAATAGCTTGGTGGCAGGCTGTGGGACTAAAAGTGGGTATCAGTGCCCTAGGGTTACCTCACCAGGGTCTGGGCTGGCCATGGGGCTGTTGCTTGTGCAGACCTTGTCAGGGAGAAGGGCCTGCTCTCTCCAGGGCGCAGGCGCTGACAGAGGAGCAATAGATATTAGCAGTTGTGTCAAGACATAATCTTGCTCTGGTAGAATACTCTGAGAACCTTTCACTCCCTTTTGGATGCATGGACGATCACTCTTCTCAGAGTTTTGTGTTCGTTTACTACAGCTTCTGGGAATGGGACCAATGATGATCATAGCTGCCTAGTGGGTAGGGAGTCTGAGCATGCACACAACTCTTCTTTGCTTCAATGAAGCTGCTCCTGCCTTCATGGTATTAAGGGGAGGTGCTGAGTTTGCACCCCCATATATCCAGAGAACCCTAAAAAAGGTTTTTAGGACGTGTCCCATGGTCCTTGTTTGGGGACAAGGACCTCTTATGGCTGCCTGAGATGACCTGGTCCACGCTCAGAATTTGTACAAGGTTCTTTTGGCTTGGGCCCCAAAGAGCACTGCCCAGTCCAGACCCTCAGGGTCCACTTAGGACATAATTGTTCCGTTTTCATGCACCACTTCTGCCTGACCAGGAAATCCTGAAGCAAGGCTGCCCAGCCCTGGGTCAACACTTGTCAGGAAGGAGGGTGGGGGACAGACACGCAGCCTATAGGACCCAGTACAGTCACACAAGACCCAAAGGTGTTACAAGGCCAGTAAGGGCTGTGGATCCAGACATTCATATGCATATACACAGACTCTCACCGTGCATGCTGTGTTCATGCAGATTCCCTTATACACAAGCACACTGGTGTGTGGATATGTTGGTATATTTGTACAGGAACACCAGGCACTTATACTGCACAAGCACACACACACATAAAGAGGCACATACATACAGAAACAGCCACATGCATACATAAACGCATTCATGCATACATGATGGCTTCTTCCAGCAGCCATCATAAAACCCAGGCTGGCACGGGCCATGCTCACCCACACAGAAGCTCTCACAAAGTTTAGCTTGCTCTCCTCAGGGACCGTCACACCATTCACTGGTCTTCTATGTAGATACCAACCCACCCGTCACTCGAGAACCTAGTTCTCTGGCCACTAAGGGAGTCTGTCTCTTAAACCGCATTGTGGTCAAGAGCTATCCAGAATGCCCAGGTACCACAGAGAAGTGGGGACAGCATCTGACATGCCTCGGAGAAGGGGCTGCAGGTGACGCTGGCTTTGCTATGGGCGGGATCCTTATTTCAAGGTTTCTTCTAGGACCAGACACAGTTGTTTGTACCCTGTTATTCTGCCTGCCAGTGTAATGGTGTGTGTGGATTCTGCTTGACACACAGTAGGCCTCTGATTACCAAGTGGTATGATCACCGGGCGCACGCCTTTAGTCCCAGCACTTGGGAGGCAGAGGCAGGCAGATTTCTGAGTTCGAGGCCGGCCTGGTCTACAGAGTGAGTTTCAGGACAGCCAGGGCTACACAGAGAAACCCTGTCTCAAAAAACCAAAAAAACAAACAAAAAAAAAAAAACAAAAAAAAAAAGCAAAAACAAAAAACAAAAACAAACAAACAAAAAAAAAAAAACCGTGGTATGATAAATGAACAAAGTCCTAGCAGGAGCAGGCTCTGTCCCTTGGGCTTACTTCACGGCCCCAGGAGGTCTTTGCTTCCCTGCTGCCTTTCTTGTCTTCTGGCATAAGTCCACCATGTGAGAGCAGGACCCAGGTAAGCCAGTAGGACCCAGGTGAGCCAGTCTGCCCGGAGCTCCCATGTCTGGGGGTGGTAGGCAGGCAGCCCCAGGACGTGCCCACACACAGCTCCCCCGCGGCCTCACGCCAAGCCCACGCCAGAAGCAGGCCAAGAGTCACAGTCTCAGGACCTGCCCACCACCCACGTCCTGCCCAACCTAACACGCCTGCTCCTCTGTCTGAGTGGAAAATCTGGCAGGATCCAGACTCTAGGCCACATACCAGCCACTGGGAAGGACAGGCCTCTCACCCTGCCAGTCCTCCAGAGGATGCCGCTCACAGGTAGTCCAGACCTTTGCAAAGGTCAATCGGATCATGTTCCAGGCCCAGCCCACAGAGCCTTAGCTGGGTGCTAAGCTCCTCTCATCCGGTAGGCCTGGCTACCCAGCCCCTTGCTGCTGGATTCTGGGCAAGAGTTCTGCCACTGGCATCTCCAGATTTCTTCCCGCTCACTAAGTTGCCCAGGCTTATAGAACTTAAAATCTGTCGGGGTTGGGGGGGGGGGGCAATTTGCTGGAAGTAACAGACTTTCACCAGCAGGCTCGGCTCTTCTTCGGGCTTTGGTTTATATGTCACCACACTGGGAAAGCCCTCCCCAAGAGTCCCCTGGGCAGCACCAGGTCACATTTAATTACCCGTTCCTCTTGATTTCTGAAATGTTTGGGTTGTCAGCCTCACGCACACGGCTGTCACCTCTCTTCCTTCCATACAGGGTTGTCAGTCCCATGAGGGCAAGGGTCATGTCTGTCCCTAGTCTTGATCTGAAAAGGGAATCTCTGACAGATTGTTGACATCCTGTCGAGGCTCTGTTTTTGCTTTTCTGTTGTGGTGTTTCAGTGCCGGAGACCAAAGTCAAACCCCGGACCTTGACCATGAGAGACAGACTCTGTATGCAACACACAGACAAATCCCTGGCTCTCTATGACGTTTGTTGTGAATGAATGAATGACCAAGAGGGGACAAAGCTGAGTGTAAAATAGAAAAGGTCATGTCAAGGTGTGCAGAACTCCTTGGAGGTTGATGGAGAGCCAACTCTTTTTTTTTTTTTTTTTTTTTTTTTTTTTTGGTTTTTCGAGACAGGGTTTCTCTGTGTAGCCCTGGCTGTCCTTGGACTCAAGCTGTAGACCAGGCTGGCCTCGAACTCAGAAATCCGCCTGCTTCTGCCTCCCAAGTGCTGGGACTAAAGGCGTGCGCCACCACCGCCCGGCGAGATCCAACTCTTGACATTCAGCCAGGTTCTGCTGAGTAGGTCCAGGCTAAAATGAGACTAGGACCCCTACCCTTCATTCCTACCAGGGTTATGTGTCTCTCTGGCTGCTGCTTGCCTTACTTAGTGAAAACTTTCTTGTAGCCCCTCTCCTGAATTCCTTGCCTTCTGCCAGCTCCTGCTTCACACTTAGATCTTAGACATAGGTTTCCCACCTGAAATGTCTCCTCCATATACCTGGCCAGTCCTTCCCCACCAGGGTACGTAGAAAGAGCCCTTTCTTTGCTCCAAAGCCCTCCCTACCATACCCAGTGCGTCTACCTCCTCTGTCAGCTTGCCAGGCTGAAGGCAGGGGCTATACTGAGAAGCCCATCCAGAATCGGAGTGGGAGAGGTTAAGGAGGTGAGTAATAGCTTCCATTTACTTCCTGGGCTTCTCTTATGGTCCCTACGACCTTAGGCTGGTGTCAGGAGGAGGTGAGAAGGAGGTGCCTACAGATCTGTGAGGTAAATTGGAAGAAAAGGGATCAGTCAGGCCAAAGGAAGCTCGAAGGTTGGGGTTGCTAACTTCAAACCGAAGAGCTAAGGGCTCACCACTGGTTGGTCATTCAGTAGTGGGTTAGCTGGTTTATTAGCATGTCAGTTCCTTTCTGTTGTGGCCTGTGTGCTGTGTCTGGGTCCCTCTCTGTGCATCAGCCTCTGGGTCCTTACAGGATAATGGTCAAGACTGGTCTCCAACAAGGCTGAGAGAAATTTACTTGGTTCTCCTCCTGGACTAGGGAGCACCTAGCCAAAGCTTCAGTCAAACTCTGCCACTTTGCTTGGGAAAAAAAAAATCAAGGGGTTGACTAGAAGGTTTAGTGGTTAAGATCACTGGTTAGGCCCGCCCAGCTTTGATCTCCAGCATCCACATGGCAGCTCACAACCACCAGTAACTCCAGGTCCAAGGCATCTGGTGCCTTCTTCACGCTTCTGACGGTGTCATACATGCATGTGATGCAGACATGCGTGAAGTAGAACAATCACATACACAAAATAAAATAAAATCTTTTTTAAAGAAAAAAAAATCAAAGCCGGGCAGTGGTGGCACACACCTTTAATCCCAGCACTTGGGAGGCAGAGGCAGGCAGATTTCTGCGTTCAAGGCCAGCCTGGTCTACAGAGTGAGTTCCAGGACAGCCAAGGCTACACAGAGAAACCCTGTCTTGAAAAACCATGGAGATAAGTGCCTCTTATGTATTGGAGTGAAGGAAGGGTAGACCCCAGCCTGCCACTCAGCAACAACCCCCCAGTACACACTGCTTGTCATACTCTCAAAGGTCGTGCTGTTCGTTAAGTCTCCAAAAAGGAAACCAAGTAGGAGACTGAGGCCAAAGATCATCAACAACTAGTCCAACCCCTGCCTGGATTACAGAGTAAGTTCAAGGCCAGCCTGGGCAACTTAGGGAGACCCTGTCTCAAAAGAAGGAGTACAAAAACGACTGGGGACGTAGTTAAGAGATGCCAAGCTTCCTAGCACCCATCAACCAGCAGTATCATGCAAAGGGGAAACTGAGTCCTGCAAATAGAGATGACTTGTTTATGGCCAGTTGGATGATATGTGTACTTATCCCATGCCAGGCAGAAGTTGGCCTGGTACCCAAGGCCTGATTTTAAGAGTCACACAACCAAGGACATGATGAACATTTAACTAAAAGGACACAGGCTAAGGCCAGAGGACCTGACCTGGGACTTTCACGAGCTCCCCAAAGTAATGAGACACAAGCTTAGTTTTGAAATAGGCATAGTAGGGCTGGAGAGCTGGCTCCCTCTGAGGTTAAGGGCAGTGGTACTCTTGCAATGGGCCTGCATTTGGTTCCCAGAGCTCACAGGGAAGCTCAGAACCAGGCAACTCCAGGTCTAGGGGAATCGAGCCCATTTCTGACCTCTCCTCTGACACTGCACACACACAGTACACCAAAGTAGGCACACACACACACACACACACACACACACACACAAATCTTTAAAAATAAAAATGAAATATGCATAGTAGTTTGCTAGGTGAAAGACCAGGCATTAGTGTGCTTGATGGTGGGAAATAGCCTTGTTTGTTTGTTTGTTTGTTTGTTTTTGTTTTTCGAGACAGGGTTTCTCTGTGTAGTTCTGGCTATCCTGGAACTCACTCTGTAGACCAGGCTGGCCTCAAACTCAGAGATCCGCCTGTCTCTGCCTCCCAAGTGCTGGGACTAAAGGTGTGCGCCACCACCGCCCGGCCTGGAAATAGCCATTTTAATGAGCAAGAGAACAGAGGCTGAGAGAGCAAGCAGACCTGGGTCTGATGGGGGTAGTAGAGCCAGGTCGTGAGGGATTCTGGGTAATCAGAGGTCAGTACCTTTGACTACCCTCTCACCTAGGTTTCATTCTAGGTAGGCTGTAATACCTGCCAAGCACAGATGTGGTGGGAGAAGGAGTAGAGTATTGGATTCAGAGGAAAGGCACCCCCAAGTCCCCCTTCTTGGGCCTCAGCACGCAGCTGGCGGTGCTATTGGAGTTGGAGGAACTGGCTTGCTGGTGGGAGGAACTTAGTGGGGGCTGCTGCCAGGACTTGGGCCGCCTGGTCCTGCCCCTGGCCCCGGGGCAGTTGATGGAGTCCAGAGTGGAGGCAGGCTGCCACAGGTGAGATGGGGGAAAACTGGCAACAAAGGCCTATTCAGGGTTTAAAGAGTCTCAGAGCCTGTCCAACTTTCCTTCATTAGATGCTCCAAGACGTTTCCCCTTCCAGGCTGCCTGAGATACGCGGCTGATAAGGGTGCGATTTGAAGAGGCTTAATTATGGCCCCGAGACCATGATGTAAACATCTGTGGAGTGTTTGCTTTACCCTCCCTGCTCCGTGTGAATAGGGAACACAACCCAGGTGCCAGGGTAGAGGACCCGGTGACCCCAGCCTTTCCTAGGGAAGGAGGAAACCAGGACCAGTGTGTTTCTGTGGTGCTGGCCATGAGTTTAGGTCCTGCCATCACCATCTCCTGACCATTTGCTCACAAGAAGCTTATCTGTGATAGCTGTAATCATGAAGGCACCAGGCAAGGGCTTCGTCAATGCTGTTCAGTAACATGGAGGAGATAGGGAGTTTCCCAGGCTGGCCTGACCTCCACACAGTCCTCTGCCGTCTAGGAGGAAGCATCTGGTCCCATAGCTTTTCTGGCCAGCTGGATGACAGGGAGGAGGACAAGGCTTTAGCCGGTTAATAGCCCTATTGTGTTTACCGGCAGCTACCACCAAGCCACGTGATGGTCAAGGGCCACCCAGGTCTCTGCAGCTGTACCTTTTTGGGGGAGGGGAAATGATTCCAGTGGATCAAGGTTCCACCGAGGATGCAGGTTGAGAGACGCCCCAGTGTTTTCCAGTTTGGTTCATGCCCGGTTCTGGGTACCTTACACCCTAAGTAGCCACCCATATAAAGTCTCCAGTATACAAAAAAAATTCAACTTATCCCTGTGCTGCCCCAGGCCTGGTGACCAGCAGGGCACAGCTAAGTTTCGTTTGGAAAGAAGCTCTACTCAAAGTTAGAAGTGGAAGGAAGTGGTGCCCCCATCCCAGTCCCCCAGTCCGACACAGATGCATGCTACACCCAGATACACACACATAGATCACACATATATACTGCAAACTCGCCAAGCCAGGCCCTCCACTGCCTCTAGGAGGATGCTCACAGGTGCGTGCATGTGCGTGCGTGTGTGTGTGTTTGTGTGTGTACAATAGCCAATGAAGTGCTGCTTAGGAAAAGTTGGTATCTCCAGGGGTGGGGAGGAAAAATGAGAGAGACCCTGTGTACATAGCAACAAGAAAAGAGGTGACCATCTAAGGTCACTTGGGCAGGGCACCCTATGATATTAGGCAAGTGTTTTCACTGAAGGTCCCATTGGAGGAGCTCTAGGGACCTCATTAGTAAGGACAGTGGCTTAGCTCTCAGTAATGGCCTCCACAGAGATGCAGATTCTGCTTCCTTCTGTAGATGTCCCACGAAGAGGTCACTTGTCCCAGCACCCCCACCCCCACCGTGCCTCCATTTGAGACCAGGAAGCCATTTTGATCCGTGATGAGAAGAGGAAGTCCTGTGGCCCCAAAACAGAAACAGGAACCTGGGAGGGGGGATAGGGATAGGGAAGGGGGCACACACCCAGCAGATGCAGCCAGAACACCCCAGCCTCCCCTGGCCCCACACCAGCAGGCAGGCGTGAGCATCTCTGCCAAATCCTGATGCTATGGTTCCCTGTGCATCCGTATATGCCACGAGAAGACCAGGCTTACTAAGGCTGGATGACTGGCTGTTGGGCTGTGTTCAGTTACCCAGGCTGATCTGTCCCACAGAGAGACTGATGGAACTCTGTTGTCCACCCACATGACTACGTATCTGACCATCGTGTTCCTGACTCCCGGTATTGCCCATGTGGTATCCTACACAGAGTTTTCCTGCCTCACCTCAGCCCACTGTGTTTACGTCACCATCCAGCCCATCTCCTGAGAAATGCCAACTCCCCAGTCCCAGCCATTCCTTTTGGAATCTTCCATAGACCAGTAAATGACTTCTCAGGGACCCTGTACGATGTGGCAGGTCCCTAGCCTTACTGGGCAACTATACTCAGGATTGTCATGGTCTGGTGACTGCAGGCCAGAACTGAGAATTTTCCCCATGGGTACCACTGCCTCACACTATCCTGGGCCAGGCCTATCCTCCGCTAGTACCTTCTTTCCTAGCTGGGCTGTAGGGGAGGCTGAAGGACAGCTCTCATTCAGGGAAGCCATTTGCTGCTCCTCCTCCTTGGGTTTGGAGGTTCCTGTGGGAAGACTCTAGAGGCAGGTGGGCGGGGGCCAGAGCCTAGAGGACAGAGACATATGTCACCAATTTCAGTTCTGCCCCGGCTGGCCTGAAGCAGTTTGGGACTTCCCAGGGTGGAAGGACAGGCTGGGGGGCCAGGCCACCTGGTGGCAGAACACAATCTTGAGTCCCCCTTTGTATCCTAATTGTCAATAGGCGAGGTGTGGAAGGTTCTGGGCTACCTCCATAGGGTACCTGTTTGCCTCTTCTCTTCTTGAGCCCCTAGAACAACCTTCCAGGACTTCCTGTTAGTCAACCCAAGATTATGGCAATAAGTACTGTTTTGGCCCTCTGAACTCCCAGAATGAAACCGTTAAGAGTTATAGATGCCCTGAGGGCATCTAGGAAAGATTTTCAGTATGAGAGTGAGGTGGGCCAGATAGATGACCCAGGCAGACCACTCTCCCTCCCCAGACTGAAAGATAAGGCAGAAGCCACAGGACATCCACCTTAAGGGGCTCTACCATCCCAATCCCCCCGCCTTTCCCTAGAGAAGGAACATAGGGAATGGAGTGGGCAGGTGAGAAAAGCCCCCACCTCGGCCTAGGGCGGTCACCCCCAAAGTCAGCTGGGAAACGGCTTGGCTCGAGGTAGCACATTCGGCCGGACCCTGTGCTCGGGAGATCAGTTGTGAAACTTGCTTCAAACCCCCAAACCACAAAAACGGCCGATTTTCCCAGCTCTGTTCACATTTCTCAGATCAGCCAAGGAGTCTTCATTATTTCCATCCGAAGAAAAAGCCAGGCCTGCCACCTGCCCTGGGGGGAACAAGAAAATTCCAGAGGTGCAGCACTCTGGGTACTGTGGAACCCCTTCCACACTGGCACGCTGTTCCTCCAGCCTCTTTACAGATGTGAGGCCGGGAGAAAGGGCCAGCCAGGCCTGATGGGCCTTCTGGAGAAATCTGGAGATCTGAACAAAAAGGTCTTGAAGCTGTCAGGGCTCCCTCGGAGCAAACTCTCCAGCTGGCTCCTGGCTTTTCTTGTACCATTGTGAGTGATAGCTAAAGCCGTCTCCAGAAGACGGAAGCTGCCGCAGGGTGTCCTGGGTAACAAGAGGCCTGGAATCACCAAAGCTCTTTTCCACCAACAGGGCAGACAAGGAGTCCCTCCTTATGGACCTGTCTCTACAGTCACCAGCCTCTGTCCCCAGAAGATGCACCATTCGACGGGGCTAGCAAGGCTCCCCCTGGAGACCTGTCTCTACAGTCACCCACCTCTGCTACCTTGTAGAAAATGCCCCACCCAGCCCTTGACCCGCAGATAAAGCTGATACGACCCCTGACCCCTGTGCTGTCTCTGCACCCTGCATTCTGCCTCAACCACCACATCCCAAATGCCCCGCTCTCACCATGGCCATCGGTGCAGATCCTAGGCCCAGATACCTCACTGTAGCTGCAGTCTCCTTTGGCAGGGACAGACAGATGCCCTGACCTGTATTAATTTCAGGAGTGAGTCTACAAACAAAACCTTAAGCCTCTGACTGTGCAACGACTCCCTCCTGTCACATCTGAGGGGATTAATAACCGTGCTCCATGATAACCACTGAGCTGAGCAACACTGTCTGTGATGGGTACAAAACCCACTTGCTGTAATTAGAGTAGGGAAGCATCAATGCCAAGGCTCAGAGAATCCAGCCTAGGACTTATCCCCTGAAGAGAAGGTTAGGGCCACTGAGTCCAGGAGGCCCGTGAGGATGAAGGAGATTCCCTGAGGGCAGGTTGAAGAATCCACCAGCTAATGAGATGCAATGGGCCTGGGAAACAACAGGGGGGAAAAGTGTATACTGTATGAGTCTCAGCTATGCACACCTCCCTGGGGGACTTCTGTTTGTATGCCCACTGCATGCAAGTGTTTGTGGATGAACTGTGTGTAGCTTTTTTAAGGGCCTAGACTCAGCTGTGTCTCAGTGAGTTTATATTCCTGAGTGTTCAGGCCCTGCCTAATGCAAGCAGGCTCCAGATCAGACACCAGACAGACAGAAGAAGACTCTGTATCACCTCACCCACAGTCACAGGGAGACAAGAAAAAAAAAAAAAACAAACAAACCTGTAACAGCACACATGCTTTGAAAGCAAAGCATAGGGGACCCATGAGGCTTGGTCTTTGGGACCTTGGATGTTCTGAGAAGAGTCTGGATGACTGAGTGACCTAGGTGATGTGTGTGTGGGGGGGTGGCTGTTAAAATCACAAGCAGAGGAAATTGCATGTGCAGAGTGAGACACAAAGGAGCAGAAGGGGACCAGGTGGCGTGAGTTAAGGGAGCTATGGGTATAGAAGTGTGGGTGGAGCCGAGAGAGAAGTGGACCAGAGGCCTAGAGGCCAGAAGGAAGAGGGTGGAATGGCCCTGGGGACCACAAGAAGGCCATGTACTGAGAGAGGTTCAATCACGTGGCTATTGGTTACATAGATGCTCAGAGGAGCTGGGCTGTAGGAACCCTGGGTAACACCAGCACAGCCACACAGTGGGCAGTGACAGTGGCTGGGGACTTGAGTTGTGCAGGCATGCACAGGCAACGGAGCTTAGTGACAGGCAACATGCAGCACCCCCCTGTGTCTATGCCCACGTGTATGCATGTGATTGCCACATGTGTTCATAGGCAAATATGGCTGTGCATTCCATCCAGCTTGGCCCTCGGCCTTCTCTCCTCCCTCACCAACCTTGGGCTCTGTCTCCCACAGCCTCACCACGGGCATGACAGTGACGGTAAGACGGACCCCGTGTCGCAACTGTGTTTCCTCTCGAATCCAGGTCCGCCAAAGATTAGCGAGAGAGCTCCGGGTGCACTGGGTGATAACACCCCCACCTCGCCCCCTCCCCCCACTTCCTAATCTCTGATTCATTTCCAACTGATAACAGGATGAGGGCCCAAGGTGACTAAGAAATAAAATACCCAAGCTGGTCCCCACCAGGCTGAAGCCGGCTGCCTGCAGGGGCACTGGCCACCAGAGACCAGGAAGGCTGAACAGAGAGGGAGGGACAGAAAGAGGATGCAAGGGAGGAGGGCGGGCAGGCTTCGGGGTAAGTTGACAGAAAAGACTAGAGAGAGGGATGAGGCCTCAAGAGGGAGGGGAGAGAGGAGAAAGAATGCAGGGTGGAGGGAGGGGAGAGGAGAGAGATGAGCAAGGCCGGAGAGGCAAATAGATGGGGAGAGAAAGTCAGAGACAAAAGGGAGGAGAGAGGAGGAGAAGGAGGAGGAGAGGAAGAAGGAACTAGGAGAGAGAAGAAAAGGGAGGCAGAGACCTAACACAGAGACTAGCTACAAAAGGATAGCGGGAAACAGGGAGAGAATAGAGAAGGGAGAGAGAGGGAGACGGAGAGGGACAAGAGGCAGAGAGAGAGAGTGAGAAACGGGGTGGAAAGGGGGGCAGACAGAGGCAAAGACAATAAATAAACAAGACAAGAAATAAAGGTCATGTGGTAGGGAGGACATAGAGTCAAGGTGATGTAAGAGCCGAGAAGGTCTCGGGGTTGAGGACTTATGAAGGAGACAGAAAGGGGGAGGAAGTGAGGCGGGAAAGGTCCAGGGAGGTGGAGACCGTATGAAATGCCACCCTGTTGTTATAAATGAAATCCGCTAACAATGAGAGAGGCAGAGGCACACATGAAGACCAAAATGGGGTGGCAGTCTGTGCAGCCTGGACACGACAGAGGAGTAGCCTTATTTACCTCAGCTCTGCGGGTACAGCTACCAGCTGGGGCCAGGGAGTCAGGAAAGTGGGTAACCCTCCCCTGCAGACCCCTCCCTGACTCAGGAAGCCAGAGCCTCGGAACCCCATAAGCTCAGGGTGGGGCTGGAGGTTGCTAGGGGCTGGAAGAGGCAGACCAAGGCCATCCACTGGGCCCACCAGAAGCAGGGCTTGTCTAGGGGAAAGGGTACATAGTAGTCTGTTTGGGAATTTTAGCAGTCTGGTGAGGCTGAACCATCTAGCCAAGAGGTCCGTCCTGAAGCCAATAAAGTAGTCTAGGCTTCACTGTGGAAGGACCAGGCTACCAGGAGAGGTAGGAACTCCATTCCAGGCTCTGCTGGAAGATGGGAAGGGAAGAAAGACCGTTACCCAGCTCTTCTTTTCCCTGGTCCTTCCCTCTGGCCACAGAGACCTGATGGTTCTCAGTGATGCCCGACATTTAGGGGTGAGGAGGAGGGAGCCCCCTAACCAGCACCTTAGTTTCAGGACTCTTAATATCAGCCCCTTTCCTAATGTAGAAGGGGACGAAAACAGCTGCTGATCTGAGGGGCACCAGGAGCTAAGAGGACACCTCCGGGCTTCAGGTTCCCCAAAGGGGACGAAACCAAGGGCCTCTGAGGAATGCACACCCTCAGTGCTCAAGTCCCAGGAAAGAGGAGTGGGCAGTTTTTAGAGAAAATTGGATGAGCAGACGCCAAAAAGGTACTAAAGAATCATATGGCCCAGGGCAGCTTCAGCCCCAATTGGGTGACTTGTGGCACTTTAGTAAGTCCTTCTGTCTTCTCAGGCCACAAAGGACAGCAGCTGACTGTGTCTGGCAAGGAGGGACCCATACCTTGGGCCAGGGACCAAAGAAAGTTCTCTTTCCCTTCTGGTTCAGGGCCACCACCCCTCTGATTTTGCCATGCCCACCCCCTGATTTGCCATTCATGCCCGCCCCATGCCCTGACTACCGGCGACCACAGGAAGTGCTGCCCCAGCTCAGTACTTCCCGTTTCTGAAATCTGCCCCCAGCAGCCTGGTGGCCAGGGAAGGCAGACTTCCCGCTGCCTCCACCCTGGGCTCTTCCCACCGGTCACAAGTGGTTTGTTCCTGGGTAGAGGTGACCTTCTTGCCACAACCACAGATCAGTTATTTATCAGAACAGGAAAGATGGCACCAGAGATATGTCCTCACCCCGCCCAGGAGGGCCTGACCTGCTCCAACGACCACACACGGGGCCTGTTCACCACATCACATGGAGGGGTGTGGCTGGCACGTGCCAGTGGGGCTGCATTGTGGGGGTGGGCAGAGCAGGAGGTCTGGTGGGCAGGTATAGTGAGATGTGGGTCCAGTGGGCTTGGAGAGGCTCTCTGTGTGGCTGGGAGCAGTTGAGGCATCTGATAACCTTTGGATCCTATGGAAACCATCTTCCTCAAAGACCCTCTCCTGACATGGAATCCCTTGGGATTGGGACCTGTGCTCAGAATGGATATGTGGCTTCTCCCCCAGGGGACTCAGTGAGGAATGGGAGGACTGGCCATCAGTGTCCTCAACAGGAACACCCTCAACACATGAGCTGAACAGTTCCGTTCTCAGGGACATCATGTACATCCCTGGCCTGAACTTACTCAGCGCCAGGAATACTTTTCCACCATTAGCCGTCAATCGTGATAATCCTAGCTGTCTTTAGACATTGCCAAATGTCCCCCGGGGAATGCAATATTGTCCCAAGTCAAGAGCCATTCACCCAGGATCACCAAAAGACCTTGCTTTTATATTTCATTTTATTTTATTTTATTTTACAATTTTGTATTTTAAAGTCCTGGATGGAAGAGACTACCTAGTCAGAGGCTGGGGTTTCTTGTCTGAAGACTCTAGTTATAGGGACCCCCCCTCTGGGGTTCTAGATGTAACTGTGGCATGGAGCCCGGAACCAGAAAGGGCTGTTGTGAAATGGGGGAGGTTTCATTTAAGGGAAGATTGGGGAGATGTGCTGTGGGGTAAAAATGGGGTCACACTGGGGCCACATGGCATGCAGGGTCTTGAGCCACAAGGAGCGGGAACTTGAGCCAGAACACAGGGACAGGGTGTGTCCTGGACTCCCTGAGCGGGTGCTGGAACTGACTTCTCCCTAAAGCTGGACTAGAGGGCTGCAGAACAGGGAGACCTGTGACGCTGATGTAGGTTGGTGTGCAATTCCTTCTCTACAACCATAACTGCACCTCAAGTAGGTGTGACATCCAGGCTTACATAGCTTATCAGCTCTAACTCTGCAATTTTCTTCCTCGTCTTCCTCTTCCTTCTCCTCTTCCTCCTCTTCCTCCTGCTCCTCATTCTCTTCTTCCTCCTTCTCTTCCTCCTCTTTCTCCCTCTTCCTCTTCTTCTTCCTCTTTGACCTCCTCTTCCTCTTCCTCCTCTTTCTCCTTCCTCTTTATCCCCCTCCTCTTCCTCTTCTTCCTCCTCTTTGTCCTCCTCCTCTTCCTCCTCCTCTTCCTCCTTTCTCCTTCCTCTTTATCCTCCTCCTCTTCTTCCTCTTCTTCCTCCTCCTCTTCCTCCTCCCTTCCTCCTCCTCCTCTTCCTCCTCCTCTTCCTCTTCTCCTCTTCCTCCTCCTTTTTGCCTGTTGTTGTTTTGAGACATAGTCTCCTGTAAGCCTTACCTGTCCCCAAACTTGCTTTGTAGCCAAGTATGACCTTGGATTTCTGATCTTCCTGCCTCCACCTCCTGGTTCTGGGATTGTAGGTATGTACCACCTAAGAGTTAGAGGTATACTAAGAGCCTGTCTCAAAAAAAGAAACAGATAAATAAAACAGCAGGTAAATTCCAAAAGAAATCAGTTTGTGTGGGTTAAATCTTAACTGTCAACTTGGCTGGATTGAGAGGCACCTAGAAGGCTTATAAAACACCTCGGTATAATCTGAAGGTGTTTCTAGAGAGGACTAAATAGGGCAGGCAGAAGGCCTACCCTGGATGCGGCTGTCATCACTCAACAAGATGGAGATTTGGGTGGAGTAAGGAGAGACTAAGGAAGTGTTCCCTCTGGAGCATCTTCTCTCTGCTTCTGGCCGTCATTTGTGAGCATTTCTGTTCCTTACCCCCTATTCCCAGCCCCCTGCGCCCCCCAGCCTTAGTGGATAGAAACCTTGGAAACCAGGAGTTAAAAGAAATTCTTCCTCTTTCAACTTGTTTTCTGAGCATGTGATCGTCACAATGGTTGAAATCTGTCTAGTGCACAGTCCTTCAAAAACACCCACACCACGATACTAAAGAGAAGCTCACTGGTTTGGGTTATATAGAAAACAAGTAGGGGTTCAAAGTAGAGTTAGGGAACTGGAAAACACATCAGGAGAAATTTCATGACATGTAGCACAGAGGTGGGGAAAATAGGAGAGGGCAAGGTTTGTTTTTGCATAAGAAGGGCCAACGTGCATATAACATGGACTCCGTGAGGTAGAAACTGGGGTAGAAAAGCATTCAAGATGTAATCATTGAGAAGTGTTCAGAAGTAGGGAATATCTTCGCATTGAAGATTCACGTTGAAAAACAATAAAATAAATAAAAAATAAAAAAAAGAAAGAAAGAAAGAAAAAAAAGCCGGGCGGTGGTGGTGGCGCACGCCTTTAATCCCAGCACTTGGGAGGCAGAGGCAGAGGCAGGAGGATTTCTGAGTTCGAGGCCATCCTGGTCTACAGAGTGAATTCCAGGGCAGCCAGGGCTACACAGAGAAACCCTATCTCGAAAAAAAACAAAAAACAAAACAAGAAGAAGAAGAAGAAGAAGAAGAAGAAGAAGAAGAAGAAGAAGAAGAAGAAGAAGAGAAAGAAGAAAAGAAGAGGAAGAAGCAGAAGAAGCAGAAGAAGCAGAAGAAGCAGAAGAAGCAGAGGCAGAGGCAGAAGAAGAAGAAGAAGAAGAAGAAGAAGAAGAAGAAGAAGAAGAAGAAGAAGAAGAAGAAGAAGAAGATTCACGTTGGATCCTAAGAAGGGTCCAACTATTATTATTATTATTATTATTATTATTATTATTATTATTATTATTGGCTGCTGCATGCCTGTAATTCTAGCACTCAGGAGCCTGAGGCCACAGGATCAAGACTAGCCTATAAGGGGAGATCCTGTCTCAAAAATAAAATAATTTTTAAAAAAATTTTAAACGTCATATAACAGTAAAGCTAATGAACATTAAAGTCAAAAATATTTTAAAAAAATAATATATCATGGAGAAAGGAAGACCACAGAAGAGCATCAATTGGACTGAAAAGGCTTTTCTTCGTCAACGGCTCTTGAAAGTTTAGAGAATGGCGTGTCGGCGGAGAGACAAGCAAACAGGATGCAGAATGCTGCAATTCACGGAGGGCCTTGATGAGAAGGCGAGTCTGAGGGGTACGTGAAGACTGATGGCGTGTGTGAGCAGAGATCCAGGCTGGCCGCTGGATGGGGTGCTTTCAACTCAAGAGTGAGGAAAGCCAGCCGGGTTGTGGTGACACATGCCTTTAATCCCAGCACTTGGGAGGCAGAGGCTGGCAGATCTCTGTGAGTTCAAGGCCAGCCTGGTCTACACATTGAGTTACCAGAACAGGTGGGACTACATAGGAAAACCCTGATTCGGGAGGTGGGGCACAAACGAAACAAAACAACCCTGAGACTAGTGCCAGAGGAGATAAAATAATAAGAGAATCCTGTCAGGCAGGTAGGGTCAAAGGATAAGCCCTTTGTCTTCTTCTCGTATGATTATTCTTTACATTCTATTCAAATATTGCCTCGTTCATATGCCTTCCCTGGCCCTTCATCTAATGCACTCCTCTCCCCTATGAAGTATCTCGGACTCTGTCATTCCCTAGATCCATGCCGCAGCGAGGGACTCCGAGAGAGGGAACAGGGCCTGAGCCTGCCCAGCACAGCAGTCAGCATCCTTTAGTGGAAATGCCCTTACTGACCTGAGTTAGTGACTTTCCTTGTTGTTGTGACCAAATAAATACACAAAAGGAGCCACTTAAGGCAAGAAGGAGTTTCCTTGGCTCACAGTTTACTGGGATTTCAGCCCCTCAAGACAAAGACAGCATTGCAGTTATGGAGGCTGACTCTGGTGGCAGGAGCTTGTGGTGTGGCTTGTTTTTGCGGGGATCAAGAGGCAGAGTTCAGTTCAGAGCCAGGGTCAGATATCACTTTCATGGCTCACCTCCAATGACCTCCTTCTGCCAGCTGGGTCTCACCCCCAAGGGCGTACAGTCTCCCAAACAGCGCTGCTTGCCTTGGTTAGTTGGGGACCAAGTGTTCAAACACGTAAGCTGCGTTAGACATGTCCTATTTAAAGCGTATTAGCATTTGATGTCTGTTTGCACGTGTGGAAGCTGGTACACATGGGTAGCTCTTCTGGCCATGGCTATAGGCAGGAAAGATTAGTAATGGGTACTGGGCTAGATAAGAGTGATAATAAGATCCAATCCAAGGCAGTTGCATCTTGACTTACGATGGCATTGCATCCTGGAGGCTCACTATGTAGACCAGGCTGGCCTCAAACTCACAGAGATCCATTTACCTCTGCCTCCTGAGTGTGAGGATTAAAGGTATGCACCTCTATGCCCAGCCTGGTAAACCTATTAGAAGTTGGAAAATATCTGCCATGGGTCCCCCAAACATTCGTGTGTCAGAAACCTAATACCTGTGTGAATGGCGTTTGAGGGTGAGACTTTGGAATGTTATTGGGGTTATACGAGAACAAAGGGGTAAATTCCCCACATTAGGAAGAAAGACCAGAGCCAGCAGTCTCCCTTTGTCCTAGCATATAACATCCTTTGCCATGTTATGGTGAACCAAGAAAGCCCTCACCACACGTTAATCAGAGGCTGACTCTGTACTCTGCATTCCCAAGGCTCCAAAACTGTGAGCCAAATCAAAATGTTTGCTTGGTAACTTTGGTGATAGGGTCTCCCTTGGCTTCCCAGGCAGGCCTCTTGCTTTGGCCTCTTGCTTCGGCCTCTCACAAGAGCTGAAATTACAGGAGTGTATTCCTGCGCCCAGCTTAAACTTTGTAAAGTCTTTAAGTTCTAAATGACTCAATCTCCGGTCTTTTTTTGTCATAGCAGTACGAAGTAGACAGAGTGGAGAATTCCCCGAATACAACTGCAGTGCCAGGCATCATAGCATGAGAACCCAGAACAATGGAGAATATCAACCCTCTCTTTGTGATCCTGGGGCTGCCCAGGAGCTGGGGTTTGCTGCAGCTGCCCACTGCCCATCGTCACAAACACTTGAGAAAAGAACCACATCAAAAAGTTGAATTTTGGCTTCTATTGAATACACTTCCCTTTCTCAACATCATAAAGAAGAAGAACAACAACAAAAAAGTGCATCAAGTTGTAAATCTGGGACTGTGTATACTTATTCAGCACCTGAGGCTTCCTGGACCCTTCTAGCCCACTTTACACAGAAACTCCCAGGAGAGGCTTCCAACCCTGCTGGTACTGGAAACACTTCACCCTCACAGGTCGGCAGTGATTGTCTTAATCAGGGTTGCTGTTACCATGCTGAAACACCATGACCAAAGCAACTAGGGGAGGAAAGGATTTATTTGGCTCACACTTCTACAGCACTATTCATCACTGAATGAAGTCAAGACAGGAACGCAAAGAGAGAAGGGACCTGGAGGCAGGAGCTGATGCAGAGGCCATGGTTGGGGTGCTGCTTACTGGCTTGCTCAACAATAAGTTGCTCGGGCCTGCTTTCTTATAGATCCCAGGACCACCAGCCCAGGAATGGCACCATCTACAATGGGCTGGGCCCTTCCCCATCAGCCCTCCCCCATCAGACATTCATTAAGAAAGTGCCCAGCAGGCTTGCCCACAGCTAGATCTTAAGGAGGCATTTTTTTTTAAATTGAGGTTCCCTCCCCTCTGATGACTCTAGCTTGTGTCAAATTGACATAAAACTAGCCATTCCGTGATGGAAGCACCCCAGGGCATTCACAGGACCCGGGCTCAAAACCTGCTGTATGGAGGGAAAAAAGATCTAGCACCTGGTTCTGTGCAGGTCTTGATGTGGAATAGAGGGAGGGTGTCATGCTGGAGCAGGACCCAGCAGAAGGTGCATTCAGAGGTTGTCCTCAAAGGCTCCAGATGTCGGCTTTTTCTGGATGAGCTGGGAACCCAGAAAGTCCTTGAGAAAAGAAACCACAGGGTGGAGCTTTGTGTCTCACCTCTTCATGAGAAAGCCAAAGGGCTGGCAGAAAGAGAGGCCTTGGCCTAGTTCACAGGCTGGCTGTCCATGGACCAAGGAGCAGCAGAACTATTACAGGCAGGGAGCTTGACCAGTCCCCAGCAGGCAGTTTGAGTGTGGGCCCTTGGGTCAGCCCCAAGGAGTCCCGCTGTGGCATTTCCCAGAGATTCAGTATAGGGTTCCTGACAGAGGGTGACTAAGGCCCTATTTAGGAGCAGCCACCCTCACACCAGGAAAGAATGGCAGGCGGACACTTGAATAGCACTGGGCCACTTCCTAGTTTCATCTTGTCCTTGCTGGGAGTATGACTCCTGCCCAAGTTGCTGGCTCACCAGCCTCTGAGAGGTCCAGAGCCGGAGATGGAGGTTAGAATTTGCAGCTGATCAGGAGACAGGGTCCCGGCAGAGCCAATTTAGGCAGGCTATCTTCTGTTAGATCAGGCAGGGGCGCCTCCAGAGAGTAGGTGCCTGTTAGGCCATCCTCCCTGACACATCTCCAGGTTTTGACTCTAGAGATCAAGTGGCTTCTACATCAACCACCATTGATAGTTCTCAGGCAGGGAAGCCTAGTGAGCAGTGGCCAGTACTCACAGTTGTTCTCTCTCTCCCTCTCACTCCCTCCCCCGCCCCACCTCTCATTCTTGGAAGTCTCACTCTATAGACCAAGCTAGCTTCAAACTCGGAAGCTCCCTCCCAGCCTTCCCAGGGCGGGGAAATCTAGGCATGCATTACCACCACACCTGACAGCGCCTCACCCTTTGCACCCTGCTGCTGCAGAGCTGGCCCTCCCTGAGCAAGGCGTGCGTGTGGGCGCGCGTTGCTGCTCGGAATCCCACTACCCAGTGCCTCTGACCTCTTGGGAGAGCCCTCAGGCCTATGAAAAGCCAGTTGTTCTCAGGAGCCCACATAAAAACCTCACCTGCTTTCCCTGCCCCACCCTTTCCAACTAATTCCCAAATGGCCACCAGTTGGTTCACTTTTTTTTTTAGTGCAGCCTGGGGCTCTTCGGGTTAGCAGGGTCTAGCTCCAGGGTGGAATGCCAAACAATGAGTCAGAGGCCCCCAAGGCCTGGATCTCCAAGATGGGCCTTCTGCCCCTGTCAGCTCAAGGTTCAAGAATCCAAGGTCTGGGGCCCAGCCTTCCTGTGGCCTGAGGCAGAAGGTGTTTCTTTGCTCAGACCACAGTTGTCTCCTGTAGGATAGGTCATTTGTTATGGGCACAGGCATGGGGTTTCCACTCCCATCTGAAATCCTGTGTGCCAAGCCAAGGGGTAGCAGGGAGGGAGTCCTACCAGACACCCTGGACCAACCAGGAAGGACTAAATGGGGTTCTATGTGCACTCAGGCTCCAGGATGTAGGGAGGAACAGCTGGCTCTCACGAGGCCCTTGAAGCTGTCCCCTAGCTCAAGCTTCTGCTTCCAGCTCCCTACCAGGAGCTGTGCTGTGACCCCTGCCTGCCTCCTCAGGTCTCACAAGTCCTCCACTGTCTTTTCTATTTCTCCCTCAGTCCTGGCCCTCTGAAGTGGCGGTGTGGCCAAGTGGAAGTTTGAGAAGGTCTGGGAGTTAGGAGAGACCATGTGGTTCCAGGGCTTCTGCAGGTGCTCTCTACTGGCTCAGCTGTGCCAGCTGTTCTGTGTGCAACAAAAGGGACAGGGTGAGGCAGGCCACACTGCGTATCTGTACGTGAGGTCAATGTGATGTTTGCCTGTGAATTATTTGTTGTCTGTGGGGTGTATTGGGGTGGTGTGTATGTGCTCCGTCCATGTATGGCATGTGCGACACCTGTAGGTTGTGTCAGTATGGCCTATAAGTCCCGTGCGTGTATACGGTTAAGTGTCTGTGTTCCATTCATGGCCTATGTCTGTGTGGTGCATATGGTCTAGTGGGTGGGGAGCACATGTTTGTGAAGTACTGTGATTATCTGAGCTATGTCTGTGTGATTGTGTGCTCCGTGTGTGTGTGTGTGTAGCATGTGTGGTGTGACTATATAGGTCGTATCTGCGTGGTATGTGGGTTCTGTGCGTGTGACGCGTTTCTGCCCGTGCGTTGTGTGGCATCTGTGGCACGCGTCACTCACTCTGAGTTGTGTGATGTCTCTGGATTGTGTCTATAGGATGTAGCTGTGGTACATGCGAGTGATTTTGTGTGTCCATGGCCCTGTAGGAGCAGCCGTCTCATCAGAGCCCCCATCAGCGCTAGGCAATGCAGTGCTGTGGCCGCACAGGGAGCTTCGGGGCCCAGTAACCGTGAGAAATAGAGAGAATCTGGGTTCCCTAGGGTGGAGGATTAGTCTCCAAGGCCTTGTGGGGGGCCATCTCAGGACCCTGGTCCCCACATTCTCCTTCCCAGCAGATGTTGTATTGTAGACTCAGGGCAGGGAAAACTGGGTATAGAGTCCCCTTTCTTGTGGCCCGCTGGGACTCTGGATACTCACAAGGATGGAGAGGCTGATTGTAGACCCACCATGGCCATGTTCACGCTTCTCAACTTGCCCTGGAGGCCAACTTATAGCCAGATGTTAACTCAGTGCTCAAGAAGTCCACCCAGGCTCCAAGTCCACCCCCAGCCCCTGAGCCACAGTTGCCAACTCCCTCCTCTATCCTGTTCTCCCAGGAGGTAGACTGTGTCCCAGATACCAGAGTGGGTCCAGTTGCATGCTATGTGCATGGTATTCTAAGCCAGAGCCCCATGGCAAGGTGGCTTAGGTTATTCCTACCTGGCTGATCCTAGTTCTGGCTACAGAGGCAACCCATGTTCTTAGAGAGAACAGAAGACTGCCAGAGGGGTAGCCTAAGGCATGGCCAAGATCCTGGTAGTGGGATGGTGGCTTCAGAATTGATAGTTAACCGAACGTGGGGGTATATAACTGTGATCCCAGCTACTCTGGAACTGGGGAAGGAAGATTACATACTCAGGGCCTGTCTGGGCAGTTTAGTGAAATCATGTCTCAATGCAAAAAGTAAAAGGGGAGCTAGGGAGTGTGGCTCAGTGGTAGAGCTCCTGCCTAGAATCCCCCAGTGAGGGGCTGGGGTCGTGGCTCAGTGGTAGAGCCCCTGCCTAGAATCCTCCAGTGAGGGGCTGGGGGCGTGGCTCAGTGGTAGAGCCCCTGCCTAGAATCCCCCAGTGAGGGGCTGGGGGCGTGGCTCAGTGGTAGAGCCCCTGCCTAGAATCCCCCAGTGAGGGGCTGGGGGCGTGGCTCAGTGGTAGAGCCCCTGCCTAGAATCCCCCAGTGAGGGGCTGGGGGCGTGGCTCAGTGGTAGAGCCCCTGCCTAGAATCCCCCAGGGAGGGGCTGTGGGCGTGGCTCAGTGGTAGAGCCTCTGCCTAGAATCCCCCAGTGAGGGGCTGGGGGCATGGCTCAGTGGTAGAGCCCCTGCCTAGAATCCCCCAGTGAGGGTCTGGGGGCGTGGCTCAGTGGTAGAGCCCCTGCCTAGAATCCCCCAGTGAGGGGCTGGGGGCATGGCTCAGTGGGAGATCCCCTGCCTAGAATCCCCCAGTGAGGGGCTGGGGGCGTGGCTCAGTGGTAGAACCCCTGCCTAGAATTCCCCAGTGAGGGGCTGGGGGCGTGGCTCGGTGGTAGAGCCCCTGCCTAGAATCCCCCAGTGAGAGGCTGGGGGCGTGGCTCGGTGGTAGAATACTTGCTTGGCATTTATAATACATTAAGTTCAATCCCCAAAATGGTAAAACAAAACAAACAAACAAAAAACCACGAGTTGCTGCAGTCAGACCATCTGTACAACCCATTGACCTCTGGGCCTGCTGTTCACACAGTCATCTGTGTAATCTTCCACCCAGTTTGGCCTGCTGTCTCTTCCGTCCCTGATTTCCCTTTGGAAAGGGAAGGCAGCCGGGCGGTGGTGGCACACGCCTTTAATCCCAGCACTTGGGAGGCAGAGGCAGGTGGATTTCTGAGTTCGAGGACAGCCTGGTCTACAGAGTGAGTTCCAGGACAGCCAGGGCTACACAGAGAAACCCTGTCTCGAAAAAAACCAACCAAACAAAAAAAAACAACAAAAAAAGGAAAGGGAAGGCAAGACCTAGACAGGGCAAAGGGGTCCCTGCAGTGGGTCAGGACTCTGTCCGGGGCCAATATGCCCATCAGTGAAGCGCAAAGCTAACAGAGTTAAGAGAAAGACCAGAGTCACAGGGCTCTGGAGTCAGGCCCATGCGAGCACCCACTCTTGCCTTTCCTGTTTACACCCCTCTCTAAGCCTGTGTCCCCACTTGCTTGTGTGTTCCCCACCAAGTACTCACCCATATCTTCCATACTAGCAGACACCCCCTCGAACCTCTTCTTGTTCCTCTCCCCTGCTCTTCCTCCTCTGCTTCTCTTCTTCCTCTCCTGGAAGGGGAAGTTTCTCTTTTCTGGAGCCTGAGCCGTTGTCCCTCCCTGTAGTAGATGACTATGGACCTGAGACAGAGTAGCTGAGCCCAGCTAGGAGCTTCAGAATTTTCCAGGGAGCAGAAGGCATCTCCTCTCAGGAGTCAGGTAAGGGTCACATGGTGTTGTCCCACAGTCTCAGGTCAGTGGTGTCTTCCATGGAGTTCTGGAGTCCTTAAGTGGCCATCCGAGTGGGTCAGAAGAATGAGTTCCTGCTCTCCCCAGTAGACCTACCAGCAGACAATGTGCAGAAGTCTCCCAAGTAGAACAAGACGAGTGTGCAGGGCAGAGTGGACCCATCCGTGCCCCACTGGCTGAGTCACAAGAGGTACAACCCAGGGAGCATGCTGGAGACCTCTGAGTCTCACCCCACCCCCTCATTCCCAGTCTAAGCTGCTGGGTTTCAGGTTGGTGGTGGTGGGAGGACTTGCTACAGGGAGGACCCTATGGATGAGAAAGTGTCTCCCCATCCTTGAAGTTTGAGGCCTGGCCCTAATGTTGGCTGTATGACATCTCCCACTACACACTATTTCAACCAGACAGTGCTGAGAATGAGGCTGTGAGCCCCAGAATCCAAGCACAGATGTTTGGCATTACTAGCTTTGAGGACGTTGGAGACAAAGCAGGAAGACACCGTGAGGCTGGTGCTCCCATAACCTCAGCCTCAGAAGGGCTTTTTAAATCTTTCGTTCATAGCATCCCTGGGTTCTGGAGCCCCAGGGGGCCTGCACACAGAGCCTCTACCGTGTGCATCAGCCCCTAGTCTGGAGGAAAGGAAAGAGACTGGGAGTACAGGGCTAGAGAGCCTTCCACCCTCCCTTCTTCTCAAAGCCTGGGCCAGAGCCAGGGGACAGCCCCTCACCCACCCTAGAGACCATGGCAAGGATTGGTGGAAAGACCAATAGGTTCAGGGGTCACCATGTGTGGCCAGGTCACAGGTCAAAGATTTGCTGACAGTAGACTGGAAGATATTGATCTATGGGGGGAGGTGACAGACCTCTGACCCTTGCCAAGGACTGTGGGCAAGGCTGGTGGTCAGGAAGCTGGATTCCAGACAACCTGCTCAGAGCAGGGTGAGCAGCTAGGGCTTCTGGAGGCCCCCCCCCCCACCATGACCCCAGGTCTCTCAACAGCAGGACAAATAATGACATTACAAATGGTTTCATTGTCACTCTTGAACTGATGATGTACCAGCATGCTGGCCAGGGACAGCAAGGACCAGAGGTCATGTGTTTCGGCTTCTCATGCTCTCACAGGTTTGAGGCAACTAAAGAGTTGAAGGAATTGAGAAGCCCTGCCTTGCTGGGCCTGTTGGTACAGGCCTTTAATCTGAGCACTTGAGAAGAAGAGGCAAGTCAATGTGTATGAATTCGAACCCAGCATGATCTACATAGTGAATTCCAGACCAGCTAAGGGCTGCTACCTGGAGAGATCCTGCCTCAAAGAAGAAGAAGAAGAAGGAGAAGGAGAAGGAGAAGGAGAAGGAGAAGGAGAAGGAGAAGGAGAAGGAGAAGGAGGAGAAGGAGAAGAAGAAGAAGAAGAAAAAGGAGGAGGAGATGTGAGAGAAGGAGGCAGCAGACCCACCTCCAGCAGGGACCAAGGTGTCTTTAAGGCAGCAGCAGGTTGGGGGTTGAGTTGCTCAACTTCAGGCTGCCTCAGTGGCTCTTCCAACCCTCACAGTGACCACAGCATCCACCTTCAGCTCTCAGTCCATCTCTGCAGGAGGAATTTCTGCTCCCCAACCCCAGACAGCTGCAGGTGAACCTGGAAGAGACACACCCTGCTCTGACTGGCCCGGTCACAACTGGACACCACAGTTACCCCTCAAACCTTCCACAGGTCCAGAGGGGCGTTAGAAGAGGCAGGTGAGAAGAACCTCCCTCCCCAAATAAATTCACCCCAAGGATCTTTTTCCACCTACCTACAAGAGCCTAGGAAGAAAAAGCATGAAACACACACACACACACGCAGGTATAAACATCCATTTGCACAGCATCTCAGCACTCAGTACACTTATGTGTGTGTTATTTATGCATATATGTGTGTGTTAGTATGCATCACATACATGTGTGTGCGTATATATTTGCATATCCACTTCTGTATTTGTGTGCACATATGCATACGGGTGCATTTACTTGTACTGGCACGTGCTTGTGCTCCCTTCAAGGCTCTGACTCGAGAAACACTGTAGTTGTCCCTTGCAATGGCTTGGCCCGGACTTAGTAACTTACCAGTCCCTGTAGCCCTGGCCTTGGCCAGCGCTTCTGGAGCTAAGGGCTACTAACCAGTGCTTGCCAGCTGGTAACATGGTCAGAGGGCAGCTCTGTCCCCTGGGAAGACATGTGGTGGCCCCGGCTCAAAGCAGACCCAGGCTGGAGGTCACCAACACTAAGGCAGAAGCACACGTGAGTCCTCTTGGCTCTGCAGCTTCCACACAGCCAGTGCCTGGTTGGGACTTCCTCCTGACTGTGACACCTACTGGTCATGTCGGGTACTGCAGACTGAGCTCCCTTCACAGGAACAGGATCCCACCCTACAGTGTACAAGAGTTGGGAGTTTGTCTTGTGGTGTTCCCAGAAGCCTCTGGGGTTCCTTCAAGTCCTTTCGGAGCTCCCCAGACAACACACATTAGAGGCTCACCTCTCTCCTTTAAAAGGAGCATTGGAGCCGGGAGGTGGTGGCGCACGCCTTTAATTCCAGCACTTGGGAGGCAGAGGCAGGCGGATTTCTGAGTTCGAGGCCAGCCTGGTCTACAGAGTGAGTTCCAGGATAGCAAGAGCTACACAGAGAAACCTTGTCTCGAAAAAAAAAAAAAAAAGAAAAACAAAGACAAAAACAAAGGAGCATTGGTTTTATGCTTTTCAAAGACATTTCTCTAAAAGTGTCTTAAAATCTCCAGGCTAGCTTTAGCTGTGTATGTCTCCATAAGATCTTTCGGTCTGAATGATGAAATGGAGTTTAATGCGTTTGCAACTCTGCTGTCCTTTAAAAGGTGTATGAAATCACGTAAAGGATGCCTCATATGTCCAGTGCAGTGGAGAGCTGATTTAAATATCTCCTCCGGTAGAAGAGGCTATGAAAATCTGGGTCCACCATCCATACTTGGGAATCTCCCAGTGGTAGAGTTGCCTAACGTGGGGGTGAGAGGGAGGGTCCTAATAGCAAGATATCCAAACGGCCTATTGGCTCCTCTCCCAGATGGGACAGCACCTTGAAGATCTGGTACTCCTTGAGTGACTTCTTTCTCTGTAGTTTTCTGACTCCTGCATGTCCCCAGAGTCTTAGGCACAACACACCACACTCCTTGTAGCCCACAGCTTGCAGCGTGTGCCCGAGATCACTAGATGCAACGTGCTGAAGGTAAACCACAAGCAACGGGGCCATAAAGCAAGGCAGGTTTGCAGTGGTCTGTGGCTTTGCAGCACGGGCCTCAGGCTGCCCCCCAATTCTAGCCCAGATAGGCCATAAGAAGTACCCCCCTGAGATTTTCTACAGGGAACAGATGAAAGCTAAGGGCCAAACCTTTGTTCTGTCATGGCCAGATGAGCTCTGGAAGGATGAAGGTAGCCTTGTACAAAGTACCCTACACAGTTCATTCATTCATTCATTCATTCGCTGGTTGCTGTGCACTAACACTAAGCCAGATTGTATGAGCTAGGTTCCGCCTCAGTGAAGAAAGCAGGGTATTCAGCTCATAGGATGGTGTGGATAATGGGAGAGATGAGCAATAAAAATAGGTAAGTATCAGGCCTTAAGAGGCTGAAACAGAGCCGGGCAGTGGTGGCGCACGCCTTTAGTCCCAGCACTTGGGAGGCAGGGGCAGGCGGATTTCTGAGTTCGAGGCCAGCCTGGTCTACAGAGTGAGTTCCAGGACAGCCAGGGCTACACAGAGAAACCCTATCTTGAAAAACCAAACCAAAACAAACAAACAAACAAACAAAAAAAACAAGAGGCTGAAACAGGAGGATCACACCTTTTAGGACAGTGTGGACTATAGAGCGAGTTCAAGGCCAAGCCGGACAGTCCGGTGAGACCTTGTGTCAAAACAAAAAGTACAAAAGGGGTTGGGCTGGGCCTCATGGGTAGGGTGCTTTCCCAGAATCCAATAGTGAAGGGCTGCAAGGTAGCCTGGTGGTAGAGCACTTGCCTAGCATGTATAAAGGTCTCGGGTCCAATACTTCAGTACTAAAAGAGTAAAATAAAATTAGAAATGATTGAGGGAGATATCTAGAGTTTCCAGTGCTCATCAAGGGGAGACACGAGGCAGGCTGAGGAGAAAGAGCAGAGACAGGGGGTGCACTGTTCAAAGGAAAGGTCAAGCAAACCTCGTCCTTGAGGGAGGGAGAGGATGGGTTCTGGGGATTTATGAGGGAAGACCGAGAGAACAGCAGGTACGGAGATCCTGAGGCAGGATCAAGCTGACTTAAGGAGCCGTGTGGCGGGTGCCAGGTGGTTGGTGGGATGACAGTGAGATTTCCGGGGCTGTGTATAGGGTCATTGTTATGGTTGGGTCTTGGGGCTTTTTAAATTGCAGACAGCAGAAGTTTGAGAGCTGAGACAGACCACCCCTGTCCTGCCTAGGGGATCCCTCGCTATACAACCGGTGTCTAGGGTTTCAGCCGCTTCTCAGCTTGTATCAGTGTTAGGGCTGGGTCCTGCGTGACCCTCTGGCAGTGGCATCCTCAATTTGCAGCTTCTACCAATTCCAGACAGGACAGGCACACCAGCCAGAACGTTGCAGCTTTTTGTAGAGTGTCTGCCTGCCGAGGGGGACCTACTGAGAAGAAAGCAATGTGGCCCAAAGCTCTGTCTTCCTGGTCACACAACACAGCTACCAAAACCCACTGGAGCCTGGGTGGGGTCTGGGAATCTGATTGTCGAGATAGACCTGGGTGGGGACAAGGGTGGGGTATAAGTAAGAAGTCTTCCTCTTTATGTCACTGAGGCCGGCAGGTGGGGGAGGGGCACAGGGTGGGGTGCTCATCCAGATGTGCTGTAGAAGGCCCCCCGACTGAGGCACAGACCCACCGGCCTCAGCCTGGGTTTGTGTAGGTGGGAGCAGGGTAGCTTCTATACCGTGCCCTTGTGGATAAGACGACAACACCCATCTCAACTAGTTGCCTAGACACTGTGACAGACTCAGAAGTGCCCTCTACCTGTGGGAGTGGGAACGCCTGAGGGATAAGGGGTTCCCTATATTTGGTGGAAGGAGTGGGTGGAGCGGGAGGAGGAGCTTTTTTAGTCCCGTGGGCTCCTGGTGACACCTAGTGGCCAGTATTTTTTTTTGAAAAGTTTCCCAACTTGCTTCTCTCTCCTGCCCAAGGTCTCCACCCACAGACTTGTTCTCACGGTCTTCCTCCCGCACTCGGGCCCTGGGGCATCTGCTTCCACGTACTCACTCTCACACCCGCTCGTGGTTCATCCCACTCGCACACTCGGTGACAGCTCATGGGGTCCACAGCAGGGTGCCCTCAGGCCCTCTGGGCAAAAGGTCTTTTCGGGCACCCAACCAAGCTAGCAGCACCTCTCCACTCTCAGCCAGATGTGCCTGCCCAGGAGCACTCTTTGTAACTCTAGTGCGTCTAGAGAGGTTGGCCCAGAAAGGATCCATGATTACCTTGGACTCTGGTCCCATATCCTCCCTGCTGGGGCTCCCCTGCCCACAGCTGAGACTAGACAAGGCCAAGAAGATACCCAAGGCCAGGTAGGGAAGAGGCTGCCATCTGACCAGAAGCTTAAAAGGACTCTGCCCCCAGAGCAGGCCTGCAGGGTGGACAGCCCCTTTCCTAACGCAGGTCAAGCTCAGAAACTACATGTCCACATTAGCCAAGATTTAGCCTCCTTCTGAGCCGCAGCCAGGCTGCCTGCGTCACTGAGAGGAGCCGAGGAACTGGGGGAAAGGCCTGGTAAGGCAACGGTTCCCAGAGCTTTGCCAACTGAAGTCTGGGGTACGCATGACCAGTGGCACGTGGCTGTGCCAGGGCCCTGAAGCTTCAAGTCCAGCTAACCTAAAGGGTCTCGTGTAGACATGGCACCCAAAGAAGGTGCCTGTCACGTGGCCCCTTTGTCAGCCGGAAGGATCAAAGCCCGGAGCCAGCAGAGGCATGCGGCGGCAGAAGTGTGTGTGGGGGGGGGTGGGGTGCCCTGGGGTGCCCTGCGTCTCAGCTTACGAGGGGAAATTCTACTTCCTGCACCTTCCCTGGACCCAGGCGACCCTCATCACTGCACAGCCAGGCCTGCCAACTTGCAGGTGGCACATCCTTGTGGGCACCATTTACAACGACTTCGGTCCCATAGCACGGGGCAAAGCATGATGGGTCAGGATAGGGTCTCTGACGGCCCTGGGAGTCCAGTGGACAGAGGAATGAATGGGTGGGGACAGTCACAGCCTTTTCCTACTCTACTCATGGCACCCGGGGGACTATTTGGGAACTGGAAAAGTAGGCTCCCCAGAGGACGGGCCTGAAGCCCTAAACTCCTAACGGATCCTCGTGATGGGAATTAAGGTACCCCTGCCTCCTGTGAATCTTTTCCTATTTGGATTGGGGCTGCTGTTTCCTGGTGGGTATTTTCAGATAGGGGGATCCCATAGTCATTATCTACCTGAAGAACTAGGGGGAAGGCCCGGATAGGCAAAAGTACTCAGAACCCTGCCAGCTGAGGTACCTGACAGGCCTCCCTCCAGATCTTGTAGAGGAGACTGAAGCTTTGGGAAGGGAGGCAAGGTTACAAGTGACTCTTCCAGAGGATCCCTGGGACTTAACCTTGTCTGCTGCCGCCCCGCTGCCCCTCCAGGTCTGCATCCAGCTCTCAGGGAGATGGGAGCATGAGAAGTCCCCACGAGAGAAGATAGAATTAAACTGAGTCATGCTCTCAGCTTTGCCACTAATACTTACGATCCCTTTCGGAAGACAGACTGAGCCAGGACGAGGTGTCATAGCTGGAGCATGGAGAAGTGTGTGACGGGGGCTGCTAAGAAGCAGGGGAGAGGCATTGCTGGGGAAAGAGCTGCCCGGGAGGGCTTTCCAGAGAAGGGCATCAGGGCTCAAGAAGCTCCACCAGGCCAAAAGGGTCTTAGTGTGGACATGTCACCCGAACAAGAAGGTGCCTGTCACCTGGCCTCTTTCTCAGTTAGAAGCAACAAATCCAGAGCCAGCACGGGCATGCTGCAGCAGAAGTGGGGGTGGGTACTCAGCTTGTGAGCTTTGTGTGGTGCAGATCTGAAGGAACTGAAGGGAAAAGGCATTGCAGTGGCTGGAAGTGTGTGAGTGTGTGGGGGTGTGATTTAGGAAGGGGACACAAATGGAACAAGGGCAGTGCCGGGCAGTGGTGGCGCACACCTTTAATTCCAGCACTTGGGAGGCAGAGGCAGACGAATTTCTGAGTTCGAGGCCAACCTGGTCTGGTCTACAGAGTGAGTTCCAGGACAGCCAGGGCTACACAGAGAAATCCTGTCTTGAAAAACATCAACAACAACAAGAAAGCAAAACAAAACAAAAAAAGGGCAGCAAGTCTCACAGGGGCTGTGATGGTGGTGGTGGTGGCTTTGCTGCCCTCTTAGTGCCCTATTAGGGAAACACATGAATCCAGGGACTCTAAACCATGGGGTGCTTCTCCCACTGAGTGGCTTGGAAACCTGAGGGAGAGCATGCTGACTGTAGCCTTGGATTAGGCTCTGTCCCTTGCCCATTGTCTAGAAAAATACCCAAGGCTGAGAGGCTGGAGAAGCGTCCTGCTCCATCAGTGTGGCAGAAGGCCACTCAGGGAGTCAGAGAGACCATATTCTTATAATAAATCCACTCCAGCTGTAGCCTGCTCATCACCAGGTGTAGTGGGACACACCTGTAATGCCAGCACTCTGGGGGCCCTGGGTAAGTGGATCGGGTGTTTAAGACTAGCCTGGGGGTAGAGAGAATCTCTTGTGTACTGTATAAAAAGAATCACTTGTCGATAAAAAAAAAAGCCATTGGTCATTAACTTAGGCAAGAAATAGGAGATGGGAGTTCTGGCAGGGAGAGAGGATTCTGGGACAGAGTCAGGCGAAGGAAGATACTTGCCTCACTGATGGATCTGGTTGCATAAACCTGAGGAGAGGTAACTAGACGTCTATATGGCAGGACTTAATAGAATAAGCAGGATAACTGGGTTATAAGCTGGTGATAATGAGCCAAAGCATTTGCCTGGGCATTTATTCATAAATAATAATTCAGTCTCAGAGTTGTTATTTTGGGGACTTGGGATACATAGTGAGACCCTGCCTCAAAACAAATAAATAGAACTAGAGCCTGGGAGAAGGGCCAGTTGGTAAAATGCTTGCCCTGCAAGCATGAGGAGCTGAGTTTAGAACCCCAGAACTCATGTACAACTGGTCACCACAGTAACACGTGCCTAGAATCCCTGTGTTCTTCCTTTGAGACTGGGGCAGAGGCAAGAACTTCTTCTGCAGGCCAGCTATTGGCAAACAAGAGACCCTGTCTCAGACAAGGAGGAAGGAGAGGACAACGCCTGAGGCTGTCCCCAATCTCCACATGCTTGACCTACGGCGTGCATGTGACCGAACACACACAGAGTCATATTTTCCTTTTTTAAAAGAAAGAAAGGTGTGTCTGATTGTGCTCATGGGGACAGTGTAGGGCAGAGATAATATTGCTCCTGGGGGTTTTGCTTGCTCATTTTCTTTTGCAGTGCTGGGTATGGAACTCAGGGCCTTGTGCACATTTGGCACACACCCACCACTGAGCTACACCACCCTCTTCTTGGGTTGTTGCCCGTGGAAGCATGGGCAGTAGATGGAGGTGTCCCCAGCCTACATAAGGAAGGGCAAAGGGGGCAAACGTGAAAGCAACCATGATTGACCACTGCCCACCAGGGTAGCAGGGCAGAAGTGCTTGAGAGTCTGAAAGGGTCTGAAGTAGAGATAGCCTGGAATGAACCCCAAGCAAAAGGAAGAGAGCCCCAAAAGGCAGTGTGGGGGTAGGTGGAGGACAGGAACATGCTTTGGATGTCCTTACTGAGAGCAGGGTCAAACCTAGGGTAGCTTGGGCTGCAAGGACTGGGGGTTGCTCTCTAAGGATGTGTGGTTCTGGGGTAGTGGAAACATTGTAGCACCCAGATGCCCTCTGACCCGTGTGGAGGCTTCTCTCTGAGACTAAGTGCCATCCTGGATGGAAGCTACTAGGCTCCACTCAGGCCCAAGGGGCTGGTCACACCCGGTCGCAGGCAGGCCTGTCCATCAAACTGCCAGAGCCCTGCTGAGTGTCTGGACTCAGGGGGGATGAGGCAAAGGACCCCAGGGCTGTGTGACAGTGCCTTCCAGGGACTATGGATTTACTGCCTGGTTGTTCCAACTCACCACTCAGCGGCCATTTGACCTTGTCCTCCTTGTCTTCTCTCCTCATCTTCCCATATCCCCCTCTGAAAAGAGAAGATAACAGGTTCGACGGCCTGTTCCACACAGAACACCCTGATCTGGTTAAGCCATGCCCTCCTTCCTGGCAGGATTGAGGCTGGGCCAGTTGTCCTGGGCCCCGCCTTTCACATTCCTCCTGGGTGAGATGGCCTTAGACAGCTATCATCATGGGGGAAGCTTTAGGCAGACGCTGCCCCCAGGCACGATTGACCATGGAGCTACAGGCTCCCTGTGACTCAGAGAGAGAGGGGCCAGACTCAGATCTTTTTCCAATAGAGATCTCAAACCAGTCCTCTGCAGCTTGGGTGGGTGGGGGGAGGTTGTTCAGAGTGGAGAGGCCAGGGTGGGGGTTCTTCTTCAGACCTGAGACATAACAGCACCCAGAACACATCTGGGTCCTTGGAGGAGGTCACGATGGGCCTCTGTTTCCCCACACTCCATCCTGGAGAAGACAGATCCTTCTCTGTCCCCACAAGAAGCATATTACAGATACAGGCAGGGAGATACCTCCGATAGCCTTATGAGCAGACTTTTTTTTTTTTTTTTTTTTTTGGTTTTTTCGAGACAGGGTTTCCTCTGTGTAGTTCTGGCTGTCCTGGAACTCGCCCTGTAGACCAGGCTGGCCTCAAACTCAGAAATCCACTTGTCTCTGCCTCCCAAGTGCTGGGTTTAAAGGCGTGCACCACCACTGCCCGGGTATGATCAGACTTTCTGTGTAGAACCCACTGACCTTTCAATCACAATCCTTAAACCCCCAACAAAACTGAGGGCACCCCCAATTCCCAGGACAACTTCATGTCTAGAAAAGTCTGCTTGCCTCAGGACCCCATAAACCCACATGATCTGTCGGTCTGTGTTTTGGTTTTTGAGATTGGCGCTTGATTGGTAGCATAGGCTATCCCTAAACTCCCCGTTCCTCCACCTGGTTTTATTGACATGGACTATGATGCCAGACTCCAACCAGGAGAGTCTTACATCTAGCTCAGCCTTTGCTTTTCTCTTTTTGTGTTAGAAACATTCTATACCCGAGTTTGACCTTTCTTTAAGTGTCAGAGAAGCCTGCTTGGCTCCCAGCCATATGGGCGCCCATCACTCTGCCACAGAGGCCCAAATGGGCCACCCGCGCCTTTCCCATGCTTCTCGTAGGTGGGGGATCTGAACCCAGGGGCCTGCAGAGCCCCTGTCAGACCTCCATGATGGGCCTGGCAGGGCTGTTCCACTAAGCTGTGAGAAAGGCCCAGACCCATCAGATAAGGCTGGGGCAGCCCCCGCAGCCAGCGCTGCCATATGGCCTCCTAGTCCCTCCCAGCCCTGCCTTGGGGCAGGTGTGCTGCACAGAATGAATCTCATACCAGATCATTCAGGTTTCACTATGAGTTTCCTAACCCAGGCCAGCACCCACGGCCCCTCAGGGGGCCTCCTCTGCACCTTCCAGTCCAGAAGGCAAACCCCGCTGGGGCTGCAGCATGAATATACCTGGGGGGCTTCAGAATGGCTGTAAGTACCTCTGGGGGTCTTGGGAGATGCTGGGGGACGGCGTTAGGGAGATCAACCTGCTCCTCCAAACCCTGTGCCAAATCCAGATCCCTTAAACTCTCAGAAGCTGGAAGGTCCGGCTGAACCTTTTTTGAAGCCGTGAAGTGTGAGAGACAGGCTGCCCTCTAGTGTCTGTACTAGGGATGGAAGTTGTCTTTGAATGAAAGACAAGGGCTTGATGGTCCCTAGAGAGAAGACTCCAACTCTACTCCCAGTCCAGGAAACTGGTCTGGCTCAATCCAAGCTAGAACCACTTAGAGAGCTATAGATTTCAGATCAGAAACCCCAAACCCAATTTACCGGTGTTCCCTACAGATCCCTGTAACTCACAATGACCCACTGTGGGCTGCACAGAGTGGAGGACTTGAGGTAGAGGCAAAAAGTAAGGGGGTTCCTGAGCTCCCCTCTGGTCACCTCCCACTCCCCACATTTCCTTCCTGTGATCAGTAATCCCTGGACCTCCAGAGCTTGGTAGCAAGGAGTAGGTTCGCAGAATTTGCCACCTGCAATGCTCAGAGAGACCACAGGCTCCCTCACAAAGACTCCAGATGTTAAGGACTCATCCGGTTACAAGACAGAGGCAGAGCTAGGGTGAAGAGGATTCCTGGGTCAAATATTTTGGTGGGGGGACCTGCTACACATCCAAGACTAAGGCCAGCCTTTGAATATCAAGGACGGGGCAATGCGGGCACAGAATGGGCGTCATTCGCTCGGGGGACTTTGAAGAAGTCCTCTGGAGAAGCCAATCCCCTGAGTCATCAGCTAAGTGAGAGAGCAGATGGCAGCTTGAAAAAAAAAAAAAGTGACCAGGCTGGGTGTGGTCTTTAATACCAGCACTTGGGCGGCAGAGTCAGGCACATCTCTGTGAGTCTGATGTCTGCCTGGTCTACATAGAGTTTCAGGCAAGTCGGGGCTACATAGTGAGACCCTGTATCACCAGATGATGATAATGACCACACACCATGCTTATGTCGGTACCCTGCCTCATTTCTGTGTCCTAGATTGTTAATTGTTAATAGTGCCTTCTTTTATTTTCAAAATCTTTTCCATTGGACATGTGAATGGTCTGGCTGCCAAAACCTGACTC
>NW_021620800.1:3134628-3172866 GCF_004785775.1 Grammomys surdaster | reverse complement strand
GGGATGGCGAAGGGGACAAAGCGTGCCCCCTCAAGAGCAACAGGGGAACAAAGCAGCTGCTGTCCACTTCAAGGGAAGGTGTGGGGTGTATGAGCTGAAAGGGTCCATGGTGAAGGGTAGTAGTCAGAGCTCTGAGTGTGGGGACGAGGTTCTGGGTCCTTGTGCTGGTTCGAATATGCTTACCTCATGGCAAGAGGCACTGTTAGGAGGTGTGGCCTTATTGGAATAGGTCTGGCCTTATAAGTGTGTCACTGTGTAGGTGGACTTTGAGGTCTCCTTGTGCCCAAACTCCTCCCAGTGCAGAAGAGAGAGCCTCCTTTTGGTTGCCTACAGAATACAGCTTCCTCCGGGCTGCCTTTAAATGCAGATGTAGAATTCTCAGCTCCTTCTCCAGCACCATGCCTGCCTGGATGCTGCCATGCTTCTTCCCATGAGGATACTGGACTGAACCTCAGAACCTGTGAGCCAGCCCCAATTAAATGTGTCTTTTATGAGAGTTGCCTTGGTCACGGTGTCTCTTTACAGCAATAAAACCCAAACGAAGATAGTCCCAGTCACAGGAGGAAGTTGGTGCCTTGGGGCATTTGACTACTTGAGAGACCTGGGAGTGGCATCCTCTGATTGTTTTAGAAACTCAGTGTGTAGTGTCCAGGCAAGAAAGTCCACTCCCACCATCACGGAGAGGCGGAGACCGGGCAGAATGTCTCCAGCATCTGCGCAATTGTTTTTCTAAATTTCAGTGTCAGAGTGTTTCAAGTTTAAATGGGGCAAAGGTGAAATATGGAAGGAGGTTGTGCAAAACCCCCTTGTGGAAGAGGATGCTGGGTAAAACATGCCAAGTATGTACACAAGTGTGCCAGTGACTGGGTGTTCGGATTTTGTGTGAGAGTGTATGTGTGTTTAGAGGTGCGTGTATGCTTGAGTCTGCGTGGGCATATCAGAATTCAAGTATGTGATACATTTGCATGATTAGATCGATGTCCCACTTTGCTTCTCTGTTAGGATAAAACACCAAAACCAGTCTGAGCGAGTAAGGGTCTATTCTGGCTCCAGGTTGAGGTTCAGTCCTTCCTGGACCGGAAGTAGCAGGAGTGGGAAGTAGAGGTTCAGCCCTTCCTGGACCGGAAGTCGAGGCAGCTGGAGCATGAGGCGGATGATCACACGACATCCACGCTTGGGAAGCAGACAGAAGTAAATGCGGATAGTCCTTTTATTCAGTCCAGCACTTCAGCCATGGACACATAAGCTTATGTTGAGTCCCCTCATCTTAGTTAAACCTATGTATAAACTCCCTCACGTTCCCGCCCTGAGGTCTGTCTCCACGAAGATCCTAGATCCTGCGCAGCTGGCGACCTTAACCACTGCAGGGTTATGACTGGGGACTTCCTTATGAGGTACCCTTCGCCTCCTCAGTTCTTTTTTTTTTCTTTTTTAAAAGTTATTTAATCTTTTTTTTCCACTCCAGATTTTATCCCCCTCCCGGTCCACCCTCTGTTCCATATCCCATACCTCCCTCCCCTCCCCCTCTCCATAAGAATGTCCCCCACCCCCACCCCACCAGACCTTTCCACTCCCTGGGGCCTCCAGTCTCTTGAGGGTTAGGTGCATCTTCTCTGACTGAACCCAGACCCCGTAGTCCTCTGCTGTATATGTGTTGGGGTCCTCATATCAGCTGATGTACGCTGTCTGGTTGGTGGTCCAGTGTCTGAGAGATCTCGGGGATCCAGGTTAGTTGAGACTGCTGGTCCTCCTCCAGGGTCACCCTTCTCCTCAGCTTCTTCCAGCTTTTCCCTAATTCAATCACGGGGGTCAGCAGCTTCTGTCCTATGGCCTTTAGTTCTTCTGTTCTGGTTGGGCCATCTGGTGAGGTGGGTTGGTCTGTCCGGTCATGTGACTAACTTTGGCCGTAGTGAGGACATTGGCTCTCCTTGCAGAAAGTAATTAGAGGTGCATATATGATCCACGCTGCCCACGTATGGAAGTCCCTAGTCTAAAATCCATAGGACAGGAGATTTACCCAAAGTTTAAGTCCCCCAGAGGCACCCTGTCATCCTTTGATTCCCTGGGAGCTAGCTAATCTGAGTTGCGCCTTTGCTGGCTTTCCTCTTGTTGCCTGAAGGTCGGTTACAGCAGTCCTTCGGAACCAATAGTGGTTTACCACTTAACTGCTCTACAACACTTAGCTAAAACTGACAGAAACAGGGTTTTAAATTTTTCATTTTATATGTGTGGGAGTTTTGCCTGCATGTATGTCTGCGGACTACATGCATGCAGTACCTATGGAAGCCAGAAGAGGGTGAACTGGAGCTGGCGTTGTAGATGGTTGTGAGCCCCCATATGGGTGCTGGGAATCTAACCTGAGTCGTTCTTCAAGAGCAGCCAGTGCGCTTAACTGCTGAGCTGTCTCTCTAGGCCCCCAAAACAGTTTAAAAAGACATTCTATTTTTATTTTAAACTCTTTGCTTCCCTCCCTGAGTCACCACATGATAAGCAACTTGACTTCACCCTGTAGTCTTAAATAAGACATGCTGCCTACGTACAGGCCCAAAGGCCACAGGTCAATTCATTTGGATTATTCATATCCAAAGCTAACTGCTAAAATAGATGTGTTTTTTTTTCTCGCAGAAAAGACCTTCGATGAAGTTCAGTATCTCTCATAATAAAAGCCCTAAAGAAAATAGGAATGGAAGAGACATACCTCAATATACTAAAGACAGCATATAATAAACCTATAGATAACTGTCAAACCATAAAAGGTAGCATGGTTCCAGGTTGAGCTAAGGCTAGAAGCCCTAGGGACCCTGAAGTGATGGTAGGAGTTTTGCCTGTTCCCAGGTACCAGGCCGCTGTCAATAGCAGCAGCCCCCCACAGATTTGTGGCAATTAATCACACAAGGGCAACGCCCGAAGGCCCTCCACATGTAGAGGACATGAGCTGTGATCATGTAGCCTCAAGACAGATCTCCATATTAATGAGGTACCTAAAGGCCCACAGGGCTTAGCCAATAAGCTTTCTTTCCCAGACATCCCTCCCTGCAAAAGGTATTTAATCTCAGGCCCACCCTGAGAAGTGGGGTATGGTTTTACTCATCCACTTTCTGCCATGACAATAAATGCCTTAAAACCATGGACTGCCTCTTTTCATCAGGACCCACTGTGGGGAGCCACGGAGATGGCCTTTGCCACAGAGCCACTGACTAATTTCGTATAGAAGGTTGCCGCAGTCAAGCTAAGGACTTATCCCTGCAGGACCAGTCAGAGCTCCCGTTTCAAAGAATTCCAAGATTCAGCCTGTGGGCCCCCACTCAGTTCTCAGCTCTTCTGCCATGTCCAGTGGCACCTGGATGTCCAAGAGTATGAGAACCAGATGGCCCCAGCCTCATCACAGGCCCAGGAACCTTCAAACCAGCTCCAGCTGTCCTGAGCACCGGACTGAACTTTCCCACCCTGGGAGCATAGTCCCAGGGCTTTCCTATGGCCCAACACCTGCTCAGCAACAGTGTGGGGTAAGCACAGTCAACTCCCATGTCTCACCATCCCAAGCAGCCATGCCCTGTGGTGGAGTGGATACGGGACCCACAACCCTACAGATAACTTTATGCTAAATTGCCGGGCGGTGGTGGCGCACGCTTTTAGTCCCAGCACTTGGGAGGGAGAGGCAGGCAGATTTCTGAGTTCGAGGCCAGCCTGGTCTACCGAGTGAGTTCCAGGACAGCCAGGGCTACATAGAGAACCCTTGTCTCGAAAAACCAAAACCAAAACAAAACAAAAAACAAAACAAAATCTTTATGCTAAATTGGGAAAAATTGAAAGTCTTTCCTCTAAAATCATGAACAGGATAAGCATAGTACTTTAAGTCTCTGCCAGAATAATAAGCCAAGGAGAAGAGACGAGAGCTCTGTGAATAGAGCTGGACAAAGCAGACTATCCCATCCAGGCGGTATAACCTATCCTTACGAGTGAGACTATTCTATGCAGACAGTATAACCTATCCTTACGAGTGAGACTATTCCATGCAGACAATATAACCTATCCTAACGAGTGAGACTATTCCATGCAGACAGTATAACCTATCCTTACAAGTGAGACTATTCCATGCAGACAGTATAACCTATCCTTACGAGTGAGACTATTCCATGAAGACAGTATAACCTATCCTTACAAGTGAGACTATTCCGTGCAGACAGTATAACCTATCCTAACGAGTGAGACTATCCCATCCAGATGGTACAACCCTATACTTAAAAGATCCCAAAACTCCACCAGAAAACTCTAAGACCTGATAAACACTTCAGCAAAGTAGCAGAATACAAAACAAAGATACAAAAATTAGTAGTTCTCCTATAGATCAAGAACAGACTTACACATACATACATACATACATACATACATACACCTTGTTCCCTGTTTGATGGTGCTGTGGGGTCAGGGTTAAGTGGTGTGGCTTTGCTGGGACAAGTACATCACTGGGGTGGACTTTGAGATTAAGAGCCTCAAGCTGCTTGCAGTTTTCTCTGTGCTCCGTGCTTGTGGCTGAGCTATGAACTCAGATTCTTGCTCAGCCTCCACGCCTGCTGTTTGCTGCCAGGTTTCTCTGCCACGACTGACTCTTATCCCTCTGACACATAAGTCAAAACAATTTCTCTCTTCCTTAAGTTGCCTTCAGTGGAGGTTTTTTTTTTTTTTAAATCACAGCACCAGAAAAATAATGCACCCATGCAGAAGAATAAAACCATGCATTTTTTTCACCCTGCATGAAAAACCAATCCAAAAACAGATCAAAGACTCACAACTCTGAACTTGCTAGGGAAGAAAACACTTCAAGGTACAGGCAAAGGCAAGGATTTCTTACCAGGACCCCAATTGTCCAGAAAGTGACCCCAAGAATTGGCCAGTGGGACTGCATGGACTTTAGAAAGTTTCTGGACAGAAAAGGAAAGAATAGTGAAGAGTCGACCTATAGAACAGGAGAGAAATCTTTGCTAATTCTGTATCAGACAGGGCCTTAATATCTAGAATCTACAAAGAACGAGACAAATTAAACATGAAAACCCCAAACCATCTCACTGACGGATGAGCAAATGAGTTGAACAAATGCTTCTCGGGAGATTAAACACAAATGGTCATAAATATTTGAAAGAGAAAAAAGTTAAACATCCACAGCCACTAGGAAAATGTAAATTAAAGCTACTTCGAGATTCCACCTCACCCCGGTCAGGATGGCCATCACCGAGAAAATGGCTGACAAAAGATGCTGTCGAGGATGGGAGGCAGAGCAAAGGGATGCTACTCACTGCTGACGGGACTGTGAACGGATGCAGCCACTGTGGAGATCACTGCGGTTTCCTCTGAAGTCTAAAGATAGAGCTACTGTATAATCCAGGTATCTCAACGCTGGACACCAAAGGACTCTGTCAACATGCCACAGAAGTATGGGCACATCCATGTCTATTGCTGTCCTATTCACACTAATCAAGATATAAAAGCAGCCCAGATGCCAATCAGCAACGAATAGATGAAGGCACAATGGACTTTGATTCAGCTGTAAAAAGAATAAAGTTATGTCACTTGCAAGAAAAATGGATGGAAATGGAGATCATTATAGTAAAAGAAACAAACCAGACACAGAACAACAAATATCACCTTTTCTCTTATATGGAGAATCTGTATCTATGTATCTATCTATGATACTGTATGTATGTATGTATGTATGTATGTATGTATGTATGTATGTATTTCTGACACAAAATTGAAAGGTATCTACTTGAAGAAAGAACATGGAGCAGAGAGAGGTGTGTAGGAGGGATGAGAAAAGGTAGCTAAGATCTGAATGTGTGCAAGGTGCAATAATAGATAAATCATATAAAAAATTATCCTGAGACCCATTTGTAGGCTTAGATTTTTCAAAACCTACTTTATGGGTTTTTTGTTTGTCTGTTTGTTTGTTTTGTTTTGTTTTTAACACTTCAACCTCCCTTCTAGCCCAACACCCACCAGAAGTAGTGAAAAAGAAAGGTTAATAGGAAATGGGGTTTGTGGACCTGTTTAGAAATAGTTTTTTTTTGTTGTTTTGTTTTCTGTGTGACTCAAATCGTTGTTGTAGGCAGTCCAGTCCATGAGCAAAACACCAAACATGAATCAGCAGCAGTGGCTTGATCCAGAAGAAACCACTGATCAGCACGTGTCTGAGGAAGCACAGCCAGAGCACCGTAGGAGTTCTCTGGTGTGTTTTTCTCTATGAAGTGACTACAAGGGAAGATCAATGAAGATCAATGAAAAAAGAAAGGCAAACCGATGCCACAGAGTCATCAGCTAAGACCAGCATCAGCGAAACCCAACAATGACCACCAAAGAGTGGCAAGGGGAACCAATGCCAGAGGGTCACCCACTGTCTGTTGGGTTATATTTACACTCTTTCTGAACATCATGTGCCTCTCAAACATCCCCTTCAGCAAAGCATAGCATGCCCTTTCACCAGAAGAACACCACGTGTCTGTTCTCAGCAAAACGTCCTCTCATTTCCAGAAAAACATCACATGACAAAACTTTGTCTCCAACAAAACTAAAAGTTCTCACGTCACCCATTGTTCTGTATGCTAATCAAAACATTTATAAAATAAATAAATATAAGTTGGTTCTTGGGTGTTGCAGTATGAGAAGCTAATGCAGATAGATTGTAAGCTACAGTGTAAAGCCAAGCCAAGAGAATTTTGAGATCTGACCCATCACAGTGATTGGAAATGACTGTCTTTCCTCCACTGCTCTGCAGTGTTACCTGGTGGTGATAAACCCAGGAAGGGTGCATCTCTATGATTCAGTTTGTTTCACTGGTGAATTAGTTTACCTTTTCCTTGATACCATGTATCCTCCACACTAGGATATAGTCTTCCAAAGTATTTCTACTTCACATGTGTATCAACAGCAGCTTACTAAGTTTCATCCTTTTACCACTCCTCAAGGGGGAAAAAAACAAATACAAGTTGAGATGTGTTAACTATCAATTTATTCTAAAGTTAACTTTGCAATAATAAAAGGGATTTGGGGGGTTGGTTTTTTTGTTTTGTTATTGTTGCCTTTTTTTTTTTTTGGACAAATTTTCACTGTGTAGCTCTGGCCTGGTCTGGAACTCACTATGTGGACCAGGCTGGCCTTGAACACACAGCGATCTGCCCTCCGCCGTCTCCTGAATGCTGGGATTAATACTGGCATGCACTACCACTCTCAGTAGGGGAAAACTATTTTAGATTCCATAGCCAAAGTATATTCCTGAGTGTTTTTAAAAAAATTTTTTTTAAACATTTATGTGTGTGGTGTGAGCCTGTGTGAGTATATGTGCACTATGTGTGCAATACCAGTAGTGGCCAGAAGAAGGTACTAGATCCACTGGAACTGAAGATACAGATGGTTGTAGACCTCTGTGTGTGCTGGGAATTGAACCAGGGTCCTCAGCAAGGGCAGCAAGTGAGCTCAACCTATGAGCCATCCCTCCAGTCACAATACTTTATGTTTTTATGTTATTATAAGCTTATTTTCTATTTGTTGCTGGCATTCAGAAATATATTTTTTTTCTAGATATTAACCTTATACTCAGTGACTAATAAATAAATTTATCAACCTACAATTTATCTTTGGACTTTACTTCCTGTGTACCCAATCACATCATACCTGAATAATAGGGCGTTTCGGTTTTTTTGTTTTTGTTTTTTGTTTTTGTTTGTTTGTTTGTTTGTTTTTTGCCTTCCCTGCCCACTTCAAACTGCTTTTCTTTGTTTTCTTGCCTTATGACACTGGCTAGCACCATATCGCATGAAACTGAAGAGTACTAATGCCTTGTCTTACTCCAGCCTCCATGGGAAAACATTTACTGTTTCACCTTTTAAGCATGGTACTTGTCGAGTTTTGGGTTTTACTTCCCAAGCACTCTGTCCAGCTTTTGGGTGGACAGCTTTTGGGTTGTTTTGGGATTTTGGGTTTTGGGTTTTGGTTTTGTTTCCACGTGAAGACAGCTGTGTTTCTAATTTGCTGAGAGCCTTGTCTATTGTTTCGCTTAATTCACTACCATCTTTTTAGAAGGTCCCACATTTTGTGTCCTAATGATTCCTGAGCTATTATATATCCCAGGAGAGACATGCAAACTCCATCCTGTGCAGAGCCCCAGACTCAACCCTTCCTCTCAAACACAAACTCCACATTCCAAGTCCCCGGAGAGGCTCATCTTTGAAACACTACTGGCTTCTGGCCTGAGACTCTGATGCCACCCTCTCTGCCCCTTGACAACCAGCCTCAGGAGAAATTCTTCTGGCGGACCCTCACCCAGCAGACCTTGGCACTTCAAAGACAACGAAGTGGTCAGTCAAATCAGGAAGTCTCAGGTCTTTACTACCTGCAACAATCATGAGTGTTGGGATTATCAGGACCGCTCCTCCACCAGCCCACCCCAAACCGGCACGGCATGAGGTTCCTTTAAGAGAGCCCTGACACGTTCAGCTTATCGTCTCTGGGGCGGGAGGCAGAGGTCGCCAAGAATGTTGGGCTCCGTCGGGAGTGCGAAGGATGAAGCTCTGCCGGGTGGCTTCCCCCTCCTGGTCCCCTCAAAGTTCTCCCTCTTCTATTTATCAAGTCCCCGCCCCAACTTCGAAGTAGAAGTACCGTCTTGCCAGTAGAGCTGAGCCCTGGCCAAGATCCCACCTCCGTGCTCCGCCCCCCCCCCCGCCCCCAGCCCAGGCTCTTGGACTCCTGAGCTCGTCCCATCTTGGGTCCGCCCTACCCTTCCCCAGCAAACTCTGAGGCCGCGATCGGGGGAAGGACCAGTGGCCCCCGAGTGGCCTCATCCTCATGCAGGGGACGGCGCGACGCAGCGATCGCCAGCAGCACACAAAAGCTGTTCCGCCGTCGGCCACACCGTGCCAGCCTCGCTCCGCCCGCCGCCCCGGTGGCCCCGAAGCGGCCCTCCTCCCCCGCAACTCCCCCACACCCCCTGTATGAATTTGCCCCGCGATCTGGGCTGCACCACCGGATGGCTTCCGGGAGGAGGCAGGCGCCCCTTGATCCTGGGCCCGATACCTCCTTGCTACCACAGTTGCCCTCTTCGCGTCTCTCTGGCGCTTCCAGTAGTCTGGTCACCTTGAGCCATGCTAGACGGCTTGGGCCAAAGTCCCAGTCCACTATGCCCTGACTCTGACCTGTGTTGAGGAGTCTGCAGTAGGAACCTAAGACTGGACCCGAAGAGAAATCAGGGGATGCTGAGGCAGGGATGGATTTGATGGTGATGGGGACTGTTCCAAACTCTCAGGATGCCCGGGGACCCTCTGAATGACCACTGGGGTCCCTGTATCTTCAACTCTTCTTTGGCCTCCAGAATTGTTCCAGGGACAGTCTCCATTCATTCTAAATATCCACCAGACGCAGTCAGGACCGCCAGGAGGCCAGGGAGCTATCAAAAAGTTTGCATGGAGACCCTGCCACTGCCTGGTTAATTTTCCTCTGGGCCGTGGTTTTCAACCTGTGTAATGCCCACCCTTCACAAACGGGGCTTGAGGGATTTAAAAAGTGCATGCTGGGGCATGCAGCACCGCCTACCCCAGCATGCCTGCTCAAGCTCTTCGAGGACTGCCTGGTCTTTGAGCTCTTCTCCCCCCACCTCCCCCAAGCCTGGGTGTAGCCCCTTCATTCACTCAACTAGGAAGTCCTTCCAAAGTCTGATCCCAGTCCCCTCCTGCCTCCCTAGGCTAGGGTTGGGGGGAAGGGGGGAGTTCCCTTTAAGGGCGGTGGGGGAGGGGGCTGCCGGCCGGCCCTCCTTCCGTCCCTCCCTGGATCCAGCCGCCCGGGGGCCCCCGGGGGCCCGGGCCCCGTGCCAGCGCATGCGCCCGCCTGTGGGCGCTGTCCCGGGCTGCGAGGGCCGCGAGCGCACCGACAGACGAACCGACCGACGGAGGACTGGCTGCGGGCCGGACAGACAGGGTAGCGCAGGGAGCAGGGATGAGGCGGGACAGCGACATGACAGGCCATATACAGCAGCCAGGCGGGCGCGGGAACCCCGGCCCTGCGCCCTCGCCTTCCCCGGGCCCTGGCCCTGGTCCGGGCTCCTCTGAGCGGGTGGCGCTCAAGAAAGAGATCGGGCTGGTGAGCGCTTGCACCATCATCATCGGTGAGTGGGGCGCACATAGGGTGGAAAGCCTGGGGGAACCCCTTTATGTTCCTCCCTCACTATGACCATAAGCCCACAGGGGCAAAGGAACCCTCTGAACACCTGTTGCCATAGCTGGAGAATCCACTTAACCCCACTCAGAACAGGACCTGGCAGATCAGTCACAAAGGCCCGTACCTCCCCAGCCTCTCTGAAAATTTGAGTCTGGAATGGGTGGGGGGCTATCCTTGCTGCAGTCCTCCCCTGGCCCTCACTTGGCTGTGGGACTTCGTCAAGGCGATTCCCCTGTTCCCACCTTGGAAACAGAAATAATTGCTAGGCCCGCCTTGAGTGGCAAGTTCTGGGCTGTAGGGCAGCCTGTCTGCATCCCTACTGTGTGCCAGATTCAAGTGCCAGGGAAGTGAGGCCATCCGTTCTTAGAAAGCAGGAAGGTAAACTGCCGGGTAGAACCTAAACCAAGGGTTAAAGGTCTTGGAGCTGTCTTTCCTGGCTGAGGTGGCCACAGAATCCAAGGAGAGGTTGTGATGTAGCCAATGATTGTGTAGCCATGAGCAGACCAAGCCTCCAGGAGAGTACCCAGTCAGCCCTGGGATCCGAGTAGGTACGCTCGTGGTCTGGTGGCACCTTACTGGGTGCTCTTGTAGCTTGACCCTCTCACTTTCCCTACAGATAGTGCTTTCTGGATAGGTAGAACACCCGGGGCCAGGTTGGTGGTGGCAGCAATCCCACCTCTTTCTGTCCCTTGACTCTTGAAGGAGAACGGGACTAACCCTCTTGTGAGGGATCTTCTCTGATCCCCTGTGCCCAGGAGTTGGGAGTCTAAAAGATCAGTAAATGGGGTCTTGATTGCCCTCTTCCTCAGCCAGTGGGAAGTAGCACACAGTAGGGCTGCAGACAGGGCTGCAGCCAAATCATTGTCTTTCTACTCTTTGACCCCTGGCAATGGAGAAAGGCTAAAGGGCTCAGTGCGTGTGTGTGTGTGTGTGTGTGTGTGTGTGTGTGTGTGTGTGTGTGTGTTCTTCACCTTCTGCTTTGAGCTCTCCCATAAGAAACTCCAGCTGGAGAGATGTAGTATCTCTTGGGTATCCCCTGCACTCCTACCCAGAGTCACCCCTGAATCCAGCTCCAGAGAATTCCACCATCTTGTCCTCTTTCTTTTAGAATGGTTGTCTCTCAGGAGCTGGTCCTGATGTCCCCCTAGCACTCCTGATTGTCTGATTATAGGAAGGATTGAGCCAGGGGGCCAGGCCAGAGTAGTGGTTAGAGCTTTGCTTCCAGTCAACATGTACAATACTCAGGGTACTGTACCCCTTCCCCCAAGGGAAACCTACTTATCACTGGTGGGGCTGGCTACAGAGAGAGAGAGAGAGAGAGAGAGAGAGAGAGAGAGAGAGAGAGAGAGAGAGAGACTAGCATCAGAGGCTGCCAGGGTTCCAGTCATCTACAAGAGAATGGGAGTGGTGATGTAGGGGAGAGATGGTCACCCAGTCCACCTTTTTGCTCCTTCTCCAGTTCAGGCTTCAGAGGAACGGGTGTCCCGGGGCTTGGCTCTGGGCCACCAGCTCTCTTCCCATTTTAGCCTATTCTTGCTTCACTGCTTCCTCTTGGCCTCCAGAAGATGAAGGCTAAGGAGGGTGAAAGTCAACTGTGCCAACCAAGGATGGTGGATTCAGGAACAGAACTCAACCATTATCCCAGCCCAGGGTACTGGGTGCTCTCCCGGGGGGCCAGGCTTAGGGAGCTCAAGAGTTCCGTCAGCCAAGACACCGGGCCAGGCAGGGGACAAAACCAGACAGGGGAGGATTGTCCTCAACTAGGTGACTGGGGAGGAGGCCAGATCTGCTCTGCTCTCCCTCCTGATGCCCCAAGGGTTCGGCTCCTACTCCTGCAAGGGCCTGGGGCCACTTCTACCACAGTCCTGGGTTCTTCTCCATCTGCTGCTTCTTCTTCATTCCTAACCCAGGAGCTTGATCAAAATCGGAAATCTCCAGTGTCATATTTTAGCATTACGAACCTAGAGAACTTCACATCCTTGTCTGTGAGTGATCTGTTGCTCACTGGATGTTTCCAGAACATCCAGTGGACCCTCCCAAATGAGGTACCTCACCAGTATATCAGATATCTGTTCAGAATACCACCTCTTGTTATAGTGTGGACTTACCTCCTTTGATTCTCATGCTACCTTGTGGAGGGGGTAGGGTGGGGTGGCAGGTTTGTACCCATTACACAGGTGGAGAAAACTGAGGTTGAGGGTTGCAACTGGTGAGCTCAGAATTTGGATTCAGATTTCCAGTGACCTTTGTGCTATAGAGGCTTGGCAAAGCGAAGACCCAACTCCGGCCTTTTGATAGGCGATCATTGAGGATTGAGCTAGGGTAAACTGAGGTCTCCCTCCACGGTGCAGGAACAGAGCCAGGAGCGTGGAAGCCCTTACCATGGCATCTCTGATCCTGACTTGGAGACCTCAGCTATTCCCCTCACACAGTTCACAAGCAAGGAGTGACAACCCCAAGTCTGACGGGCTGAGCCATGGTGGCTCTGCTGCCCAGGCCACCACCTCCCACTCTCCACTTGGGATTCAAGTATCTAGCACATGCAGGTGTATGAAAGTCAGGCCCAAATGTACGCAGAGATGTGAGGGGGACTACATGAACCCCATCTTTCTAGAGGCCCTTGTCATCCAGCCCTGACACAATGTCTACTATCTCCAGGGCCAGAAGTAAATGGGCCTCTGCAGACACTCTTCCTACGGGTCCTGAGGATTCTTCAGACCCATTGACGAGTAAAGAAACTGAGGCCCTAAGGCTACAGCCTGCCCGAGGACAGATGTCCTTAGCATACTGCAGACACCACTGGAAGTCAGAGCAAGTCCAGCCACAGGGCTGAGAGCATCCCTTAGCCCCAGAGACACTAATGCAACCATTCAACAGTGCCACATGTATTGGACATCCAACGGGGGACAAGGCAGGCTGGTCCCTCTGCTGTGGCTGATGTTACAGTACAGTCAGTCAGCAAACAAAATAAATGGCCAGGCGTGTAGCCAGTGGCCGTGATAAGTATTGGCCACACACCTGAGGCGGGAAGGAGGACAGGGTGGAGTCCGATAGGGCTTGGTGGTAGGCTGTGAGCTATGGCAAAGGCTTTGCCTTTTTCCCTTTAGGAGATGGGAGTTGTGGGAGGGTTTTGGCCCAAGAAAAGATGGGATAGAACTTAGCTCGCTGAGGAGAGGCCGTGGGGATAAAGGTTACAGAAGGGAGACTAGGCAGGAAGCCACTTGGACAGAGGCAATGGTGGCTGGAGACAGGGCACTGGTGGTGTTTGTGATAGACTGATGGCCAGCCAGGAAAGGACCAGTGCGACACAGGTGGTGGCTGGAATTAGTATGGTTTGTCTCTGATTGGTCAGGACAATTTCAGGAAGGAAAAAAATCCACAGAAGGAATGGGAAGTCGGGAATTCCGTCTGAAATTGTATGAGAGAGACCCGATCGTGGAAAGTTTGTGGTCTAGGCCCAGTTCAGAGGAAGGTCCTCACTCTGGTTATAAATTTGGGAATTGTCATCAGGGGACAGGATAAGGTCTCTAAAGGGAACAGTTATAGAAATGACAGGGTCAAGGGCCTGGGACTGAGGACTGGGCAACCAGGGGTTAAAAAGATGAAGGATATGCAAAGAATTCCAAGAAACAGGACATGGGGTATGCACCTGGCATCCATGCACTGGAAAGAGTCAGGAGTTTAAGCCTACCCTGGGCTACATATTGAGATTTTGCTAAGACAGAAAAAAAATAAAACAAAAAAACAGCCTGGGGAACCCATGTCTTAGGAGCCTAGTTGGAGTGTTGAGCGAGCTGTGTGCAATATCCTGCCACAGAACACTATTAACTGAGGAAGGTTTAAGAGTCAGATTGAGTATCGTAGAGTTTGTTGGTCACCATGACAAGACTGGGCTTGAAGACTGGGTGCTGGCAGGCTCCCTGGGCTTGGTGGGATTTTACTGGGCAGGCCAGATGAAGAGGTCCCCACACCTCTGCTTATCCTCTCTCCAGAGAAAAGTGGGTTAGGCTAGAGGTACACGCTGGCTGATTAGCAACCCAGGACACGTCCTGGATGTCCCCACTCACCTCCTTGGTATTCTACCAAGACCTCAGTGGGGCCACTGTCACAACAGGGAAGAGCTTGACACACACTTACTAGAAAGGCCTGGAATGGTGGGGACAGGCTCCACCCAGGTCTCAGCAAAGTTCAAAGTGCTCACCCCAGGGTGCTGGGTCTCCTTAAGAAAAGCTATGTGGGGCTCAGGGATCTCCTGGGTTTAATAAAACAGTGAGATTCATAAGTACTTCCCTTGGCAACTGTTGGGCAGGGTCAAAGCATGCCAATGTCTAAGTATTATTAAGGAATCTCTTTATATTCACGCTCCCAGCCTGTGCCAATGAGGCAGGAAACAGATTCTTGGGGCCAAGTTGGGGTGATCCGGAGAGCTACCTGGGGGTGGGGCTGCTTCAGAAAGACCAGTGATTTGGGTTACTTGCAACAACAGGGGACAGGGGTCCTGATCGGGATCAATATCCTAGATAATGTGCTTCCTCTCTGGCAAAGTCATATCAGACCAGCTCTCTGCTGCCCTCTAACCCTGTGGCCTCACTAGCAGGCGGAGGAACGGAGTCGCAGAAGAGAACACTTGCTAGAGGTATACCCCCACATGTGTTTCTGTGGATAGGGATGTTGCCCGTGTTCCGACCTCCTTGGCCCTCCTCAGGCAAACTCATGTACACACACACACACACACACACACACATTCTCACACACCATGGGCAAGCAAGTAGCTCATTCTGAAGATTTGACCTCTGCAATCTACCCCTGTGACCTCCACAGTCTGCCACGGCCTCCCAGAAATAGGTCAGCAAGCACTGCAACAGCCACAGGGAACAATGGCCCGTTCTTCATTCCTCCTGGAGGCCAGTAAGCCCCATCAGGCCAAACATCTTAATATGATAAACCCTCTCAGAGAAAGCACAAGGAAAGGGGGTGGGGCTTGAGAGGCCTACCTGTCTGCCTGGGAGGACCAACAGGAACCAGAGCGCAGTTATCCCATTGAATGGACAGGAATGGAGAGGCAGCAGGACACACCTCTTTCTGGCTGTCAGTCAGATCCTCACCTAAGCACTTTTTAATATCTCCACCCCACATCTTCATACCTTGGTCCTGTTGGGTCCTGGGTTCCTCCTCTCTGTCTCCATCTCCTCTTCTCTCTTCTTTTTCCTTCTCTTTTCCCTCCTCCTCTCTCTCCTCTTCTCCCTCCTCCTCTCCCTCCTCCTTTCTTCTTATCCTCTTCTTCCTCCTCTTCCTTCTCCAGTGCAAGATTTCCCAAGGGCTGGTTGGTTCACTGGTCCTTTCCCAAAAACAGATCTCCTGGGCTTGAACATGGGACCCAAGAACAGAGTTCTTAGCGCACTACTAGTAGTCAGAAAGTTCTAGAACATCAGTTCTATGGACTCTCCCCACATCAAGCACTTAGAACCACTCTCCTCAGCATTCTCTCACCCCCTTGTCACTGTCTGCTGCTTACCCAAGCATACCACCGCCTCTATCCCACCCACATGGTGCCCAGAGCATCTAGCACAGCATGGTGGTTTCTCTCCCACTTTCAAGCACAACAAACCTGAAGCAGGTGCTACAGATTGTTTTCCCCATAGGACCTCAGAGACACTGGCTAGCACATGTGGTCCTCGGAGCCACAGGAGAGAAGTTCTGGGTGGTAGCCTGAAACCACGTGTCTAGAATAACTGTGCACCTCCACACACTTCCAGTCCAGCACTGGAGTCTCGGCCACTTGGCTAAGAGCTAGTGGTACATCCTTGACCCCAAAGACCCTCTGTGAGGCGGGGCTTCCTCAAGGGCTGCTGCATGGTTTTACCAGGCTGAGTATGTAGAGCAATGGGGTCTTCTTCACAGGAGGGGGTGCCTTACAGGAGGGGGTGACTTACAAGAAGGATGGGGTGCTTTGGAGCCTTGGGTGCCCCCAGCTCCAACATACCCAGATCCTTCTAAGGCCACCCAACCCCCGCTGGCTTCAAACTTCACTGGCTTTTGGCAAATCCTGTTCCGCCAGGTCCTGAGAATGGCTGCCGGACGAGCAAACTCAAAGGCCCTTTACAAACCCAACAGCCCACCCAGGCCCTGGGCCCCTCATCTGAGATACGGAAGGCAGGTCGTCTTTGACTTCCCCAACCCCAGCTCCATTCTCAGAAAGCAGACCAGGGACGCAGCTTGCCTCTGAGTACTGGGACACAGGGATTATTCCATCCTTATCTGGATGTATTTAGGGCTCCTGGGATGTGACCAGAACACCAAGTAGGACGTCTCGGCTGTCCAGACTGGAAATCTGTGTCGGCCAGGGGTGGGGGTGAGGGATAGCAGGGTAGACCTGGAGTGAATGCAGATTGGCAACCGTAGCTGTGTCCTCTGCCACATCCGCCTGTGGACCTAACAGGTGAAGTAAGCAAAGTGTACACACACCCATGCATACACACACACACTCACATTCACACTCATGTGAATGAGTACACACACATACTCACATGCATACTCACACACACTCACGGACACACACACATATATGCACACTCATATTCATGCTCACATGCACGAGTGTGCACGCATACGCACACTTGCATACACACACACACATGCACACATTGCCCTACTAGGTGGGGGCTGAGCTGCTGGTCCCACCAGTGCTGGCTCTTTCGTTCATATAGTCAATGACTCTGGAATTCTTTCCTGTGTGCATGCCATGGGGTTAGCACAGACTCTAGTGCACATCCTGGGGTTTGGACACGGACTACTGACCCTCTGATGTCAGTTACAAATGTGGAACTGGGGTTTAGTGCCTTTGGGCTTGCCCACTCCCCTTTCCAGACTGGTCTGTAAAATGCCATACTGTAAAGGCTCAGAGAAATACAGGCATTGAGCCTTCATCTGGCTCATAGCTTGACATTTTTACCAGGAACCCTCACTAACAGGTACTAAGGGTACCTGCCTTTGCTGTCCTCTGTGTCCTGCACCGGTGCTCACTGCAGGTACTAAGTAAACTAACATATGACCCATCGTCCTGATGTCCCATGTGGCCTCCAGGTGTGGGCACAAAGGATATCGATTCCTCATTTGTGAGGTGGAAACAGAAGGTTCTGTTCATCCCTGGTGTGGGTGTCTGTGGAGGAGGGGAGAACGGCAGGCTCCCGAGGCTTCATGCAAGAGGAAACTGCCTGGAGTTCTGGAAGAGCTGCCTGGTGCCCAAGCAAAGGCATCCTCCACTCTTTCATAGAGTAAACAACTGTGGGCTCCGGGTGTCTGGGAAGGGGTCTGGTCCACAAATTCTGAGGAGCAGGCCCTGGAATGAATGAGGTTCTCAGCATCCACTTAACCTAGGACTTCTCAGCAGACAGAGCAGGGCAGGGTCATGGCTGGGTAGTAGGATTCTGCGCCTCTGGTGCAGGACACAGCTCAGCAAGGCCATCGTCCTCAGTACCTGCTGGTGAGGGTTCCCGGTAAAGATACCAAGCCGTGAGCCAGATGAAGGCTCAACGCCTGCATCTCTCTGAGCCTTTACCGTGGGCCGTTTTACAGACCGTGCTGGAAAGGGGAGTGGGCAAGCCTAAATGCAAAACTGTAACTCCAGCTAGAGTTCTATATTTCATAATTAGCAGCAGAGGCTGGTGTCCAAACACCAGGTGGGACAGGAATCTCTGTTATGGCCTGTCTCAACCCTACCATGATTGCTGCTGTTAACTACCAGTACTCACGTCCTTCCTTCGGCCCTTTGACCGTTACCTAAACACATTAACAACACCAGGAAGCAAGGCCTTTGGCCGGTGTGTGTGTGTGTGTGTGTGTGTGTGTGTGTGTGTGTGTGTGTGGTGGGGGGATCTATGTCCTTGGCCTGGTGGGAAAAGAGGAAACAGAATATGAAGGAATCAGGTAAGAACGGGCCTGTTCTTGGGGCAGCACCTTGGATGCTACTCTTTAAGACGCCCCATGAGTTTGGCCAATAGGAGAAGGGCAGGACGATGAAAGACAATCAAGGTCTTGTTGCAGAAGGCCAGCAGCTCTGGACAGGAGGTGGGAGAACAGATACCTGAGTGGAGGACCTGAGCCCAGGCTATGTAGATTACACACAGTGCCTACTCTGCCATCGTTCAGATGGCTGTGGCACCTCACTGCCACCTGGAGTGGGAGCCAGGGAATAAAGGAATTCAGGAACTAACTCTGGCAGTGGGCCTGGGCAGCTGGGCAAGGGCCATTCCCCATGCCAGAGATAGAGAAAAGCCAATGGTGACCCTAGAAAGGGCCTGCCCAGATCTGAAAGGCTCAGTGACAGCCATCCCGTGCCTCCAGGGATTAGCCTGGCTCGATCCTTCACTGAAGTATCCTTCTCCTCCCTCAGGAAGCCTGAGCTACAGAGGGTGCTCCAGTCTCACACGCTCCCTCTCTCTCCACAGGAAACATCATTGGCTCGGGCATCTTCATCTCACCCAAGGGTGTCCTGGAACACTCGGGCTCCGTGGGATTGGCCCTCTTCGTCTGGGTCCTGGGTGGGGGCGTGACAGCTCTGGGCTCTCTCTGCTATGCAGAGCTGGGTGTCACCATCCCCAAGTCTGGTGGGGACTACGCCTATGTCACTGAGATCTTTGGAGGCCTGGCTGGGTGAGTGTAACTCTCTGGCAGGGCCAGAGATGTTCTCTGTGCTGTGGAGTTGGGGGGGTCAATGGATGAAGTGGTTGTGGGTATCTGGCAGACTTTCACAGCTAGAGGGGACAGCATCAATGCCCACTCCATTTCTCTGGTATCAGTTAGACCAGTGCTTCTCGACCTTCCTAATTCTGTGACCCTTTAATATAGTTCCTTGTGTTGTGATGATCCCCAACCATAAATTATTTTCATTGCTACTTGATAACTGTAATTTTGCTACTGTTATGAATCATAATATGTAAATATCTGATATGCAGGATATCTAATATGTGGGTCATGCAAAGGGTCATTTGACCCCTAAAGGGGTTGTGACCCACAAGTTGAGAACCACTGAGTTAGACTCTTGCTCTCTCTGAGTTTTTGTTGTTGTTGTTGTTGTTGTTGTTGTTTTAGTTTGTCTTATTATTTTCCCTTGGCTGGGTATTCTGGGGCAGTCTTACCATGTAACCCAAGCTGGCCTTAAACCCACAATCCTCCTGCATGTACCTCCTCACTGGGACCACAGGTTTGCCCACAGCAGTGCATCCAGTTCTATATCACCTTTGAAATGGAACTCCTGTCAGCTCTGTTCCCCTTGGGGCCTTTATGAAGGAACACTTTTACTCTCGGAAACTACTAGATAATACTAGTACTCAGGTTAGGAGGGTCTTTACTTTAGTGAAGAGGAGGCAGGAGGGGCATGGTGTCCTCCTGTGTAATTCATCCTGGGAACACACACACACACACAGCGCAACATCAAGTTTTTCACCGAGCAGAACAATCCCTCAAATGGTATTCACACTAAAAGACCCTTGCTTTGAGGAGTTGACAAAAGTCAAATGCTTTTGTCCATGTAGCAGAACAGGATGCATCCCATGTAGGGAAATGTCATTTACACAGCCTTGCAAGAAAGATATGCCCCTTCCGCAAAAAGAGCATCTTTTCTAGGTTCTGAGTGTATGCTTACTCAGAGGATGTGCTCCTGGGCCAGGGAGTCTTTCTGCTAAGGTCAGGTTCATAGCAGGTTGATGGGATGGCAAGATTGAAGTTACTGTAGTCATCCAGACAACTTCAACGAGGAGTCTTAAGCTCACAACCTAACCCAGCCATTTAACAACCTAACCTAGGAGGACATGGTAACCGATGTGTCGTGAGGGTCAGGTGGGTGCGGTGGCGTGACACCCACTGTCACATTTTAAAGGCTCTATAAATGATGGTCTCAGTGACGGAGAAGGGGATTCTTTGCCGTAAGACTTGTATTATTGTGAGGGACTGTAGCAGGTTGAGGGAGATGCTTGATACTGTGGACCCAGAGATAATAATACTCAGAGAAGGTGAGAAAGGGCCCTGGACTCTGCTTGAAGGGCGGTCAGAAGACGCAAGGTGAGCAGAGAGGGTGGACTACTGATCTATAATGCCTGAGAAGCCAAGGGACTGAATTATGCAGAAAAGGGATGGGGTAGGAGACATGGCCACAGATCTAAGCTGAGGGTCAAGAGGGATGTCCCAAGGGTCTCCTCACCTTTAAGAACTAACACCATTCCTGAGGGTGTAAGCAGGTTCCCCTGTTTGGATAAAGGCAGTCTTTGAGCATATACCTAAGGGATACAGGACGTAAATCACTCTTCTTTGAAAATCAAGGCAGAAATATTATTCAGAATCAACCATCTTAAACCACAAAGTGCCCGAGTGCCCTAGATAGTGTTATAGCTTGAAGGCTGGGCTCAGGGAACAGCCTGGGATCAGTTTCCAATTGTTCTGATAGCACCTCCCTAGCCTCTGGCAGCTCACCGGCTGTTGGAGGCTGGTCCTTATCTCTCCCAGATGCTCACATCTGGAGCAGGCAAGGGGTATGCCTGTACCATGCTGGCCCTTGATTGCTCACAGATTCCTACTGCTCTGGAGTGCTGTCCTCATCATGTACCCCACCAGCCTGGCTGTCATCTCCATGACCTTCTCCAACTATGTGCTTCAGCCTGTCTTTCCCAACTGTATCCCCCCAGCCACAGCCTCTCGATTACTCTCCATGGCCTGCCTAAGTGAGTGTCCCTGAGCCTCTGTCTCCACGTCAGCTGGATGCCCCACCCCGTGATAGTCTTGGTCCACTCTGCTGGGAGGAAAATGGAGAGGGAGCTTCTAGCTGCTATTGCCTGTAACATAAACCTTGAGACCCAGGGTTCTGGCTGCTGCAGAGGCTGTTCCCCTAGCCTAGATCTGGCTATGGGCTACCATGAGGGGCTCAGCCTCAGGTGGCCACACCCCTTTCTCCTCCAGTGCTCCTGACATGGGTGAACAGCTCCAGCGTACGCTGGGCCACGCGCATCCAGGTTATCTTCACTGGGGGGAAGCTGCTGGCGCTGTCTCTCATCATCACCGTTGGCTTTGTCCAGATCTTCCAAGGTAGAACCGGGGTGGGATCACTGGAGAGACTCGGGAGACTGTGCTAACCCCTGACGTCTGGACTCCCTAGGACACTTTGAAGAGCTGAGACCCACCAATGCCTTCACCTTCTGGATGACGCCGTCTGTGGGTCACCTAGCCCTGGCTTTCCTCCAAGGTTCTTTTGCCTTCAGCGGCTGGAACTTCCTCAACTATGTCACCGAGGAGCTGGTTGACCCTCGCAAGTGAGTAAAGCCCTGACTCAAAGCAGCCGTCATCACAGATCTGCTGTCAAACTCAGACTGGTCACCCACTGGCCATGCTCGTTGTCATGACAACAGCCTTAAAGGAGAAGCTACACTCTTCCCTGTTTGCAGCTGCAACTGGGCCCCTTATGGGGGCCTCAGAAAGACTCGAATATCATTTTCCTGCTGTGTTTAGTGATTTACATCTGGCTCAAAACTCTCCATATGCACACAACATAGTTCTGAAGGATAGAGCCCGTGATGTTCCATCTGATACTCAGCCAGGGACTTTGACAGGGACAATGGCAGCTGTGGGGGCAGGGGTGGGTGGAGAATCTCCAGGGAGACATCAGACCTGAAGGCTGAGCTCTGAAAGCATCTGGGAGGTTTTCTAGGCTGACTCTGGCTGTACACATTTGTTTGTTTGTTTGTTTGTTTGTTTGTTTGTTTTGTCTCTATCCAGACATTAATTAGATCCTGCCCTCAGGAGATGACATGTTCTCATTCTGGTGGCCTCAGCTCTCATATGTCCCTCCTTCTGTTAGCTGGTGCTCAGACAGGGGTTTAGGGGAAAAGGCAGACAGCAGTATGTCCCTGCCTGTCCCCTAGGCAGATGCAGATGAGATTCCAACGTCCCCTCACTATACAAAACTCCATCTTTGCACCAGGAATTCACGCTGACACTCGAAACTCTGTCCGCAGGAACCTACCTCGCGCCATTTTCATTTCCATCCCACTGGTCACCTTTGTGTACACATTCACCAATGTTGCCTACTTCACTGCCATGTCCCCCCAGGAGTTGCTGTCCTCCAACGCAGTGGCTGTGGTGAGTAGGGATCTCAGCCCTCTCTGCAGCCCTTACGCCAACCCCAGCCTGACACTCGGCCTCTTTTCTGTGCCCATGCAGACCTTCGGCGAGAAACTGCTGGGCTACTTTTCGTGGGTCATGCCTGTCTCTGTGGCACTTTCTACTTTTGGAGGGATCAATGGCTACCTGTTCACCTCATCCAGGTGACTGCTCTGATGAGGAAAGGGGGAGAGAATGGTGAGACAAAGCAGATGTCTTGCTGTGCGCATGCCATGCTAAGGACCATGGGAAGGGAAAACTGAGAGTCTCCAGTAACAAATATCCGATCCCAGTCTCGAAGTAAAGAAATCCAGGAGGCAGACTACATGAGGAGAGCTGATAGGGCCTGGAGGGTAGAGGCCAACATGACAGCTGGGTTCTAGCAAGCAGCAGAGAAGTCTGAAGGCCAAGCTTTGGCCCTTATCTGTCTCCTTTCCTGTGCCTAGGTTATGCTTCTCTGGAGCCCGAGAGGGACACTTACCCAGCTTTCTGGCCATGATTCATGTCAGGCGCTGCACCCCAATCCCTGCCCTCCTTGTCTGTGTAAGTTGAGGAACCCAACCAGCTAGTGCAAGTAGCCAGGGTCAGTTAACAATGGGGGTTTGGGAGATGATGGCCAAAACTTATTCCTGCCTATGGTAGATGAACCTTGGAGGGTGGGGATGGGCTGGGACTCTCCTGACCTCCTGACCCGAGTGGGAAGGCCCAGAGCAGCCTATAGGGATGGCCAGAAGCAGGTGGGAGGCCAGCTGTCAGCCCTCGGTCCTCTCCCAGTGCGGGGCCACAGCGGTCATCATGCTCGTGGGTGACACATACACACTCATCAACTATGTGTCCTTCATCAACTACCTCTGCTATGGAGTCACTATCCTGGGCCTGCTTGTGCTGCGCTGGAGACGACCGGCACTCCACAGGCCCATTAAGGTGAGGCTGGAAATAACAGGGACACCTTCGTCCAAGTTGAGCACTAGAGATGACCATGGCTACAGCGTTTGCAGAGTGTAGGGCTTTCTACTCACTGACATATTCTCTCCTCTAACCCCAGGAAGCAAGTGCTTTTAATATCCTCAGTCCACAGACAGGGACAATGAGACTAAGGGTCACATAGGCTGCCAATGACAAGCCTGCTATTCTCATGATCCCACATGAAAGGGTGACAGAAAAGCCTCCCATCTGTATATGAATCCTGAAGATTGCCTGAAATTGGAAGCATGGAAAAATAGTTGAGCTGCAGCCAAAAGTAAATAGCCTTCTGTGTATAACTGTTACAGATAGCTCAGCACTGTTCAAACAGCCAGCCTCAGCAGTTCAGCCAACTGGTCAACCCAGGAATTGCTCTCCAGTGCACTGGGTAGCTGCTAGAGGGGCCAGCGCAGGGGCCCCGTTCCCAAGAGATGGAGGAAGTGCCTTTGATTCCCTAAGTAGCAGGAGAACTAGGGTGCTGCCCCGGGTGCTTCTGTCCATCCTTTCTCCAATAGGTGAACCTCCTCATTCCTGTTGTGTACTTGGTGTTCTGGGCATTCCTACTGGTCTTCAGCTTCATCTCGGAGCCCATGGTCTGTGGTGTCGGTGTCATCATTATCCTCACTGGGGTCCCCATCTTCTTCCTGGGAGTGTTTTGGAGAAGCAAACCAAAGTGTGTACACAGATTCACAGGTGAGAAGGGTCTTGCCACCATGCCTCTTGTAGGCAGAGGTGGGTATCTCTTATGATCCCATCCCAGAGCTGGGGCCTTCTACCAGTCTGGCTGGTGATGCAGGACCCAGTGACTTTCCTCAAAGTTTCCTGCTACATTCAGATGTGGCTGGGATCCATCTGCAAAGGAAGCAACTGCCTGCCCAAGGTGTCCAGAGTTAGGGTCAATCCTGTCTTAAAGAGTCAACCCCGTCCCCAACATAGTCTATCTGTCTTGTCTGTCTGTTCTTAGAGTCCATGACACGCTGGGGCCAGGAGCTGTGTTTCGTGGTTTACCCCCAGGGCTCCCCGGAGGAGGAGGAAAATGGCCCAATGGGCCAGCCCTCCCCGTTGCCCATCACGGACAAGCCCTTGAAGACACAATGAGACCTTGTAGAGACTGGAACAGCTGATTCTGTTTACATGTTGTTTATTGAGAAGGGGTTTGTGTTTTGTTTTGTTTTCAAAAAATTTTTTTTTCTGCAAAAAGAGAGAGAGAGAGAGAGAGAGAGAGAGAGAGAGAGAGAGAGAGAGAAAGAGACCTGACCCTTAGAGGCCTATTGTAAGGGACCGGCCACTGGGGTCAGGCTTCCTGCCTTAGCAATGCCCTGCTAGCTTCTCCAGAAAAGCCTGTAAATAAACAGGGCTGGTTGTTGCGGTGTGTAAGGGGAGTCCGTGGAGACATGCCTCAGCGCGGTACGTGGGCTGCTAGCTGGGAAGGAGCTTTGGAGGAGGTTTTCAGTCCTAGTGGGCTTTGGTGGTTGAACCTGAGGCCGGCTCCATGGGGCCCATAGGAGACAGTGAGGCTTCATCTACAACCTTCCACGCCACTGTGAACTCAGCCATCCAGAAGAACCCAGAAATCCCCTGCTGGGACTACTGTCCTTCCCATAAATCACCAGAGTGAATGCTACTACTTCTGATAACACAGTTCTGGCTTCAGGTGGGGAAACTGAGTCTCTGAGGCAGGACAGGATGGTTGTTTCCATTGTCAGCCAGTACCTTGGCTTCTGTCTCCTGAGAAGGCATAGAACGGCCTCTCCCGTGGTCCTTCTATCTCATACTTTTAGCCTTACCCAGATGCTTAGGGACTGACCCAGCCTAGCCAGGTCCATGCTCCCACCATAGGCATGAGGCTGGGGCAGAAGCCACTAGCCCATCTTCCCCAGGGGCCCTGTGGGGAAAGGTGGATACAGCACTCACCATGAATGAGGTCCAACCCCTCCCCACGGCCTTTTCTGGCCTCAACTATAGCTCCTGGCACAGTTCTGGGGATGAGCAGCTGGTGCCACTGCAGGGTGAATGAACTGGGAAGCCGTAGAGAATATTCCAGAAAACCTGGTTCTGACTTTCCTGCTTTTCTGGAAATGAATCCCCAGACTAGTGGGCAGAGGGCAAGGCTATGCTCATGCTAATCTCAAAGGTGGTCTCCTCACTCCACCTTCTTTCCCAGGCCAGTCCCCAAAGCCCCTGACAGCAATGCCCTTCAGAGCAATAGGATTGCAGAGGTAGCCCACCGACTGAATACCCAGGACCTTCACTGGGGCTGCTAGGTGGGTCTCTGTAAGAAAGAATGAATGCAGAGGCAGGGTAGAAATGACTGTGTATTCCCTGGTTCCAAAGCGGGGCCGTGGCAGTCACCAGCGTGTCCAATGGGTCAGCAGACCAGCAGGGCCTCATCATCACTAGCCTCCAATATTGGGGAGCAGGTTGGTGGAGGGCTCCTGCAGACCCCCAGTGGCTCTGCTGAGTGGGGATCTTGGGTACCACTGGCAGTGGGAGTCTGGGGGTGGGGGTCTTGTGCCAAGCAGGACTCTGGAGGCATGTCCACAGGGGCTGGGCTGTCTTCCAGAGGATCCACACAGGCCTTTCTCTCCTTGTCCTCCGGCCTGTACTCTGGGTCTTCCAGGTTCAAGGGTGGGAGTGGCACTGAAGGCCCCACTTCGGGTGCGTGGCCAGATCCACTAGGAGGCCCATCCCCAGCCTCCCTGGGGCTGCCTGTGTCTGTATTGGGCGCTGGGGGATCTGGGACAGGCCCTGGTGCTGCCTGGAGGAGCCCATCACCCAGCACGGTCTGTGAGGTACGTGCGGCGGTCAGCAGTGGGATCTGGCCTCGAGGTGCCCGTGGCCGGTGGAAGAGCCTGTTCCAGAGGCGGCCCAGTCTGCGACGAGACGGCCCCCTGCGGGAGGCATGCCGACGCATCTGTCTTCGCATGGCTGTGCGAAGGTTCTGTATCACTGAAGCCTGAGGGTGGGGGAGCAGCTAAGGTAGGGACCGGGCCATTCACGAACGACCGAACAACCTTCTGCATACCCGCTTCCAGGCCAGGGACTAATCTGTGCTTCCCTTTCTTGACTGTATTCCCTCCCCGATCCAAACACCATAGTTCTAGCATGCCCCCTAGGCCTCCTGATCTTGGGGGAGGGGGACTCTCTGAGGTCCAGCAGGAAAGAAACCTGGGCCTTATGGGGCCCCCTACTCATGCTTATGGAGGCTCACCTGGGATGCACTGTAGACAGGAAAATCCTCAACCGGTGGTATGAGGCCCTGTGCGATGAGCTGTCCATAAGATGGAGGAGCCTCTCGTCGCACAAACTCTGCCTCTAAGCGTGTCATTTGGGTCTCAAAGGCCCTGAAAGCAACGGGCAGAAGGGAATCACGATAGGACAACATAAGAGCCGAATCTGAGAACCCCACCCCTCCATCAGGACCCCTGCATGCACACACAGAAACAGTCCTCCTGTATCGGGATGTCCCAACCCATAGCCTGGAACGTAGTGAGATTCTCTCCAGGGAAACGGAAGAACTGGGGCTCCAGGCCACCACGGGGTGCCCACCTGTACTCCTGCGTGCGCAGGGAGTAGAGTTTGAAGGCACAGCCTAGGGCAATAACAAGCAGCAGTCCGCATACTAGGCTGCCAATGAGGGCGGCGGTGATGACCTTGCGGGGCACCGCAGCCAGGCAGCCGTGCTCATCGCTGCCATCTTGGCAGTCCTCCTGACCGTCACAGCGCCATGTCTCAAAGATGCACAGGTTCGTACCACAGTGGAAGGTGCCTGGCTGGCAGGAAAAGCAGTTCTTCTCATCGGCGCCATCGGGGCAGCTTTTCTGGTTGTTGCAACGATCGGCGGGTGCATAGCACAGGCCACTACCACCCTCACAGGGATACTGGTCCGGAGGGCATGCTGGACAGCCCTGCTCATCCCTGCCGCTTGCACAATGCCACCAGCCATCACAGCGCTGTGGCTCTGAGAAGCAGCCCTGTTCCCCTGTGCCGTCGTCATCTCCCTCGCTGCTGCTCCCACATGGCTGCTCCCAAGGGAGGCAGTAGCCCTTCACCTGGTATGTGGCATTGAAGCCGTGACCAGCGCTGCGCGCACGAGCATGGTAGGCCACAGTGAGGCGGCCCTGCGCTGCTTCCAGGCTCACAGGCCTGTGGTTGCTGCGGTAGGAAAGCGTTTGCAGCAGACGGTCCCCACGCTCTCCCAGGCCTTCATACACCTGGACATAGTCATCATAACCCAGCCGGAGCTCCAGCTGCAGCAGCACACGCCTTGGGTCCTGCGTGTCCACCAGCCATGTGCAGTGAAGGTCCGAAGGCCCGCGGGCGGCGCCAAACAGGTCTGGGGAGGCGAAGGAACCGTAGAAGCTGCCCAGCCGCCGGCCACATGCTAGGTCGGGGCACCCAGCCTCGTCAGAGCCGTCGCCACAGTCCTGTGTGCCGTCGCAGCGCCGCTCCACGGGCAGGCAGCGTGTGGAGCGGGCTCCGCTGCATGGAAAGGTGCCCCCGGGGCACAGGCTGCCTGGTGGTTCCGAGGCAGGGGCTGAACAGTTACTCTCATCTGAGCCATCTCCACATTCATCCACCATGTTGCACTGCCAAGGACCAGGCAGGCATTTGCCGTTGTCACAGCGGAACTCATCTGTCTGGCAGGATGCCTGGCCCAGCTTCCCTGGAGACAAAGAGTGAGGCAGGGTGAGCCTCCTTCCAGCACTGGGTCTAAGGCTGGGAGCAGGCAAATGGGTTCAATCCCAGCTGGCCCTCTGTACAGAGAGGCAGGGCCACCTATGGGGCAGAGGCTCACGGCTGAAAGGCTAGGTTCAATATCTCAGTTAAGCTTGGGCTGAGGGCAGATTCGTCCAACAAAGTGGGGTCAATGAGGCACCACTAAACATCAGCCCCACACCCATCCTAGTATTAGCAGGGCTGGTAAAGGGGGGGCCCTTGCAGAAAACTGGGGCTAGTGGAAGAACTTGCTGGCATCACCTCGGATGTAGGAGAGGCGGAAGCCCTGGGCCTGGCCAGAGCTGGAGGCGTCTGAATGGAAGAAGATCCAGACGTGGTCACGGGCAGAGATGAAGGCTGGTGGGATGGCTGAACCGCAGAGGCGGAAGGCCTCCTGTCGAGGAGGAGCTGCTGGGCCCAGCAGGAGCCAGTCGAGGGAACACTGGTGAGACTCCTCTACGTCGAAGTTTCGGAAACTGTGGGCAGAGAGGATCCCAGGGATGGGTAGGCAGACAGGGTCCTCATGGCCCAGGACTGGCCAACAGCAGTCGAGCTGGAGCTCTGTCTCACCTAGCAGCCCGCCTTTTATCTCCCAAATTGCCTGGCCCTGTCCCCTCCCCAGGGTCCAAAGGCAGCTCCACGAGGAGTCATGGCATCCATGGGCAGCATCCATCAGTCCAGCCCTTAAACATCTCTCTTCTCCACAAGCATGCATACAGTGTCCCCAGCTCAAAACTGAGCACAGAGAGTCAGCAGCCCTCTAGCAGTTTCCCCTAAAGGGTGGTGACCAAAGGCTCAGATCCCTCTCATCCCGAGTCAGCTGGATAGCACAAACTCCCAGGATTGGGCCCCCGAAGGAAGGGCTCTGCCCGCGAGGTGACTTGATGCTGCAGCTTGGTGACCGCAAGTTGCCCGGGTGAAACGTTGGTACCAGAGCTGAGCAAAAGAAGCAATAGCAACCAGAGCAGGCCCACTCCATTCCCATCCTTCAGATCTACAAGTCATTAGACCTGGAGGGTGAGGCGGGCTTCTGGATTTCAGCATTTAGAAGTATGACAGGCAAAACCGATAGTGATCCCCTAGCCAAACGTCCCCATGACCACCTAGGTCAGGGTTTCTAGCTCCTCGGTGACGCCCTCTAGCACCTCACTCTGTTTCCCTCTGCCTGTACCTACAGCTCCCTTCCCAATGGACCACCTGAGGTCCTTACAGAAACCCTGACCTGGCTCCACGCCACCCTAGCCTCAAGCCATTCCTGCAGGGCAGAGGACAAAAACCTTTGCTACCTCAAGCAGCCAGACTTCCTCCACCAGCCCCCAAGGCTCTCTTTGGGGACCAAAAAAGACGGAATCAATAGAGGAAGAACCCAGTTCAGAGCACCCGACCAAGGAAGTGCTCAATTAAACGGTCATATGCTCACACGCACATACATGCTTACATATGGCCACACAGGTCTCTCAGATGCCTGTTTTTAACTGTGTCTACACACCTAGACACACACATACCTGTCACACACAGTACACATCACATCTGTCCACACCCACGTGTGCGCCCTCCACACGCATGGCATATACACACGTACTAGGCAGGCACACATGCTCTACTTACCTGATGGTGATCATGTCACCACGGTCACCTTGAATGTACCAGCTGCAGTTGGTGCCTGGAGGGTAGTTGAGGGGCCAGGCTGGGCTGTAGATAACCCCTCGACGTTCTGTGTGCTGTTCCAACTTCCCACTGCAGGCAGCTGTTGGAAGAAAAGGCTGAGAAATGTCCGCCCACCTTTGGGTAGGAGACAGGTTTCATGCGGGTGCCCCTGCTCATGGCTTGAACACAAAGTTTTCACTAAGTCCAGTCAGTCCAGTTCAAGCATCATGGAAGCCGTGTGTGGGTGGAGTTCAAGGAGGAACCACTCAGACTTAAGGCAGTGCAACCCTATTCGTGTGGTATACTTGATCCTCTGTGTCCAGCCCGTGGCTTGCCCCTCATCTCATTGGGGGTAAGAGCAAGACGCTTTTCATCCCCCTTAGCAACCCACATGCAATGTGAGGTCTCAAGATCTCAGCTTAGTGGATGTCTTGCACATAGGCCTTTGATACACAGGCCTGCACAAGCCGCTTAATTAGGGTTCCCACATGCCCATGTGGAACACACCCCAGGGATGCCGGAGAGATGGTTATGTGATGAAGAGCACATGCTGCTCTTGCAGAGGACCTAGGTTCAATTCTCAGCACCAACACGGCTGCTCACAACCATTTGTATAGCTCCAGTTCCAGGGGATGCATTCCCTCTTCTGATCTCCATGGGCCTCTGCACCCACATGGTGCATAAACGTACTCACATAAAATTAAATAAATAAATATTTTGAAATGACAGGGCCCCAGGGAAAAGAAAGGCTTTTTATCACCTTTATCATCTATATATGTTTACTGGACATCTACTATGCACCAAGCAAACATAACAGGCATAAATAAGCAAGACTGAGAATCCTCCCTTCGGATCTCACAGGTTGGGGAATGAAAGCACATAGAATTTATACAGAGACCCTGGTGACATGAAGGGAGGTAGCAATTTCCAGACATGGCTGCAAGTGTAGTCTGGGTCTCATTTCACCTGGAATGAAATTGGGATTTGGGGCCTGGAGAGATGGCTCAGTATTTAAGAGCACTTGCTTCTCTTCATGAGGACCAGTGTTTGGTTCCCAGCATCCACAGTGGGCAACTCATAACTACCTGCGTCTCCAGGTCCAGGGGATCTAATGTCCTCTTCTGACCTCCCGCACACATGTGTACAACCCCTCATCCTCCAGACATACACATAAGTAAAAAATAAATCTTTTTCTTTATTTAAAATTTGGGATTTTATCTAAATATTTATGAAAAAAAAACCCTAACCAGATAAAGAAATAGAGGCCCAGAGAGGGTAAATGATTTCCAGGTCACACAGCTAGCAAGTGTCAGGGGCAGGATCCACCTGATTCTTTGGTGGGCTCAGCCTCTTACTGCAGGTCCTGAGTTTGCAAGCATTTATAGAGTGTCAACTCTATAAATCTATGATGTATGCCACATCACAGATGAAGATAAAGCATCATTGGTCATTATGAGTCAGAGACCCTACGCCTGCCCTGTTGTATGGGGTCTCCCACAGCCAGGCAGGACACCCTTGTACTTGGCTACATCCCTGCCACGACCCCTCAAACATTTCTCTTATCCAACCTGTCACAAAGGCTAGACCCACTTTACAGATGGAAGAGCAAGGCTCGGGAAGCAAAGAGTGACTCTTTTTCTCCAAGTCTGCATCCTCATCCTCCCACTATAGACATCTGTCATGTTGCCTCTGAAACTGCATGCTCTCACGCTGTGTCCCGAGTCTGGGACGCTGCTGCAAGAGGACCTCACTCCAATGCTGTGCATCTCAATCCCTTAGGAAGAAGACCTGTTTGCCTGTCTACCAAACTTCCTTATATCTCCTGTATCCTCGCTTCCCTTATACCCAAGATCCCTCTCATGGAAGGAGCTATCCCCTTCACCCCCTTTCAGCTTCAGTTCTGTGGGTCCCCTTCATAGGAAACCCCACATACTAGGTCACCCCCAGTGGAGCTCCTAATCTTTGCCCCTCCAAACCTCCTCAGCCTCTATCACAACAATGACCTCCCTCTTGTTCCAGAAATTGTTTAATTACAAGTCCCCATAGGAGGGCAGGCTTGGACGCTCTGCTCTGACACCCAGGGGCCAGCACAATGCCTGACATACCAGTTGATGCCCAGCATGGACTACTGATGGTCAGCCTAGCACCTTCTGAGCTTCCTAAGGGAGTGTGATCGCTCTGCCATCCATGACCATGGGGGTTTTGGCTATCCATTCTACTCACGAGAGCATCAAAGAGAAACGAATCTTTAAACAAAGTGTGGTGGCACACACCTGTAATGCTAGCATTCGAGAGGCTAAGGCAAGAGGATCCTGAGTTTCAGGCCAGCCTGGGCTACATAGTGAGTTCTAGGCTAGCATGAGCTACATGAGACATTGAGGAAGAAAAGGGAAGGAAGGAAGGAAGGAAGGAAGGAAGGAAGGAAGGAAGGAAGGAAGGAAGGAAGGGAGAAAGAATGAAAGTGAAGAGATAAATGATAGGTAGATAGATAGATAGATAGATAGATAGATAGATAGAGGATAGATAGATAGATAGATAGATAGATAGATAGATAAAGGAAAGAGGGACTTGAGGGGGGAGATGGGAAGGAGAAGGAAAAGGGGAAGGGCAAACAAAGGGAGGGAAGGAAGGCTATCTTTGTCCCTAATGTGGGGGTGGCTATCCTCAGAGTTTCATCCTTTATACCATCAAGAATCCCAGCTCAGGAAGGTACGAGCCAGTTCCTTTGCTCCGGATGCTCACGTGTGGCCCTAGGATGCAGCCTCTCCAATCTCAGGTGCTTTACCAAGGAAACAAGAGCCAAAGCTAGCAGAGCAAGGTCTCAAGAGAACGTGCAGGGTTCCCCCAGCCTGGGCCTGACTCCTCTTGGCAGAGAAAGCCACTAACTAGGGACACTTGTGGAGACATATGCATGCACCTGAAGTGACCTGGAGAATTTCTCCTTCTTGAAGTGCAGGGTGGGTGGTTCCTGGGTAGGCAGAGCCTAGTGAGATTGGGGGTGTCTCTTCCTTGCACACAGAATTGATCAAGGTTCTAAATCAACATCTTGCTGCCTTCCTGCCTCAGCCAGACAGTCATCTCTATATACCACATCTGGCCATTTATTCAGGGTTTAGGTGACCTGTCTGTCTAGATGACTGGACCACTGCCAGCCCACCCCAACCTTTCCACAAACCCTCTTTTCTATAACTCTCACAGTGTGTCATTGTTAACTGTTTCTTCTTCTTTGGGGGGTGTCACGAGTCCTGAACCATGATTCTATAGCCACTACCTGGGTCTTACATCAAGATGGAGAAACGGTCTGCTCTAGAATCTGGGAGCTCCATGAAGGGCTCTTGTCTGAGTTGGCAATAAGCTTGGAGATGTGTCTAGCTTAGCCAACAAACCCTAAAACCCAGGTCTCTATGACAGCAGCTTCATCGGCACCCTGGGGCCCAGACCTAATCTGTCATGGCCATATGTAGCCTTGTAGAAGGATACCTACCGTGGTCATATGTATCCTTAGAGAAGGATACATTGTATCCATCTGTAAAACAGTCAGTGCCTGTTGCATGCTGTGGTTGAAAGAATTTAGCAAGTGAGTCTTGGAGGCAGACAGTCATGTAATGGAACAGAACAATGGGGCAGAGGAGTCTACAGGAATGTCTTGTGGAAAGTGAGGATTTGACAGGCTACATAAAGGTTGATGGTCAGAGCGGAGACAGCAGGACTGTGTTTGGGGGATGCTGGTATTGGAGAGAACCCTGAGGGCATTTGGGGGGTCAGGGAGGTCCCTCTGAGCTTTAGGCAGAGGCCAACCTTTGCTCTAAGAGATTGTCTGAGCTCTCAGTGGCAAAGTAGGAAAGGGTTGGGCAGCAGTTTTATAGGCAGTGTCATTAGTCGTGGGTCCAAAGCACGGTCAAATCCTCCTGAGAGGACAGGGGCAAGGCCTGATGCAGCACAATTTGTAGATCTGATTTCCAGAGGCTATCAGTAACCTGGACAACCCGCCATAGTAACCTGACAAGAGGAAGCCAGGCTCCACTCATCCCCAGGCAGGTGGCCAAGTGTCTAACTGAGGAGAAGACAGTGTGAACTTTACCCTAGGATCACAGAGGGAAGCAGGAGGTAGTGCAGGACTCAAGAGGTAGTCTTTTGACCCAGGGAATGCCTGACACAGAAGGAGCAAGGGATAGGCTGAGGTATCAAAATCTATCCGGTGTGGACTGAGAAAGGGTTGGGAGATGGTAGGAAGATACCGAAAATATTTGGAAATGCTGTCATGGGGCCCACGCTGGGAGGGGTCAGCTAGGCCAGGTAAAAGCTGGTCAGCAATGCCCGAGGGGTCAGAGGTGGATTTCAGGGAGACGAGGGCCCACCCTGCTACTTGTCATTGCCAGGTAAGCTGTGCTTTTAGCTCTCCAAATCAAGGGTGCCACGCACGGGCATCAATGTGTGAACAACCACCTCTGGAGATGAGCATGGGGTGTGCAAGGCCTTAGGTCTTGTCCCTCAAACATTGCTTTTGCAAACCTGGGGAACACATCTGGAGTGCCCCACCACCCACCAGCAGTTGAAGGACTGGTCTCTGGTTCATGCAAGATACCAACCTCCTTTCACCCCACTTTCCCACCCCCTGCCTCCCAACCCCGCTTCCCCACACTGTACCCTGGCCACAGACACCTGACCCAGTCAGTGCTTTCCTGGAACCAGGATGTGAAACTGGGCTGTCCTTTGTGGTCAGTACATCAGGCAGGGCTGGGCTGGTCAGTGCTGACTATGGCAGGGCCCTGGGCCAGCCTGGGTCAGCAGAGGAGGCCCAGCTGCGGAAAAACACAGAGCTGGGGTACAGAGAAAGTTATGGGGGACAGAAACCCAGTCTTCTATGGGGGACAGAAGCCCAGTCTTCTAGCTGGGTAGAGCGATTGGCCCCCATGAATGCCTCCCTGACACCTCTGCCTGCCCTCCCCCACACTCCTTGTGATCACCAGACAGATCTACCCACCTTGAGTCCCAGTGGGCTCAGTGGCAGCCTGAAACCCGAAACCCCACGTAGCTCCTGCTTTGCCTGTGGCACAAGAGACAACAAACAAGTTCCAGGTCCCCAGACTTGAGGTCACACATCCTTGCTGACCACACATACCCTGAAGCAGCTTAACTTGTTCTTATCAGTTATTCAGACTTTGGTACCCTGGGCTTACTTTTGAGACAGGGTCTCTCTGTATAGCCCAGGCTGGTGTGGATCTTGCAATCCTCCTGCCTCAGCCTCCCCAGTAATAGGATTACAAACATGCAATACCGCACCTGGCGCTAAAACATCATTTTAGGGTTTGCTGGAGATGGCCATATTTTGACTAAATGAGCAAGAGATGGTGAGGTTTACTTGGTATTTCAGTGATAGCACAGGCTACCTCAGTTGTCTATCTTACAACAGTTTTATCTCACAAAAAAGAGTGGCAGCCCCACCTCCATCGAGGATAAGTATCCATGGCTGCTCTTCCCTCTCTGGATGTCAGAGTTCAAAGATGGCATTAGATGGCCAGCCAACATTGACAGGCAAGAGGCCAACACAGGGATCCACACTGCTTTTTCATACCCTGTGTCAACCTCTCTGCTGCAGGGTGGCTTACCTGGAACAAGCCTTTCACATGCAAAGCAGTAAATCCTTATCCCCATCCCCCGACCCCCTCCCCCCACACACACACACAAGCCAATGTCCTCTCTGCCTTGAAGCATCTCAGGGTTACATACTACCTGCCAGAGCCTGCCCTAGAATTTGCCTCCAGAATTACTCTAACTGGCCATTCTAAGCTGCCCAAGCTGTTTGCCTGATTGCTTTGCCTCTCTCCTGGAAATTCCAGTGAAAGTTGGGGTTTCTGCCTTCCCCTCATTCTAAGATAGCCTGGCAAAACCTAACACTGAATCCAGGCTAGACAAGTGCTCTACCACTGAGCCATGCCCCTAGCCCCTCACTGGGGGATTCTAGGCAGAAGCTCTACCACTGAGCCACGCCCCCAGCCTCTCACTGGGGGATTCTAGGCAGGGGCTCCACCACTGAGCCACACCCCAGCCCCTCACTGGGGTATTCTAGGCAGGAGTTCTACCACTGGGCCATGCCCCCAAACCTTACTGGGGGTTTCTAGGCAGTGCTCTACCACTGAGCCATGCATGCCCCAGGCCCTCACTGGAGGATTCTAGGCAGGGGCTCTACCACTGAGCTATGAATGCCCCAGGCCCTCACTGAGGAATTCTAGGCAGGTGTTCCACCACTGAACTATATCCCCAGCACTTTAAAAAAAAAAATGTTTTAGACAGAGTCTCACAAACTTAGCCAGGCTTTCCTTGAACTCGTTCTGTAACCTTAGGTAGGCCATAACATCAACTTTTCTGCCTTAGTCTTCTGAGTGTCTGGAATTACAAGCCTGTGCCATCAAACCAGTCTTAAAAATCTGATTTTTTTTCCTTAATGGTACTGACCTCCATGGCACCATTAATATTACCTCTAGGCATTATTTTAATACATGAGCATCCAGTGTCCCTAAGGAACCCCTTAGCCCACAAGAGGCACAATCTATCAGCTGTACAGGGCTTTTGCCAGTTTGCAGTGATACCAAGTCTCAGATCTCTTCTGAGCATCTTGGGGCCAGGTTTGAGGTAGTCTGGCAGTTCACCTATCTTACCAAAAATCAATGTCACTAACTTTAAACTTGCTCAAGACCAACAGCTCCTTTGTGGTGCTGTGAAAACACACTGGTAAAGGTTTCCCAACTTTGGCCATGGGGTACAGACATCCTCAGAGGTTGCTAACCCAGGGCAGGTAGAAGAAAGGCTTACTCACCTAAGGCGGGAACTGCACTGCTGAGCCTCCCAGTGAGAAAGAGGTTCACTATGGAAGACATAAAGAGGTATCAGTAGGGGACAGTAGCTCTTGGAATTCAGGGTCCATGTCTGGGCTAGGAGTGAACACAGGAAAACACAGCTGAAATTAAGATGCCCCTCTTCATCTCACTTGGCATGGTCCAGGTCACTGTCAGAGACTCTCTCCTTCCCACCGCTGTTCCTTCTGGGACAGGCAAAGGCAAGGAACTCAGAGGGTCTCGGGACAGAGACAGCAGTGTGCTAGCTCGACTGTGTCACCCTGTGTCATGATGACACCCGTGTCACAGAATTCAGTGGTTTCCTCTGAGGCTTGAGGCTACCCATCACATAAGCTCATTCCTAGGAGGTGGCCTCCTACCACCTTGAAAGACTTCCTACTTTGATGGACATTTGGGGTGACAATACCATCATCTTCCCTGCATCCCACTGTCCTAAAGGCGAGCCCTCCTGATACTGTCACAGTAAGTGTCCACCTCAACAGGAACGTCCCTTGCTTCAGATGGCTCCAGGCTGAGACAGAGTCTAGGCCAAGTGAGAAGAAATCTAAACTTCCTGGGAACCAGGGTGCCCCTTCCCTGATTGAGACATTCATCTCAGGAGCAGTGATTCTACATTTGATGAAGAAACAGGGGCATTCACCCCATCTGTACCCCCAGGGCATTCTGGCTCTGTTAGACCCAGACAGGGACATCTCCTGAGCAAGGAAGCTCTCACCTCTACCCTGTCCACTTGGGAAACACAACAACCAGGACCCACCATGACCACCATGACCACCGGCAGCCTGTGAAGCAGGAACTCTGGGCATATATGCCACTGCTTAGATTAGCTCACATAGCCTGCGCAGTAGTCCTCTCCCGGACACTCACCCTTCTCTATTCCTGGGGGCCAGACGAGAGTTAGAGTTTAAAATGAAAGCGCGCCCTCACACCCTTCACAGCTTGTCCTCTCAGTGGTTTTAGAGAGCCTGGGCCCTCAACAGTGATATCATAGGGTGTCCCCTAATGACCCAGCTCTTCTAAGGGCCTCCCTCCTTCATCAAGGTAAATAAAGAGCCATGTGGGTTGGGGATTTAACTCCTTCCTTCCCCCCCCTCCTGCAATGGGCTCTGGGAAGGTAGACAGAAAATATTCCTGGTCAGGGAAGGAGCCTTCTAACCCAGGTTCCAGTCCTAGTGGGTTCTTGGCCCTTCCCAAAACAGACTCCCACCCTCCATCAGGGATGAACCGACCTATGACCATCTGGGTCTGGGAAGACACAATGGGAAAATGAGTTTTCACATCTGCCCCGCCTCGAGCCCCCATGCTGAGTCCCCATCTTTTGGCTAGCTCCCAGGCCTGCCCAGGACTCCAGGCAGGAAACGCTTCCTTCTTCAGGGAGCAGTAGTCCAGGCCTTTGTCCACAGCTCTGGAAGCCAGAGCACAGCTCAGACAGGCCGGGCTGGAAAGCGTCAGGAAGACCCCAGCCTCCCCCAGGAACCCAAGACCAGCGTTCTCGTCCCCCCAGCTCCGGGCCCGGGGCTCTGCTGTTGTAGAAGGCTCCCTCCTCCGAAGCCCAAAGCTGCCCGGGTGCGGAAGCCATCGCAGTGCGGGCTCCAAGCCCTCCCACCCCGCTCGGCCCCTCGCGGCCCACTCACCCAGGCAGACGACTGCGAGCGGCGCCCTGGCGCCCGGCGCCCCCTCCGGCCCCGCGGCCGCGCGCTTCTCC
>NW_021620800.1:3125136-3134228 GCF_004785775.1 Grammomys surdaster | reverse complement strand
CGCCGCTGTCCCCGAGCCCCGGCCGGCGCGCCCAGCCCGGCCTGCGCACCCAGCCCTCCGGCGCGCCCATGCCCTGGCGCGCCCTGCCCGTCGGACCCCGGGCCGCCCGCGTTGCGCCGCACGGTGCCTACGAGGGTGCGTCGGTCGGTCCGTCCGTCCTCCCGGCCGGCCCCTCGCCTAAGCCCGGAGCCGGGAGGCCGCGCCGCGCCAGCCACGTGACGCGCCCGCCGAGCCGCAGTGGCGCTGACAGGGCGGGCGGAGGCGGCTGGGGCGGGCCGGGGAGGGGGGCGCACGCCCCGCCTCGGGGTGCTGGACAGCTCCAGGCACGCGGCTCCGGCCGGGTCCCGCTAGCTATGAACCTTGGCCCTGCGATTAGGGCTGGCAATGCGCCTACGGCTCCAGGCAGCGTTCGCCTCGGCCCTTTGATCCCAAGATCTGGTTTTTTCCCCCCGAAGCCAGGCGACTGTGCTGGGAAAGAGAGACTGAGATGGGGTGGCGTGGAAAGGGCTGCTGGTGACCAAGACAGTGCGTGGAGGCCCAGGGCTGGGGCCTGACTTCTTCCTAATGCAATGCGTTCCTTGGTGATTTGCTTTGAGAATTCCCTCCTCCTGCTGGCCCTCTGTCCTCCTCATTTACCTCATCCTGCCCCTAAAGTGGCTCACTTGTAAAAAGTGAGGCCTGTGTGGGGACATTGATGAGAACCCTGAGAAGACTCAGGACACCCAGCTGTGTCTCTGACCGGTTCAGTAACCCCGTCATCTTCTGGGGAACAGCGATGATGTATGATTTCCAAGCGTGTGGTTGTCATCTGGAGACGACCTGCCAACCAAGGGTTTGAATCCAGGAGAGTCAAAACCCAGAATGAACTTGGGAGAAGAATTGAGGAGTTGGGGTCAATTGAGGTCAGCAGTCCTTTAAAACTGTTACTAAACAAAAGGCCCCCAAAAACCCCTTAGCAAGGAGGCTCCACAAGCTCGGGGGACCCTCACCTTCCACACACCCATGCTCCTGTGTGCATGCCCTCACAGACACTGTCACCCAATAAGATTATGAAAGTTGAGGGGAGTGGTCCATTGGTGAAAGCTGTGGACACGGGAATTCATAAACTCATTTTCACTGTACAAGAACCAAATGCTTCTTTGGGGAAACTCTTGAGTTTTTCTGTGTTTTCTTGTTCTCCTTCTAAGCCTTCTGTGATTGTGCCAGAGCAGACTTTCCCAGGGAATGTTAAAGGGTTTAAAAAATCAGGTAATGAGGAGGCAGTGGTTGGAGAGATGGCTCAGTGGTTAAGAGTTCCTGCTGATCTTCCAGAGGATCTGAATTCGGTTTCCAGCACCCATGTTGGTCTGTACCTCCAAATCTAGAGTGTCTGATAGCCCTTTCTGACTCCTTGGGCACCAGGCACATGTATGGCTCACATAGACACATGAAGACAAAAGACTTGGTGGCACATGTTAGCATCACACGTAGCATTGCAATTGCAAATAGCTCATTATCTAGGAAGAAGAATCTGTGAGTTTGTGACCAGAGCCTGTACCACCATGACCCCGGAAGGAAAGAAAAAAAGAAAGACAGAAAGAAAGACAGACAGAAAGAAAGAAAGAAAGAAAGAAAGAAAGAAAGAAAGAAAGAAAGAAAGGAAACAGAATGGCATGGGTTCTCAACACACACACATATGAACTAGCTACATACACATACATATATACACATATATACACATATATACATATATATATACATATATATATACTATGTAAGCCAGGAATTCCATTTTGGGGTACATATTTGAAGTTTAAAGAAGCGGCTCCTGTACACCATTCACCATTATTGATAAAACATTGAAGCAATCAAAGCATCCTTTGGTAGATGAATGAGCAGCTGTGATGTGGCATACAGGACTGGGCGATGCAGTATACTCCATCTAGAAAGACGGACATTCTGATATATGGTGCCCACACGGATGAATCTTGAGAGTGTCACCCATGTAAAACAAGCCAATAACAAAAGACAGATGCTATATGAGTCCATCCAAATGAGGTGCCTAGAATAGTCAGCATCATACGGACTAACCTTCCCTTAGCAGGTTGGCTGCTGTGTCCCATGTGTATCAGTAGGAGTCAGAGAGGAGAGAGGCTATGTCTACACTCAATGTTCTGACCCGTGGACAGCTGAATGATTCGTAGCCTAACACTCCCTGAAAAAAAGCAAGCTTGAGACGATACCAGTCTAGCACCAGGCAAGACCAGCCGCGCTCCCAGGATTGGGAGCAAGCTAGAAACTAGAAGAACCACACTTAGGACCATAAGCCCCAGGCAGAAGTGAGCCCATGACAGACAACCCTCACAAGGGACTACTTGGGCAGGCCAGGTAAGGATGAGATGAGTACCAGTCCTCCACAGCACAGGCCTGGGCAGTCAGAGGAAAGACCATGCCTGAGATGACCCCCTGCCCTGTGCCATAATGCATGAGTAAGGCATAGCACTCATGAAACCATTCCTGAGATGACCCCAGACACTCAGAGACTCCAAGTGCCACGGAGAAGAGAAAGTAATGGAGAAATGGAAGCAGAAGAGAAACAGAGGGATGGTGGCACAATGAAGAGAGGCAGAACTGGAGACTTGAAGGTCGTGAGGAACAACCTCATGTGAGTAGCCAGTGATGACACCTGGGACCATGGTGGGGTCCTGGCCTGTGCTGCCACCGGAGACACGACTTGGTCCGCATATGGCTCTGCAGCAGCAGGGGTCTGTCACCACCAAAGGCCAGGGAGACAACCCTGGTCTGGGCTGCTGCATGAGACATGTTGATGTCTGAAGGCTGTGCATAACTGGCCCCACACTTCACCTGAGCATCATGGGAGAGCTGCCCTTGGGGCACAAGAGAGGATAACTGACCCTAGCCACCTGCATCACTCAGGAGAGTGGGCCCTGCACATTTCAGAAGCTGCTGGTGAGCTGGCCCCTGAGGATACAAGCGTGGGAGAGCTGGTCCTACCACTCATCCCCCATAAGGTGGCACAGATGAGCAAGAGACACCCTCCTCCCCGCTTCCCCAATCACCACCTGTGGCACGTGGGAAACCTAGCCCTGGGATCATGATTTCAGGAGAGCTGGCTCTGCCTCTCACAGGCTGCAGCACTTGGGAGAGCAGTCGCTGCGCCTTACCTGGGCAGCACAGTAGAGCTGGCTTTGACTGGTTTTGGGTAAACAGGCCCAAGGGAGTGCGTGAACATGCTTCTTGCCTGCTACGCAGTGGTTTGGACAAGGAAGAGATGTTTTCCTCTCTTCCTCATCCCTTACAGGCAGAAGAGGTGGCCCCCGGGGTCATGAGAATGGGAAAACTGGCCCTGTTCCTCACCAGCTGCAACACTCGGGAGAGCAGGCTATGTACCTTGCCAGGGCAGCAGTGTAGAGCTAGCTGACCATGGTTGCTGGAGTTGAAGGTGAGCCGTCCTTGAGGGTGTGAGAACAGGAGAGCCGGCAGGCTGACCAGCTCAGATGGCTCACAGGCCCAGATCTGGGGCTTTGAATTGGCTCATGCCAGCGCCTACCCCATAGATAAACTGCTGGAGTGCATGAAGGGGCCTGTCCCACAGATTCAAAATGACAGGATGTCCATGACACAGGACAACAACAGAATGTCTAAGAAGAGTCCCAGTGGGTTCCAGTATTGATAGAGTAGCAGAAGCCAGAGGCCTCAAACCAGACCAATGAATTCTTGCAATGAACATTTGCAAGCAAAAAAGTATAAACAAAAGGTTATACTGTGGGACACACTGTGATGCACTACAGCTTCCAAAAGGAGGTGGTTTTCTTTTTCTCTATTGGGGGGAGAAGGTTGCAAGGGTGGGAGGGGAGGGAGAGACAAGTGGGATTGGGGTACCTGATGTGAAACTCACAAAGAACCAATAAAAAGGCTTTTTTATTTTGTTTTGTTTTTTTGTTTTGTTTTTTCGAGACAGGGTTTCTCTGTGTAGCCCTGGCTGTCCTGGAACTCATTCTGTAGACCAGGCTGGCCTCAAACTCAGAAATATGCCTGCCTCTGCCTCCCAAGTGCTGGGATTAAAGGCATGCGCCACCACTGCCTGAAAGAGGTTCTTTTTGTTTTTTTTTTAAAGAGTTCAAACTGTTAAACGCCATGTTATATGTCTCTTACCGCCATTACAAAATTAGAATTTAAAATACTAAAAGCGAACTAGCGACATATATGGTTCTAACTATATTTCCATGTGAGCTGTGAGTAGGGTAGCCTCCTGGGTGGCTGCTGCTTACTTAGGGCAAGCTCTCCATGTCTCTGTCATCCGGGAGCCTTAGTCTTACACAGTGGGAAAGGGCAAGGCTCAGAGCAGAGTTGTGGTCACCATGGGAAGTTCTCAGGCTATAGACCACCTGCTAGCTATGTTCATCTGCAGAAAGATTCACGGCCAAGTGCGTCTAGCCACATCCTTAAAGCCATTGTTATCTGTTTGCATTTTTAGTTCATTTATTTATTTTATGTGTATCTGTCATGGGCACCCATTGGGGTCAGAGGACAACTGGGTGGGTCCCAGGAATCAAACTCAGATGTCCACCTATTGGCAAGCACCTTTACCTAAGGAGCCATCTTTCTGAACCCCATTGCTACAGACCGGCAGCCATAAAAATCATCTTTCCTCCAATATCGTGCAGTGATTTAAAAATATAGGCTTGGATAATGAGAGGATATGTGTTTTAAGAGCACCATTCAAACATACACACACGCACGTGTACATGCAAGCCTGTATGTGCGTGCACACATGTGTGCACATACACATACACGTGCACTAACATGCAAGCGTGTGTACGCAGAGGCCTATATTGTCATAGAATGTAAACGCCAGGGCATCTTGGTTTGTGCAACCTTCTGAGTACAGCTCCAGACTTCAATCAAGAGCCTCCTCTGGCCTTGCCGGAGTGTTCAGAAGTGTGCTGAAGCAGTGCTGACCTGGGAAGAGTCAGTCTAATCCAGCAAGCCTTGCTGGATTAGAAGGCTCTCCAAGGTGAGTTAATCCTGTCGTTCCACAGGAGCGAAGATTTTCTGTGGAGCCAGAGACACAAGTAAAGATAATGGAGGCTGTGGCTGGCAAGATGGATTAGGAGTCTTGGAATAGAGTCCTCCACCACCTGAATACTCTTTGAGATGGCTTAATGGTAGAGCACTCACCTAGAGCCCACCAATGACGAGTTGACTAACAAAGGAGCGCTTGCCTCGGAATCCACCAGTGAGGGGCTGTGAGCACGGTTCAGTGGTAAAGTGTTGCCTAGTGTGGGTTCAGTTCTCAGGACTGGGAGGAAGGAAGGGAAGCGTGTATGCAGGTATGAAGCTTTCATCTCGGGCTTCCCTCTCTCACTCTCACCCTGAGGAAAGCCACACTGCAAACTGTCCTGCGGTCACCATGGTGAAGGTAAAGAAAGGACACATGGTGAAGGTAAAGAAACTGTCTGGCTAACAGTTGGAGAGTTCCTGCCATCTTTTTTTTTCTTTTTGACAAAGTTTCACTATGTAACCCTGACTAACCTGGAACTCACTACTGTAGACCTTGAACTCACATCTGACACTGGTCCCTGAGTGTTGAGATTAAAAGTGTGTACCACCCAGCTGGTGTGTGTGTGTGTGTGTGTGTGTGTGTGCATGTGCATGTGTCTGTCTGTCTACAAAGGTCACAAGAGGATATTGGATTTCTTAGGGCTGGAGTTACAGGTAGTCATGAACCACTGTACATGGGCACTGGGTATTGAACTCAGGTTCTCTGCAAGAGCCGTCCACACTTTTAACCACTGAGCCATCTCTCTGGCCCTCTATCCTTTGCTGCTATTTTTTTTTAAGCCACTAAGCGTGATGGTGCTTTGTTTTGGTGTGCAGTAGGAGGCTACTTGTATATATTCAGAGGCGCTCACACACGTCAGGCCGATTCTCTCTGTCTTTAGTGAATAAGGGGTTCCTGGGTCTGTGATGTCAGTACCCCCCCCGGGGATGTGGAGCTGTGAGCTGGGGTCGCAAAGGTGAAACAGCTGCTAGGAGCAGCGGTGTCTGGTCCTTGCCAATGCCAAGCTGGTGCCTGTTTTTCTGTGAAGGCTTCCATCAACCACCCCCAGCACCTCGCCCTCCTCCCTGAACGAGCACAGACTTTCTTCTGGTGGCCAGGGAAGGGAGGGGCCCCATCGTGGGTAGAAATGGCCTCCAGACTCCAACTTGGAAAGTTGGAAGTTACAGGAGTGGGGGGGAGGGTGAAAGGATCGGGAAGTAGATACTTGTTTCTAAGTTAAACTTGCTAGACAGAAACGCTTGGCAGCATCTGGGAGGCAGGTTCCAAATTGATGAGACACCGCGTTTTGAATTTTAAACAGTTATGGGGTAGCCGCTGACTCTAAAGCTCACAGGCTGGCCAGGATGAGCTCACCGGATACAGAAGTGACGTGTGTTTGTTGTTTGTAAAGTAAACAAAAGGACCACCCAAGAACAGCGCTGTTATATTTGCTAGTGTTATGTCAGCAATCTTTTCCACTCTCCTGTTTGGATGAGTTTTCATTTATATTTTAGTTAGTATACAGAACAATAGGTTACATTATGGCGTTTCCACGTATGTATTTCATTATTCACTGTTCTTATTCACTCTCTGTTATCTCTCTCATCCCCTGCCCCTCCCCTCACTGGTCCCTATCTCTCCCAAATACTTCTGTATGTGTGTGTGTGTGTGTGTGATATGCTAGATATATACATTAGAGAAAGACAATGTGTATTATGAGAAAAACAGTAATGTATTTTTTTTCTCCTGATTACCTTCTCTTGTTTTTCTCTTCCTTTAGACCTCCTTAACTCTCCTACTTAGACCCCTGTCTACTTTCATGTTTCATTTAAAACATCTAGAGGGACTGGAGAGATGGTTCAAAACTTGCTGCTCTTGTAGAGGACCAGGTTCAGGGGATCTAATGCCCTCTACTGGCCTCCTTGGGTACTGCATGCATATGGTGCACATAACATACATGCTGACAAACACTCATACCCATAAAATAAAAATAAATTGTTGGCTCAGAGGTTAAGATCACTGAATGCTCTTCCAGAGGTTAAGATCACTGAATGCCCTTCCAGAGGCCCTGAGTTCAATTCTCAGCAACCACATGGTGGCTCTCAATCATCTGTAATGGATTCCAATGCCCTCTTCCGGCGTGTCTGAAGACAGCTACAGTGTACTCGTATACCTAAAATAAATAAAGATATCTTTAAAAAAAATTTTAATCACAGGGCTGGAGAAGAGTCTCAGTAGTTGAGAGCACTTGTTGCTCTTCCAGAGGACCCATGGACCCTCCCCAGCACCCACGTAAGGTGACTCACAACTGTCTGTAACTCCAGCTCTGGGGTCGGAGGAGTCTGCATTCACAGGCCCATGTCCATACGCACACACATACTCATAATTTAAAAGAATAAAAATAATTTTTAAAAATCCGATCACATTGTTAGCAATCACACCACCATTTATCCCCAGAACCTTCTGCATCTCCTTTAACTTCTGTTAAACAATAAACCCTCATCCCACTTCCCCTTGGCCTCTGGCAAGTGACATCCGGTGTCTATCTCTCATCTAAATGGAATCGTACGGTGTCTGTCCTTATGGGACTGGCCTGATCGCTTTTGAAAATGCTCATAAATGTATCACTTACAAAAATGGACTCGTGGTCAGCAGTTGCACGGCTTGTCCTGTTTGGCAGCACCCTTCCATGTTTCCATACAAAGGTCTGCACCATCATTTTTAGTCTCTGCCCTACACAGATAGCAGTGCAGTCATGGACATACCAGTCCCTCTTGGACAAAACCTTCACCGACTAGTGTCATGTTGCACCTAAAGGGTGGAACTATTCCAACTCTGTCATTCCCTCCCTCAGAGTCCAGAACATCCTCACTTTCTCAGTGACTCTGGATTAGCTTATCTTTGTGTAATACCGGCATCACTCAAAGATATTTCAAGCCCCGTTCCAGACCAACGACATAAAACAAGCATCTTGATAAAGCAAATTACACAGGTTTTTTTGGCATGAGGCTGTGTTATGGTAACTGTGCAGGAACAAGAGATGTTTAAAACTCAGTGTGCATGCCGTAATCAAGCATCATTTTATTGTCAGAGAGCCTACGAGCTGTTGGGAACACGGTTCTAGTAAACTTCCTTGGTGCAGGCTTGCACAGATCTTCAACTTGCAAAGACCATAGTGGTCCACGGAGCATAGCAAAGACCACAGCTGCCTACAAAGTGTATATTTCCGTTTGCCTTCCTGAGTTGTGTAGTCCTACACGTAGATCACAGACCTGGCTGTCAGGGAACTCTCTATACAAACCAGGCTAGACTCAAACTCACAGAAATCCACCTGCTTCTGACTCCCAAATACTGGGGCTAAAGGCACACGTGTGCCACCATGCTCAGCACTCTCTACTTCTGAATACTTGTTTCCCTCTGAACAAATCACACCGACAACAAACCCCCACGGAAATGGGAGACGCTGTGCCTCCACAGGTGTCTCGGAACAGGACTTGACTCACTCCCTCAGCAAAGGGGTTCCAGGCTATTTTATCTTTTCAATTAGTGAACCATTAATATCATAGCAGCCAAAATAATTGTGCCAAAAAGCTTCTTGGTGTCCTTCCAGCTCTTAAATCTGAAATAGCCACCAAGGGAAAAAAAAAAAAAGGTAAGGTATCCCTCACTGGAAACACAAATTCACACTCCCACAGGCATCTCATGCCAAGTTTTCAGCTTTGTCTCTGGCACTGAAGGGACAGAGTGTAGACTGATGTCAATGAGCATGGATTTCCTTCCTCCACACTGGAGTCCTGTACTTTTCACAAAAGAAGTATATTAAACAAAACAAACAACCGAGCAAACAAAAAACACAAGGGAGTAAACCAGGCTTAGTGGCTCACTCCTTTAATCCCAGCACTCTGGAGGCAGAGGCAGGTGAATCTCTGTAAGTTTGAAACCAGCCTTATCTACAGAGTACGTTTCAGGACAGTCAGGACTCTATGAGACCTTGTTTCAAGGAGAGAGAGAGAGAGAGAGAGAGAGAGAGAGAGAGAGAGAGAGAGAG
>NW_021620800.1:3122970-3125126 GCF_004785775.1 Grammomys surdaster | reverse complement strand
GAGAGAGAGAGAGAGAGAGAGAGAGAGAGAGAGAGAGAGAGAGAGAGGAAATAATTAAATAATTGTCCTTGTTGTGTATCCATTTCCTCCAAGACTGAAACACTGCCTTCTGTGAGCAAACTTCTTAAACAGAAAGGCAGACAACTCAGATAACTTCAGGAAGTCCCTGAAACTTGCCAGATTTACTTCCCCTCTCTCCCAGGCAGTGGAAGAGTCTCAGATTAACTGAGCACTTTCCAACCAGTTGAGCTGCCTGAAGGCTGTGCAGTGAGCTCCAGGTTCCTAGCTTTTGTGAGCTGGGCTTTGATAAAGCTGCTGTAAGTAGCCCCTCACCCATATTCCTGTAAGTAACCTCAACAAAACTCATTGGTTCACCAAGATGGATTTCAGCGGTGTCCATACGTCAGTCCATCATGGACTCCCTATCTGGGAATGTGTGCTGCATCTTTCCAGGGAAACTTGTCACACAACGATCCATCCACCTCAACTCCAGAGAAGAGGCCTCTGAAACACTATCCCCGGCATTCATTCGACTCTTTTCAAATAACATTCTGTGCCATTTAGAAAACGAAGCGAGTGTCTTTCATTTTTCTTTAAGGTTTCTTTTTTTCTTTTCCTCCATCACTGAAGAATAGACGCCATCCCGTTTGCCTTAATTTTGTTGGCAAGAGCCAAAGTCTGATTAGAATGTACCAGATGATGTTTGGCCATAGGTGACCGTGAAGTTGTAAAGTTTAGGCACTAGGCAGAGAATGATCCCACCAAGGACTGTTGTGAGCTCACAGGGCCTAGAGCTCGTGGGGTGGGGCTAGTTGTAGAATGACAGTGATGATGATGATGAAGGCAGTGACAGTTCTGAAATCCCTAAGAAAACTGGAACAGCTTTGGTGACGAGTTCATTTTTCTGCTTCTGGGAAGGCTCATTTTGACTCTGATATATATAAATCCAAAATTCAGAGGGTCTCTGGACTCCTGAGTCTGCTTTCATGACATCAACCACTCCTTCCCTCCAAACAACAAAGAGAATTCTCTTTGCTCATCAAACAAAGCCCACAGGGAGGACAGCGTGGTTTGCCCTGGCCACTGTGGCTTCAATGGTTAATATTGATTATCAACTTGACAGTGTTGTGGGGTATCCACCAGAGATGACTACTTGGACTCAAGTTTAAGCTAATAGAAAGTATTAGTCAGCCAGGGACTATCTACTCTTAGTGTTCTGGATTCTAATATATCCCCAAGCCTTTCTCACGGTGAATTTGCTAACACAAAATAACATATCCTGAGTTGGCATACTTCAGTTAACAAGAACAGTTAGCCAGAAGCAGAACTACAGAAGACAAAAGGCAAGGTTAGTACATTTAGAGACCTTCCCAAAACTGCGGTACAGTATGTACTTAAGATGTGTGAGACATTACATTGACTTACCAATACCAAACAGACAAAAATAATAAAGGAATCGGGGCTAGAGAGAAGGTCCACAGGTTAAGAACATTTCTGCTCTTGCAGGGGACCTGAGTTCGGTAGCAGCAGCCACACTGGAAGGTTCACACCCACCTTGTCTGTAGAGAGGGATCCAACACTCTCTTCTGGCCTCTGTGGGAACCTACACACACATACACTCACACACACACACACACACACACGCACACGCACACACATACACACACTTAGTCACGATACATGCTAACAAAATTAATTAAACAATTAGACTTAATGATACAGTGTAGACAAATATGCTCAAAATAGTATCATTTGAATATACAATCAGCATTTGCCAACTCAATACTCAACATATAATCAGTATTATTTTTACCAAAGTAATAATGCAATATTTTTATTTTGACATTCTCATCAAAAGTCTCCCAAAATCCAGTGTTTCCCCCTCACCTCTTCGGGCTCACCTCAGTTCCAATGAGCCACATCTCCACTGCCCAAAACCACAACTACACCTGCTGAGATTGACAGCACAGACCTGTAATCTCAGCTCTGACAAGACTGAGTCAGGAGGATTTCAAGTTCAAGGCCAGCCTTGGTTATATAGTGAGTTCAAGACTAGCCTGAGATGCATTGTGGAACTCTGTCTCAAAACACAAAGGGCCATAGCTATATCTCAGTGGTAGAGCCCCTGCCTAGAATCCCCCAGTGAGGGGCTGGGG
>NW_021620800.1:3111952-3122960 GCF_004785775.1 Grammomys surdaster | reverse complement strand
CCTAGAATCCCCCAGTGAGGGGCTGGGGGCGTGGCTCAGGGTAGAGCACTTACTGAGTATGTACATATAAAGACCTGGGTTCCATATACAGCCAGTAGAGACAACAAGGATGTATTCTCTCTCTCTCTCTCTCTCTCTCTCTCTCTCTGTCTCCCTCCCTTCTTCCCTCCCTTCACCCCTCTCTGTGTGTGCGCATGTGCAAGTGTGTGTAAAGGATCTATTATGTTCTCCTACTTTGGGGAACATAAATACCCACCAGAAGATATCAACAGTTCAAAGTCAGTAATGGGATTAAAAAGGCCCCAGGTGCAGCTGTGACTTCTTTCCGAGTGTGAGAGCTCACAAGCTTGGCCCTTGATTGTGGCCCTAAATGTCACAATCTTCAGGCTGCACGCACTCTGCTGAACTCACCTGTGCCCTCTTCTGTACACAGGCCGGTAGGTACATGTTGAAGCCCGGGTGCCCCCACTAAAGCTGACAGCATTTCTGTGGCTGTCCACGCCAGCACAGGCCTGATTCTGCTGCTTAAGAAGTGGAAATGCTAGAAAAAAAGTCAGAGAAATATTTCTATATGGTCTCAGAAACCACCAACAAGACCAGACACAGCCTGATTCGCTAGTGTGTGGTAGATGGCTCAGGCTTTATGAGTCTAATACCTCAGAGTCAGACCAAAAATGCTGGACAAGCGTGAAGAATTTATTTAAGAAAACCAGGTAAGATCAGTCCTCAGGGCTGGACCACAAAGTGTTTGGGACAAAAGACTTCCTTATAAAAAATTGTTTTTGGTGGGGACAGGCAGTGCTGGAGATAGAATCCTAGGCAGGGGCTCTACTACTAAGCCACACCCCCAGCTCCTCACTGGGGGATTCTAGGCAGGGGCTCTACCACTGAGCCACGCTCCCAGCCCCTCACTGGGGAATTCTAAGTAAGTACTTTGCCATACAACCATGTTCCCACCAGTCCGATGATAAAAGATGCTTCTCCCCAAAAACTACTTTTACAACTTTCTTTTTTCAGATGACAGTAATGCATACTCTGTAAGAATTTTTAGGGAAATGTAAACACAAATAAATAAAAACTACCCATAACTGTTATTCAACAATCAACATCCCTAAAATATCGGTGCGTGTTTCTTTATGTGTGTCTAAATAGCTTCACAAATACACGTCTTTCAATATATATCATTTATACATGTGAGTTGTGTTACTGAATATTTTTAATGTACAAAAGTAGTTTTGTTTATAAAATAATGAACACAGGTTAGGCAAGTTGGCTCAACAGCTAGCTATCTTAGTTACTTTTCTGAGAAAAATCCACGACCATTGGCAACTCTTTTTTTTGAGACACAGAGTTTCTCTGTGTAGTCCTGGCTGTCCTGGAACTCACTCTGTAGACCAGGCTGGCCTTGAACTCAGAAATCCACCTGCCTCTGCCTCCCAAGTGCTGGGATTAAAGACCTGCGCCACCACTGTCCAGCCCATGACAACTCTTATTCGTGGTGTGTTGTTCTGGGTGACAATATAAAGAGACGTTGTGAAAAGAATAATCAAGAGGCAGTGTTGGGGGCCTTGGAGGGGCTGGGCCAAAGATGGAGACAGGAGTTCTTCCGGAGAAAGGACACACTGACTGAAGGATTGCTGATGGGATGGGTTTCCCCACAAACAGCCCAGGAAACGGCATTCTGAGCCCCCACCACACTAAACTCAAAGGCCCTGAGACAGAAAGAGCTGTGCAGTTTTTTTAAGGAGCAGAGACAAGGTAGGTTAATACAGGCCTGGTTCTCTATTCTGGTTTTGCTTATTGCTGGGGTGGGGTGGTGGTGGTGGTGGTGATGGAGGCAACGGGGGGGGGGGGGGTGGCGGCGACTGTGGTGTTCAGCCAATCAGATGACTTTCCTCTGACCCTGCATAAAGGCTTTCCTTTAGAGCTGAGTCTCCCTCAAACTCAAGTGCCAACCAACATCTCCGATTGGTCCCAACTTAGCTTTTTACTACTGTAGAGAAGCACCTGCAATTACTTAAAAAGGAGGATTAAGGATATAATTCAGGCATGTCGGTTCATGATCGAGAAGGAGAGGGGGAGGAGGAGAGAAAAGGAGCTCGATCTGGATAAGGTAGCTTACAAGGACCTGACCCCACTACCCTACTGCCCTCTGCTAGGCCCCACCTCCCAAAGTCTCCTCCCAAACAGCACCACCAGCGTGGACTACGCTGATCACATGATCCTGAGTGAGACATTTTCATTTCAAATCATAAAATGCCACCAAACTGGCAAGTGCTCTAAACTCCAGAATGAATAGAAATGAGCTAGAACTAAGCCCCAGAAAGACTCAAGAGTGCTTTCCAATAAAGCCCTCAGTAACAGGATTCAGCTGAAGGGACCGATTGGCTTTGCAAAGTGTGGGACTAGCTCTCACACTTTCGTTGGCCATATCAACCAAAAGAACCAAGTTGCAAAGGGCAGGAACTGACCACAACAAACAAACAAAAACAAACAAACAAACTCAGACCCATAGGAGAAGCAGGAGGAGTTGCCTCTGGGACAAGTGGATTTTACTCAACTCAAATTGTCAACTTGACCATAGTGGTCAAGTAGAAATCAGTGTTTTAAAATTTCAATCTTTTCCCCAGCTACAAAGAAGCCCTCACAACCTCTCAAATAGCCCTGCAGCGGCGGCGCTGACATATCCCCCCCCCCCCAACTCTTCCCCCACAACCCCGCACTGAGCATTTCCACATGCTGCCTTATCTAACCAAAAGCCCAAGTGTGTTCCCCCGTGTGGGTTAATGCAACTACGTTCTTTGTCTCTTTTCAGCTTAGGACATGTTTTTTTCCTATTACATTTACTTATTTGTTGTGAATATATTTGTGATCAGAGGTGAGCTGCCGGAGGACAATTTTTCGGGGAGTCACTTCTCACGTTCCACCCTGTTAGACCGAGGAATTGAACTCAGAACGTCCAGGATTGGCGGCAAGGACCTTTATCCACTGAGGCAAGGTTTGCAACCTCGATTGTGAATCAAAGTGTCTGCGTTAGGAGCACAGCCTTCAAGTGGCTCCTGCGTTTTCCGAAGCTCACTGGGATTCCCCGGGGGAACGTTCTTTAAAACTTCAAAGCCTTCCCACCTTCCAAAGCCTGAGGACGCAAATGCTCTCAAGGCGGTCCCATGTGTCTGTGGCATCCCAGGTCTTGGCAACCACAGTCCAGGCCTTAGGTTCGGGCCCCACACTAGAGCACCTAGTCATGTGGTTTACGCAGATTGGATTGACTGATCGGATTTGATGCTACAGACATCCATTTTGGGACCTCACTCGGCCTCGCCAAGCTGTCTTCAGTATGTAGAGGGTTGGTACCCACTGCGCGGATTCCGGGAGGAAAAAAAAAAATCAGCGATCTCTGCGATGCTCAGCGAAGCCAACAGCCTGTGGAGACTTGTCAACCCTGTGGGAGCACTCTGGGGGGACAGCTATTTGGTTAACCTCAAGAGGCAAAGGCTAGCAGGGAACACCACAAGGTCTTCAGCTAAAACGTCTTCCTCACTGACCGAGGATCGGTTCTGTGAGAGCGCTCGCAAAACAGAAAGGTCAGAAAAACAGAGCGCAAGCGCTCGACCTGAGGCACCGCTGGGATTCGAACCCAGGATCTCCTGTTTACTAGACAGGCGCTTTAACCAACTAAGCCACGGCGCCGCCCGCACGGCAAGTGCGAGAAACCAGTTCCCATTTCTAGTGACTTCATGGGCTCTGCTCATGCGTACACGTTTCCTCGCGGAGAGGGGGGCGCATGCGCAGTACGGTTCTTCGCTTAACCCGGCTTCCGAAAGCCCAAAGGAACGCTGGAGATTTAAATCGGCTTCGCGGAGTGGGCGGGGTGCGGCGGCCCGGGTTTCCAGGCCACAAGAGCATCACTTTTTGAGCTGTATCTCCTGCCGGTCGTGAGAGTTCGTCGGCTGAGAGGTGCTCTGGGAATTTTGGTGGAGCCCCCAGCTGCCCCAGAAACCCCCAGAACCTCCCAGTGCTGCCCGGCTGCTTAGTTCCTTGGATATCACCTCAAGTGCATTGCGGCCATCCTTGCCAGCCCAGGCCCATAACTTATGGACTGCTTCTTCTGGAACCAGCGAGAGATAGGGATCCTGAGCGGGGCTCTGGGCGATTCGAAGAACCTACAGGATGTGTGTGGAAGTTTCTGTTTTATATCCAATCCTGGCCCTCCCCATCTAGGTTTGCCCTAGTCATTCTGGGGTTGCCATGCCAACCATCCCTTTGACAACAAAATGAAGCAGCACTACTAATGCATTCCTCTGGCTTTACTTCAGCAGGAGACTTTCATTTGCTGAACTGATCTATGCAAAAAAGAAATGCTACCTGCGCAAAAACGTAATAACCTAGGTGTCCATCATTGAGGAAAGTGCGGGTACAAGCATTCTAGTCATCCCTAGGGCCAAGGTGATGACGAATACACTCACCTGACCTTAGTGAAGAAAGAGCCCTCCAAATTATCTAGGGGTAGGATGAAGAGATAGCTCAGTGGTTAAGGAGACCCAAGGTTCTGTTCCCAACACCCAGACTGTCCCAGGAAATCTATCGCCATCTTTTGGACTCTGTGGGCACTGCATACATGAGAGGCACATGCATGTATACATGCATACATACATACATAACACACATACATACATATACATACATACATACATAACACACATACATACATATACATACATACATACATAACACACATACATACATATACATACATACATACATACATACATACAGGCAAAACATCCAAACATATGAGGAGGATGGAAACCACTACCTGAGAAGACCCTTCAGCACCGTTGCATAGAGGACCAAGCTCTTGAACCTGGGAGAAACCATATTGAAACCATAGCAGTCACCAGGCCTTGCCATCCACAGAATGGGACCCCGCACATCAACAAGCATGTTCATGAAGTACACATGCCGGTCCCAGTGGCAAACGTAAGATGGATGAGCACCAGGTTATAAAACTCAGAGATAGAAAAACTGCCTCTACCATTCCCTCACACACTTGTCTTCCAGAGGAATCAAGATTTATTCTATATTTAAACTAACAGTGCTCGCCTCTGAAGGGTTCTGTGGTGGGCAAAGAGGCAGCACCTCGTTGAGAGTCCAGTCAGAGCCTGGCCCCTGCCTCAGTCTGATAGGTGAATTCTGGGAGGGGAACTCAGAACAGAGCCCTGAAGAACACTGCAGACTGTACAGCAGGTGGCCCCGGTGCTCCAGTGCTCAAAGGGCTCAGTAGCCGTCAGCTGTCGCTCCTCTCCAGTGACAATGACGAAGAACTAGATGTTAAGTTCTTCTCCTCTCTCCGGCAGAACAGACACATGCTGGATAGTTGAGAATGGAGGTCACTCTCTAAGGTGGAGAAAAGCTGGTCGCAATTCCTGCACTGTGGTGGGACAGTTCCAAGAAACAGAAACGATATGCAGGTCAGAGGAGATCAAGCTGCGAGTGTGGAATCCCATTCCCCACCAAAGGCTGCTGCCCAGCCTTTCCCTCCGAAGCTAGGAGGGTACCCAGGGCTGGCCCTCATGTAGCCACATGCTTGGGAGGAGGAAGATGGGGTTGTGTCCGGCCCTTGTCCAATGTTCTCTGTACAGAGTGGTCCAGAGTGGAACTGTGAGATCCAAGGAGTGTTCTGAGACCTTGATACTCTGAGGAGAGTTGACTTACAGAGCAGAGAGTTAGAAAGAAGCAAGACAAGCAGGTGAGGACTTGTTTTTGTTTTTCAGTAGTAGGAATTAAACCCAGGCCCTTGAATGTGTTAGGCCATTGAACTACATTCCCCCACACCCCGCTGTGTGTGTGTGTGTGTGTGTGTGTGTGTGTGTGTGTGTAAGGAGAAAGAGTTGTATATATGTGTGTTTTATTTTGAGACAAGGTCTCAATATATATCTCAGGCAGGCCTTAAACTTAAATCCCTTTACCTCAGCCTTCTGAGTAGCTAGTATTATAGCTATGTGCTACTTGGCTAGCAGACAAGAATTCTGGAATAAACAGGACATTTACTTATCATGTGTTTGTTTGTCTGTTTTAAAAGGGGCATGTGAGCCACGGTGCTGGTGCTAGAATCAAATCTGGGTCCTGTGTAGGAGCAACAGGGCTCTAAGCCACTAGGCCATCTCTCTAGCCCCTGTTTATTTATTGTTTAGTTTTTGGAGACAGCACCTCACTAAATCTCAGATTCTGACCTTTGACAACTAGCAATCCTTCTGCTTCAAGCTCCTGCATGTTGTACTGACAAGAGGGAGCCACCTTGCTCAGCTCCAGTGATTGCAACCAACTGATGTGGGGTCTGAGTATCCTCGTCCACTCTTGAGTCTCTTTCTGGCCCAGACACCTCCCAGCACATACAGATGCTCACCGATCTCATTCGTTACCAGCTAGCAAGCCAGTGATTGAGGCGGGGACTCTCAGGCCATGTCAGAGGCCTCTCAGGGAATCCCAGCACACACACACACACACACACACACACACACTCAAAAGTTAAGAGCCCTTTCTGTTCTTCCAGAGGATGCATGTCAGATGTCACACAACTGTCTGTAACTCCACCTGCTGGGGGTCTGCATTCACATAACTCACTTGCACATGTGTGCATATGCGCACACACACACAAATACACATCCACTCACAAACACTCACGCAGACAATACACATACCCCACAGACACATATATACACATTCACATGCACACAGACACACACACATACATACACACTCACACATGAAGCAGGTACACACAGCAGGCAGGAAGCACACACCCTTAATCCCAGCACTCAGAAGATCGAGGCAGGTGGAATTCAAGGCCAGCCGGCTCTACATTGCTAGGTCCAGGTCAGCCAGGGCTACACAGCGAGATGCTATCTCCAAAATAAAATAAATCTTAAGTGAAATAAAAATAACTATAGAGGTTAGGAGTGCAGTTCGATGGGACAGTGCTTGCCTGGGATGTGAAAAGCCTTGTGTTCTATCCCCCAATCAACAAACAAACCAATGTGTTGTGTGCACACTTACAACCCCAGCACTGGGAAGAATAAACAGTTTCAGGCCAGCTTAGGATAGGTACAAAAGCCTGTCTCAGAGAATAAAATGAATATAGATAAAGACCCCGGCACACACCCCTTCCCTCTCCTGTGTCTTTTTTTTCTCATGTCACTCACCATGGGACGGTTCTCCTTGTGTCTATACACTTGTCTCATCTGTCAGGACTTGAGCACCCAGAAGGCTGAGATCCCACTATTTGTGATTGTGTGCCCCAGGGGTCCAATAAGTGTTCCCTCGGGAAATCAGCTGAATTGGTGAAGATTGGAGGAAGCCTTCTTGGTTAGCTTCACCTAATACCAACCTGCCTGACCTTTAAGCCCATGGCCTTTTTGTTCTCAGTAACCAAAGGAATTTTGTCAATTTCTTCAATATTCCATAGTCTCATGGAGCTGTCCTAAAAACAAGTTAAACAGTAAGCCAGGAGTCACAAAAACAGACAGGAAAAAAAAATCACTATAAAGGCTGTGTGGGTGGCTCAGCCAGTAGAGTATCAGACTCTCCATCCCCAGCATCACAGATGTCAGGTATGATGGTACACACCTGTAACCCCGGGACATGAGAAGCAGAGGCAGGAGGATCAAGAGTTCAGGGCCAGCCTGGGCTACACGAAAACCTGTTGTGCAGCTGTGCCATGGGATAGCATTCCGTGTCTAGAATAGATGAGCTGCCAAACCTCCAAAACACATAGAGACGCAGAAACACATACTATTGAGCAAAAGCAGTCAGTCTAAAAAGGCTACCGGCTGTAAATTTTATCTATCCAGCGTTCCAGGAAAGCAAATATCGTAGACTGAGACTGAACAGAAGTTCCTGGAAAAAAAACAAATAACAAAAACCACACCTTCCACTAAGCCTACCGCAAGACTCACTAACTGATTAGAGCTCCAAGGACTCGGGGAGGTTGGAATGTTTCGAGTCCTGAGGCAGATCATCATGAACCATCTCTAGCACCTCTGATAGCCCTTCAAGACCCACCTCTGATGTCATCTGCCGCCTCTGTGGCTGTGAAGTAAGTCCTTTGGAATGTACAAACTAACACCTCACTTCTATCAACCGAAAAGCTAAGTGCTGCCAGACAGGAGCTAAGGCCTGTAGTTTCAGCCTCCCTGTTATCCGCGGCCTTCCGTCAGTCCATCTGGGAACGATGCGTGGTATCCCCTGTTCCACTATCAGAGAAACTTGACGGAAATGGTTACCACGGTGGAGCATGGGATTTGGCATAACCTGATTCTGTACTCTTCCGCCGCGGTTTCTCATCTTTGACTTCAGAGTAAACTACCCCTTATCACCTTTGAAGTGAGAGTTACATTTGTGGATGTGTGTTGTGTGTATATTTTGTGTGGGATATGTTGTGTGTAGCGTTGTAGTGTGCATCGTGTATAGTGTGTGTGTGTGTGATGTGTGCTGTGTGTAGTATGTGTAGTGTGTTACCTATGGTATGTGTAGTGTGTCTTGTGCGTAGTATGTGTGTATGTGTGCTGTGTCTAGTATGTGCAGTGTGTGTTGTGGGTAGTATGTGTGTGTATGTGTGCTGTGTGTAGTATGTGCAGTGTGTTACCTATCATATGTGTAGTGTGTGTTGTGCATAGTATCTGTGTGTATGTGTGCTGTGTAGAGTATGTGCAGTGTGTGTTGTGGGTACTGTGTGTATGTGTGTTGTATGTAGTATGTATAGTGTGTGCTGTGTAGTGTGTGTTGTATGTCTTCTGTGTGGTATGTGGGTGTGGCATGTGGTATGTGTGTTAAGAGACAGTTAAAATAGAAATACAGCATAGGGTTTTCCAGGCAGTAAAATTATTCTATAGTTCTACAGACTATGTAACGATGGACACATGTTTGACAAAACTCACGGAATGTACAAAAATAAAAAGGGGGCACACACCTGTAATCCCAGCACTAGGGAGGCCAAAGCAGGAGACTTACAGTTGACTGTCAGTCTGGCTGAGTGACAAGCCAGACTTGGGAGCAGAAGTCAGAGAACACAACATTGTGAACTCTGCACTTGTTTTTTAAACCGACAAAAATAAGAGAGAGAGGGGGAGAGAGAGAGACATGTATTGTATTTTAAAGTCACCACTACTCAGCTTTTAGATACTTTGATTCCAAACTTGGGAATTTCAAATCCCTTCCTGTGAAGATTTTAATAAAAATACAGAAAGCGTAAAGCAAAAGTTGGCTAAGAACTACCTAAATTCAAACCAGATTTGCTGTTGTTGTACTTTTGTCTGTTGTTTGTTTTTCAAGACAGGTTTTCTCTGTGTAGCCCTGGCTGTCCTGGAACTCGATCTGTAGTTCAGGCTGGCCTTGAACTCACAGAGATCTGCCAGCCTCTGCCTCTTGAGTACTTCAAGCTTCAAATTCGACTTTTTCTAACTCGTCTGCACATTTAACATGCCGAGTAAATGTAAATTTTGTCAAATGTCATTCACTGGGTAAGGTAAGCTTTATACCAAAGCCAATGAGACGTTAAATGGGAAGCCTGCCTCGCTCCTATCCCAGAGCTGGCATCACAGACATAGAGCCTCGCTTTTATGTGGGTTCTGGATCCAAACCTGGGCCCTTGTGCTTGTACAGCAAGTCCATTATCAACTGAGCCATCTCCCCAGCCCCTGGATGAATTTTTATTCTAGAAATGGAAGGTAATATCTTCCTTGAACACATGTCTACAATATGGCTATCATCATTTCTGGCCTTTGAAATGATTTTAAAATGTTAGCCTGTCAGAAATTTATATTTTTAAGGTACGAGACAAGAATATCCCTAACTTTAAAATGTACTGAGGATGAGAGTAGAAAAAAAAGGTAACAAAGTTGAGTGTGGCAATGCAGACCTGTAATCCCAGCATCTGGGGGGTGGGAGGGGTGGGGGGTGTCAGGGGTGGATGCTGGAGGACCAGGAACTCTGGGTCATCTGGGCTGTTTAAGACCAAACTGGAACACTTACGATTCTATCTTCAAAAAGCAATGGAAACAAAATGAACAATAGTACAAGTGTATACTGTTTACTGTCTGTCCCCAGCCTATTTGGAGTTATTTTGTTTGATTTGAGAAACAGGGTTTCTCTATGCATCCCGGGCTGATCTGGAACTCTCAGATTTTGCATCAGGCTCCCAAGTTCTGGGATTACAAGTGTGTCCAATTGTGCCTAGCCTTTCGACACACAAACGTTACTCATTTTGATGAAATATGATTTTAAAAAATTTTTCATCATTTCCTTGCTTTAAATATTTTTAGTTGTTCTTAACTGTGCCTGCAGGACCCTGTGCAGGCTAGAAGAGCACATCAGATCCCCTGGAACTGGAGTTACAGATGGTTGTGAACTGCCATGTGGGTGCTGGGAATCTAACTTGCGTCCTCTGAAAGAGCAGCCAGTGCTCATAACCACTGAGCCATCCCTCCAGCTCCATGTTTCCTGGGCTTTCTTGTCAAACTCCTGAACTCACTGCAAACCCAGAATATCAGATTCTCTCAAACATTTTCTTCATAGTTTTAAAATTTTAGCTCATAAGTTTAGATCTTTGATATATTTTATTTTGTACAGTGGTCCCTTGGTGTACATGAGGAATTGTTCCCGGGATCTCCCACAATGAAGAAATACTAAAACTGGTAGAGGCTCCTGTCCCCTACAGAAAATGCTATCAAATTTGCATATAATTTACATATAGGCCTATATTTCTTTAAATCATCTGTAGATTGCATATAATTCCTGAGAGACTGCAAATGGTTCTTAGACTATTGTTTAGGAGATAAATGAACAAGTTCTGTGTGTGTCCAGTATAGATAAGAGTTTTATTTAGCTTAATTTTTAAAACATGTGGTATGATTATATCTGCATCGAGAAAGAGAGAAAAAGAGAGAGAGAGAGAGAAAGAGAGAGAGAGAGAGAGAGAGAGAGAGAGAGAGAGAGAGAGAGAGAGAGAGAG
>NW_021620800.1:3101245-3111942 GCF_004785775.1 Grammomys surdaster | reverse complement strand
GAGAGAGAGAGAGAGAGAGAGAGAGAGAGAGAGAGAGAGAGAGAGAGTTTACAGGGTTTCACTATGTAGCCCTGGCTGGTCTGGAACTCACTATGTAGGCCAGGCTGGCCTTGAACTTACAGTGATCTGCCTGCCTCCTGTGTGTAGGAGTAAAGATATTCCCCACTATGCTGACAATGTTTTGTTTGGTTGGTTGGTTTTTTGTTTTTTTTTTTTTAAATATTTTAATCCAGGTTGATTGAAGCCCACAGATACGAGGACAACTGCATGTTGTGTGAGGCAAAGGCCCAGTTTCATTTGTTTGCATGTAAATATCAGGTTTTCCTACCGCCATGTGTGGGAAAGATTGTCCCTTCTCCATTTAGTGGTTGGGGAACAAACTCATCAGCCCATGTAAGCCATGGCTTATTGGTCTGCTGGTCTGTCCCACTAAGGTATCTGTCTGTCCTGGTGCCATTTATCATGTTAATTATTCTTAATTTAGTTGGGCTTGAACTTCAGAAAGTATGTGCCTATCAATTACATTATTGAGAATATTACCATTCAGGACTGTTTTGGGGTACTCAAAGACCCTCTGGGTTCCTTATGGACTTGAAGATCATTTGTGTGTGTCTGTGTGTGTGTGTGTGTGTGTGTGTGTTTGTGTGTGGTAGCTATTAACATTTTATAGGGATTATATTGAATACATACAACACTTGGGAAGCTGGGATTACAGATATGTACCACCATAGGTGGGCACGTTTTAAGAAGTGGCGTGTAAGTAGCCTCTGTTTAGTCACCGTGTTTATGTTCTCTTCATAAAATGATCTTGTATCTACGAGTCTTAAATGTATAATAGCTGGATATAGTGGAGATATCTACAATCCAGCACTTGGGAGGCACAGGGGGGAGGGTCATGAGTTTGAGGTCAGCCTAGACTATATGGTAATCAAACAAGAATATATAATAATATATCGTACAAAAATTAAGTACCTAATAAAATGTTGTAATTATGTACTTATATTTTATGTAACATCCATGTATTGTGTGTTATTTATTAGATAGTATACATATATAATTACAATATTCTTCTTGGATATTGAATTAATCTAATAATATCATATGATTCATAGTATAATATAATTTATCCATTTAATATATAATACATATCATGATATATTATGTGTAATTTATTATATAATGATTGGGTTTTGTTTTTTGTTTTGTTTTTCGAGACAGGGTTTCTCTGTGTAGCCCTGGCTGTCCTGGAACTCACTCTGTAGACCAGGCTGGCCTCGAACTCAGAAATCCACCTGCCTCTGTCACCCTGGGATTAAAGGCGTGCGCCACCACCACCCGGATGTTTCACAGTATTTTTATGATTTTCTTAAACATGCTTGTTCATATACTCCTGTCGTTCATTACTCTGTCACCTACCTCATCTTGTTTTGTTTAAATGACAGTAGTAATGTAACAGAAAACCAAAATGTACAGAATGACAGAATTTTGAAAAGCCAGAACCTTTTCCCGGCGTTCTGTTACAGCAGTAACATCTTCGTCACACGTAAGTATGAATTTACTACGGGTTCTTAGTCTGCAATGTCTGTCCTGTGCCGCGCTCTGTGGCACACACCTACAATCCCAGCACTCAGAAAGCTGAAGCAGGAGACCTTCAGCTGGAGGCTAACCTGGCCTACACAGCAAGATCCTGTCACAAAGCAGAAATGCTCAGTAGGTGGGGTCTCATCCATTGTTTCACAGACCTAGAGGCCTCTGACATTCAAAACAAAATTAAAGGTCAGATGTCAAGGTAGAGCCCCACTCCTCTGATGCTCTCACCTGGCACAGCCTCTGGGTGGCTCTCACCTGGCACAGCCTCTGGGTGAGGGACAGTTGTGTGTCACCAGAATGTCCCCAGGTGACTGCTGTGGAGTGGGAGAGTCCCATCTGGGGCCTTGGGAGGATGTGGCTGTTTAGCTGTGAGCTGGTTCCTGCCCTCCAAAGCCAGCTGTCGGCTCTGCCACCCACCAGCCAGCCTTCTCCAGCAAAAACTCAAGTATTGTCGGCACAGACCAGATCCACCTGGCAATCCACAGACTCACAGATGGCAGAAAGGGCTGAGTGCCATATTCCTAGGCAGCTCCTGAGTGCAGATATCAGACTGAGCCTGCACAGGAACTTTTTTTTTTGTCTTTTAATTTTTTTTTCCTATGTGAGCCACAGGTGGTGGCGCATACCTTTTAATCCTGGCACTAGGGTGGCAGAGGCAGGTGGGTCTCTAGAGCTCTAGGCCAGCTTGATCTAAAGAGCAAGTTCAAGGACAGCCCGAACTACACAGAGAAACCCTATCTTGAAACAGACAAACAAAACAACACCCCTTTATTTATTTATTGGAGACTAGTGGGTAAGAGCTTGCTACAACTTGTGTGTGGCGATCCACGTACAACATTTAGGAGTCGGTTTTTTCTTTCCACCATGTGGGACCTGGGAATCAAGCCCCAGGCAGTCAGGCTTGCTGGAAGGTGCCTTTCCCTAATAAACCTTGTCGGTGGCTTTCTTACCTCCACCTCCTGGATGCTGGAATTACAGGCATGCGACCCCAAGTCCGGATTTCATACTTGGGGTGACCACTTCCGCTATCTCAAGAACTAACAAGCGGCGTGATAAGCATTTTAAGTCAGCCAAAGCTTGGTTGCTTTTACCTTTGAAGCCGAGAGGATCCATTTCTTGTTGTTGCTAATAGCAACATCCGTCACCCAGCCCTCGTGGCCCTGAAACAAGAAATTATTTAACAAAGACCTAGGAGAAATGCTTTACAAAAGCGAGAAGAACAAAGAGCCAGCAAGCCTGTGTTGCTTTACCTGTATGTTGCCCACGCTCGGTCCCACCAACCCTTAAGGCAGAATGCGAGCCACAAGGACAGGTCATTGCACCTATATGAGGGTGCTGTGTATGTTTTTAAACTCATGTACAAGGCTCAGCAGACTGGGAGGAAATAAAAGGCGATGTTTTTATCTGGTCTTAGGTCTTCGCTTGACAAAGTGCCTCTGAAGAGGCTCTACCAAGGAGGGTCTTTGTGGCCTTCCACGGAAGCTTAAGCCAATGAGGAGACAGGGGAAGCGGAAGAGATGGGTGCCGCTGATGGGTTAGGGCTCTGGCTAGGCATTTTTACCACCGGCTCTGCCATTTTACTTACAGAAAGTGGAGCAACCGAGCAGGGAAGGGAAAAGGAGCAGGAGAGGTCAGGTTGCAGTGTTTAGCAAAAGGCTAGGGAGGTGGCAGAGCGAGTAGAGCGCTTTACTGCCACAAGCCTGGAGCCCTGAGTTCCATCCCTGGAACCCAGAGTGATAGTGGAAGGAGACAAACCCACGCCTCAAAGATGCCCTCTGACCTCCACACTTGCCCTGTGCCGCGTTCGTCTTCACTCGTGCGGCATTTGCACACAATGATGAAACCGGGAATGAAAAGATATCTTTTCATTCTGTATAAACGGGGCGGGGGAGGGGGGAGAGGGTGGAGAATAGAAGGATGGCAGGGAAGAGACCAGAGCAACTTGACGGGAGGCAGGGGGGCGGGAAGCACAGTGCGGTTAGCTTCCCGCGTGAAGCTGTTTGTTTGCAGTCAAGGAATCTCCCTAGAAGAACTCATCTTAGAAAGACTAGCCTTGGCTGTGTGGGGTAGGGGTGGGGTGAACATGTGCCAATCAAGAAGGCGTAGATGATATAGGGTCCCTGAGGACTCAGAGGCTGAAAGACATGGGTGTAGGCCCTCACAGCCAAAGGCAATGGACAGACTGTACCAGGCATACAGGCCTCCAGCCCTAGACTCCTGCCATGTTGGATAACACCCCGATAACTACAGAGAGCCTTGAGTACAGGCCTTCTCTGTTGGTGGCAGAAGCCCCGCGGCTGGGCAAGTCCTCACGACTCTGCTGGTTTGGGACTCCTGCCTAGCTCTGGGCTTTGCTGTTTCATCTACCTAAAGTGCCTTTCCCTGAGGACTTTGCTTGTCCACTGAGATCTCAAGTAAGTGCCTCCTCTAGGTAGCCCACCGCTCTCCCTCTGTGGGTCAGTCCCTAAGCCTCCTCTGTGACACCACTCTAGTATCTTTCTCTCTCTGCTGGTGGCTAATTTACTGATGTCTTTGTCCTTCCCCACAGAGGTGTCAGTACCCTTAGAAGGCAGCTAGGCCTGTTTCATTGCCCTGGCCTTGGTCTTAGATGCCATACCGTCAGGAGTGGCAGACTACAACCAAAACCTCAGCACTAGAGGTGGGGCTGAAACAGAAAGATCACAAGTTTGAGGCTAACCTGGGCTAAATAGCAGGATCCTAACCACCTCCCACCCCAACCCCCACGCACATGCACACATATCCCCCCACACCACACATGCACACACACTCACACACACACACACACCACACACACACCACACACACACACACACACACACCCCATACACACACACAACACACACACACACAACACACAGAGTTAGATTTATCACGTGGTGCAGACACTTGTACCTTCAATGCCAACTTCCGGTAGCCACCTCCTACATCCCAAATAGCCACAGTCTTGTCAAATCCACCAGAAATGAGAAAAGAGCCTGAAAAACAAAGAGGGTGTGGCTGTAGAGTCCCCTCTCCCTCTGTCAAGTGCTCCCTCCCCTCTGTGGTAAGGCTGACAGTGACATCTGTGAGGCACTGCCACAGCTTATGCCGAAGACGCTGGGACACCTTCCTGGTGTGGCTCTATGATGCCCTGTAACTTTAATGTTTTTCAAAGTCTGCTTTTAATGATGGCTCTTAAACACTTTAACCTCCCTTTTTAGCCCACCACCCATCAGAGGCAGTGGGAAAGAAAAGATGGGGAAGGGGGAAAGAAGTGGACTTGTTTAGAAAGGCACACTGGAGCAACTCCCTTCTGTGTTGTCTGGAAATCGGCAGTTTAGTTCACAGGTCACCAGCGACAGCTCGATCCGCTCACAAACACTTCACAGATACACCAGCAGTCCAGTTTGGTAGTCGGGATAGCAAACACGAATCAGCAGCGGTGGCACTACCTAGCAGAGACAGCCAGGCCTCAGCAGGAAGGAGCAAGAGGAATGGCAGAAGTTCTCAGCTGTGCCTCTCTCAGCAAAGTGAAGACCAGTGAAGATCCACAAGCGTTGCACAGCTAGCTCTGTAAGCAAGCCTAGCTCAGCCTCCCTCACTGTTCACGGAGTCCTGGTTATACACTCTCCAAACACCATGTGTCCTCCTCGGGTCTTGTCTCAGCTGACATCACTCTGCCAATCAGCCCGAGTCCAAGGAAGAGGCAAGAAACTGCAGCACACCACCAGAAGTTTTTTGGTGCGTTTCTTTTTTGGGGTGGGGGGTGGGGGGAGGATCAAGACACTCTGTAGACCAGGCTGGCCTCGAACTCAGAAATCTGCCTGCCTCTGCCTCCCAAGTGCTGGGATTAAAGGCGTGCGCCACCACTGCCCGGCTGGTGCATTTCTTTCTAGTGAGTCCCCACAAATGCAGCTCAATCTCACAATGTAAGACAGACCAATAAATACATACGAGTTGTTAGCAAAGAATCCTTCATCAGGTGTCCTTTCATGTGTTGCTTTAGCAGAACATCCTTTTTCCTGTGTCTGCTTCAGTGAAACATTCCTTCAGGAGTCTGCCTTAGCCTTTCACCTGTGTCCACCTCAGGTGTGACTCCTTCGTGTGTCTGCCCCAGCAAAACACCATCCACCACAACTGACTTTCCAAAGAACCTTAAGTTTCCACTTCATAGCACGCAGTCAGCTAGAACCCTTCCTTCGTCACTCTGGGTAGTTATGTCCCATATAGTTATGACAGCAACAGATCAGTCGCACACGGATTGGAGAAGCAGTGTGGGGTCAAGTTCCTGCCGGTCTGTGATCACATTAGACATGGTGCTGAATACTTATCATTCCAGTACTTAGGGGACTGAGGCAGCAGGATCGTAAGGCTGAGGCCAACCTGGGCTACAGAGCAGGCCTTGTTTCGTTTTGTTAATTATTACATGTGTGTGTGTGTGTGTGTGTGTGTGTGTGTGTACACACCCATGCACTCGATGTCAAAGGACAATTTTTGAGAATCCATTCTCTCTTCTACCATATGGGTCCACTAGGGACTGAACTCAGGTCATCAGACTTGGCAGTCTCCTTACCCACTGAGCCCTCCCAACTTTAAAAAAACAACCCAAAACTCAAGGAAACAAAAACCAAACAACAAAGTAAGCAAACAAACAAAACCTCAGGGAGCTAGGGAGGTGGCACAGTGTTTGAAACACTTGCCTCAGAAGCCTGAGACCTGGAGTTCAGATGCCCAGAAACCTACATAGGCGCTGGACTAGTGGGTCAGCCCACTTGAAATTCCAGCCCCAGAAGACGAAGACAGGAGATTTCCCCCTAGAAGAAGCTGGCTAGCAAAACTAACGTGATCTGTGAGCTCTGGGTTTGATTGAGAGACCCTGTCTCAATAATTGAGAGAGGAGAGTAGTGGAGGATGATTCCTGATATCGGTCTCAGGCATACACAGGTGCATGTGCCCGCACATAAACACATGAAAAATGGACCAAGAGCAACAACCAAACAAACAAACAAACAACCCGAGTCACAACATTTCCCATCAATTAATCAACCGATACACTATTTCAATGTAAAAGCATCCTATCTAACATGAATTGTTGAGTACCGGTGTGGAAGTTGGCCAATTTCAATGTATCTCAGGCCCCACTAGAGCTCGTGTGTGAGGTGTGAGGTGTGCTTTCTCTGTGAAGCAGAGCGCAGTGTTCCTGCCCCTAAAGGCAGTGCAACAGCATGTCGCCACTGTGCCTGCTTATTAACTTGTTTATCTATTTATCTATCTATTTATTATTTATTTATTTATTTTTAGTCCCTTGTTTAACAGTTTTAAAGAGAGCTGGGCAGTGGTGGCGCACACCTTTAATCCCAGCATTTGCGAGACAGAGGCAGGCGAGGCAGGTGGATTTCTGAGTTTGAGGCCAGCCTGGTCTACAGAGTGAGTTCCAGGACAGCCAGGGCTACACAGAGAAATCCTGTCTTGAAAAAACCAAAAAAAGGGCTGGAGAGATGGCTCAGTGGTTAAGAGCACTGACTGCACTTCCAGAGGTCCTGAGTTCAAATCCCAGCAACCACATGGTGGCTGACAATCATCTGTAATGGCATCTGATGCCATCTTCTGGTGTGTCTGAAGACAGCTACAGTGTACTCATATATAATAAATAAATAAATCTTAAAAAATAGAGTAAAAAAATATCAAATATCAACAAATGTGCATGGCTGTGGAGCTAGAGAAGACGGTTTGCTGGTTAAGAATACATACTGTGGGCTGGAGAGATGGCTCAGTGGTTAAGAGCACCAACTGCTCTTCTAGAGGACCTGAGTTCAATTCCCAGCACCCACATGGTGGCTCACAACCATCTGTAATGGGATCCGATGCTCTCTTCTGGTGTGTCTGAAGAGAGCAACAGTACATAAAGTAAATAAATAAATCTTAAAAAGAAAAGAAAAAGAATGCATACTGCTCTTGCAGAGGACCTGGATTTGGTTCTCAGCACCCATATATGGCATCACACAGCTGCCTGTAACTTCAGAATATCTCTGGCCTCCATAGGCACCATGCACACGTGTATACACACACATAGGAGCACGTGTATACACACACACACAGATTGACATAAGTGATATAAGTTTGGTGATATTCCAAACAGGATGGTTTGGTTTGGTTTGGTTTGGTTTGGTTTGGTTTGGTTTGGTTTGGTTTGGTTTGGTTTGGTTTGGTTTTGGAAGCAATTCTCTCTGTTGTAACCCTCCTTTGCCAGCTTGGCCCCAAACTCACAAAAGATCCACTTGCCCCCCCTCTGTGTGTACCACCACACTCAGCCACACATACTAGAGTTGGAACAATGCAAACGAGATTAGCATGGGCCCTGCTAGTAAATAAACAAACATGTATAAATGACAGAGCGTGCTTTCCAGAGCAGGAAAGGTGTTCAGAAAGCCCTTAGCAGTTCTCAGTTCTCAAGACAGGACATTGATCATGTGTGTAATGACTGGGGAACCCCTGTATCTCTCACACATATACAAGGCGAGCCCACTTTTCAGTAGAACGGTGTGTGTGTGTGTGTGTGTGTGTGTGTGTGTTAGTGCATGTGCATGCATATATTTGGCTCCTGAACAGCTGCTTCCCTCAAAGGGCTCTAGCCGAACCTTCATTACTGACGAAGGCTTCCTGCCGTTGGCCTCCTCCACCTTACTTGACAGCAGCAGCCTAACTACCCTCTGGTTTAAAGGGTACCAATTCCCACCTCCAACTCTGGAGGCAAAAAAGTCGCCCAGTCCTGGCCTATCATAGCCTTTCATCCTTGCTCGGAGATAGGCATGTGCCCCCAAGCTGAGCCAATGGGAGCTGTCCCTGGGTCTTGGTGCTGACGTCATCATGCCGAAATTCACTTTTCCTAGAGGACTGCCAGTGGCCAGAACCAGACCTGCTGGGAACCACACTAGGACATCCTTGCCTCCCAGTGGGGAAAGTCCTATGGAGGAGAAGGGCAGAAGGAGCAGAAGGGCGTGAGAACGTGGCGGGAAGGGGTGTTTTAAGCATCCTTCAGGAGATTCGGTATTCAAGATTAAAGCTTTACAGAACTGCAGACGTTGGAAAGTATTTCCTTTAAGGTGGTGGGTTCTTGTTATTTATGTGCACCTGGTGGAGCTTCTTAAGATACAGGATCTTGCAACCCCCTTCAAAGATTCAAATATTGTTGGTATTGTGTGAGACTGAAAAAGCTGTACTTCAACAAGCAAATGCTTTAAAGACCACACTCTGAGAAATACCATTTTAAGACAACCTAAGTAAATATTTTACACACACTCAAAAATATTTTTTCCAAGTTCCTTTTGTGGTTTAAGCCGCATCGAGCTGGATTTCCTGCCACTGGAAAGCATGTGTCCATGAATTCCCCCCTTGGCTTGGTGCACAGGTGGGGAGTGGCATAAGGAGGTGGGAGGGGCATCACCCTTCCTGCCAGAGTCATGAAGAATCACCTCTTGTCTGCATCTGTGTGGCAAATGACAGAGAATGTGGCTTCACGGTGGGACACATTTACGATCTCAACACTCAAGATGCAAAGCACAAAAGAAGGAGGAAGGGAAGGGAGGGGGTCCTTGCACGTGCTTGTCACACTCACTGTCTCTGGCAATGCAGCAGGAACTCACACAGCCCTCGTGGCCCTTCATCAGAGTCACACAGGCTCCGCGGTTTCGAAACTCCCCCGTGTGGACATTCCAGATTTTTATGTTTTTATCCCAGGAGCTGGTACACAAGAAGTGGCCGCTGAAGGTGAAGCAGCAGTCTGAGATGGCATTGGAATGCGCCCTGAAACACAGGTGGGGTGCACGCTAGCATGCCATTCCAGGGAGACCCCCAGACCGCTTCTGACCTTGGAGAGGGGAATGTCACCGCCCATGTGGGCGTGGCTATCATCCTTCTCATCACTATGTACCATGGTCCAGCTGGAGTTTTCAAGACTGAGCCTCACTCTCTCCAGGCCAGGCTGCGACAATAGTCAGACCAGTCATGTTTAGAAAAAGAAAAAGAGCCGGGCAGTAGTGGCGCACGCCTTTAATCCCAGCACTTGGGAGGCAGAGGCAGGTGGATTTCTGAGTTCGAGGCCAGCCTGGTCTACAGAGTGAGTTCCAGGACAGCCAAGGCTACACAGAGAAACCCTGTCTTGAAAAAAAAAAAAAAAGAACAAAAAAAAAAAAAAGAAAAAATTGCAAGGGGAAAAGGAATTCTACCCAAGATTTCTACACTCAGCTAGATATGAAACAGGGCATCATCAGATGACAATTCTTTCTACAAGATCTCACTCGATAGCCCAGGCTGTCCTGGGACTCACTGTGTAGACCAGGCTAGGGCCTCTGACTCCCAGGTGCTGGGATTACCGATATGTACCACCATACTTGGCCAGATGAAAATTCTTAAGAATTTGTTGCTCTCAGGGCTGGAGAGACAACTCAGCAGTTAAGAGCAGAGACTGTTCTTCCAGAGGACCCAGGTTCAATTCCCAGCACCCAAGTGGCAGCTCACACCTGTCTGTCACTCAGAGCTTCTGACACCTCACACAGACATACATGTAAGCAAAACACCAATGTACATAAATAAAAATAAAATTTATATATAATAAATTATGTCTCTATAATATATATATATATATATATATATATATATATATATATATAATTTATTACTCTCAAAAGAGTGGTGAGCCAACAAGATATTGTGGAGGAGACCAGCTCAGCCCCCGTGTAGCATACATGTGCTGCAAACACACAATTTTCTCTCTCTCCTTTCCCTCCTCTCCCTCCCTCCCTATCAAGAATGCAAGATAGATAAATAACTGTAAAAGAAATGTTTGTTTTAAAGAACAGCTCAGGCTGGTGAGATGGCTCAGTGGTTAAGAGCACTGACTGCACTTCCAGAGGTCCTGAGTTCAAATCCCAGCAACCACATGGTGATTCACAACCATCTGCAATGAGATCTGATGCCTTCTTGTGGGGTGTCTGAAGACAGCTACAGTGTACTTACATATAATAAATAAATAAATAAATTTTAAAAATGAAAAGGTTTGCCATTAAAAAAGAGAGAGAGAGAGAGAGAGAGAGAGAGAGAGAGAGAGA
>NW_021620800.1:3096692-3101145 GCF_004785775.1 Grammomys surdaster | reverse complement strand
AGGGAGAGGGAGAGAGAGAGAGAGAGAGAGAGAGAGAGAGAGAGAGAGAGAGAGAGAGAGAGAAAGAAAGAAAGAAAGAAAGAAAGAAAGAAAGAAAGAAAGAAAGAACAGCTCAAGAGTCTTTTCTAAGTAGACGGGAATAATGAACCCAGGAAATTTGAAACAGCAGACAGGAAACAGCCACCAGGCGTGGACGAGAGATACACACACAGATTTCCTTGCTCTTAAATTGGTGTTTGGTGGCTGCTCACAACTGTCTGTAACTCCAGTCCCACAGGATACGACAACCTCTGTTACCTCCACAGATACTACACACATGTAGTGCACCGACATACATGCAGGCCAAGCATCCACTCACATAAAATAATAAGTACATTTTTTTAAAAAAATTAAATTGAGAAAAAGCTAACCATAAACCTAGTGCTGCCATCTGGCCCACCATCTCCACTCTTGGTCATTTACCAGAAGAATTGAAAACAGGGACACAGACAGATGCATAAAAATAAAGCAAATGCCCTTCAACAGACCAATAAATAAAACATGGTATATATGTATGTCAATATATATATATAATATCCATATATATATATATATATATATATCCACATGTATCTATATGTATCCATATCTATCTATATGTGTCTTTATGGAACAGAGTACTATGCAATTATGAAAAGAAAGGAAGCTCTGCTATGTGCTACAAGGATGATTCTTGAAAATCATTTCTAGTGGAGAAAGTCAGTCACTTGAGGACAAGTATGATTTCCTTTATAGAAACAGCTAAACTAGGCAAATTCGTAGAGGCAGAAACTGGAATGGCTCCCAGGGGCTTCAGGGAGCGGGAAGCGTTGCTTAATGGATACAGTTTCCCTTTGGTGTGGGGAAAGATTTTGGAACTAGATAGCCAAGGTTGCAAAATACCATGAACATAATTAATCCAGTGAACTGTGCACTGAAAAGTAATGCTCAAATTTTATGTTGCATGCATTTCATCATAAATAGTGAAAGTGTCATCTTGCCCAAACTACTTGGTTCATTTTTACTTTTTATTATTTTTTTTCCTGCATGTATTACTTATTTTGCATGTGTGGGAGTGCATATGTAGGACAATGAATGTGGCTGATCAGAGCTCAACTTGAAGGAGTTGGTCCTCTCCTTCTACCAGTCCTGGGGATTGAACTCAAGTTGCCAGTCTTGGCAGCAAGCCCCTCCAGCAGCTGAGCCATCTCACTGGCTCCTAGACTTATTTTACATAGGTGGATAGAATAGTGTGACAGACAGATAGGAAGGAAGAGAAGCCAGGGAAGGAAACTGAATGTCTATGAGACCAGAGATGTTCCCACTGCGCCATATCTTCTCTTGTACCTTTAAAGCTTGCTGCTGTGCCCTGTTTCACGTTCTCATAAATCTATACATTAAAAAAATAGATATAATAAAAGGCCGTCTGCTCTTTTAAAAAATCCCTAAGAATTTAGCCACGTCAACAGTATGAAGTGAAGCATGGTCTCTTACATGACCCCAGAGGTCACAGGAAGCCAGCCCGTGTGCTCAGACTCTGAGAGCCTCACTGTTCATTTGCTTGGTAAAAGCTACATTCCTGGCGCACTTTTCAGCTGACTTTAAACAACTGCTGCCACCGCAGGGCTGGGTCAGGGCTTCCACCCATAGCCTGTGTTTAGCAGCCTCTGATACCTCATCCCCTCAGTGCCTGCACAGAGCAGATCCTACCTCAGAGTCCCCCTAAACATCACTCCACGTGATACCAGACACTCTAGGGACTGTCTTCCTGTCACCTCATCCAGACTACCACTCTGCTCATTTCAAAAGACGAGAAACCTGCGGTCCCTGCTCACAGGCCACTGACCCAGGAAGGAAGAACTGAGCAGGACAGGCAGGGTGACAAGTGTACACACAGTCTGTGACCTCGGCACCAGCACCTGCTGCAGAGGACTCACAGGTAAGACAGTGGCCACCAGGCAAGGGTCACCTGAATCCAGAGAGCTTCCCGTTTTACAGCCGTTTATTTTAAGACGAGAGTCTCACTATGTAACCTAGACAGGTCTTCAATTTTCAGTTCACTGCCTCCCCATCTCTAGTGCTGGCATTCTGATGTGTGCCATAATGCCTGGCTGAACTTTAATTATTATTATTATTATTATTATTATTATTATTATTAATTACTACTGCTACTACTCTGTAGACCAGCCTGAACTCTCACACTCACAGAGATCCCCCTGCCTCTGTGACCTAAGCCCTGAGATAAGAAACCCTGAACTTCATATTTTTTCATGGAGGCTCTGGGTGTGTCTGTGGCTAAGAGGTCACGTGGAAATGAATGCATCTGAGACCTCGCCTGGCCCAGCCTGTAAGCTACACTGGTGGTTCCTCTCTGGCTTCCTGGGACACCGTGGAGATGCCTCTTCCGCTGGGACACTGGCTTCTATGTGGAATCCACGAGGAAAGGAAGACAGACACCTCTCCCACCTCCTGCTGCAGGATGCTGCTGCCTACACCAAACCCCACTGTCCGCCCCACTCAGGACCTTTCTCACTTGGGTATGGTAAACAGCGTAGCTCGGGATGTGATGTCCCAGATCTTGATACACCTGTCCATGGAGACAGAAGCCACCTTCTGGCTGTCAGGGTCAAAGCAGCATGAAGTGATGGACCTTTGGTGATGATCTACACACAAGCAAAGTGACAAGTGACCTCACGAGAAAGAGCCTTGCGGGGACCCTACCACCCAGCGATACAATGGGAACAATCCCAGCTTTCCTAGGGGACGGTCCACCCGCATGTGGATTTCCTGCTTGTCTGCTATGAGCCGGGCTTTCAGCCCGGCTACCTGACCACGTGCAACCACACAGCTCCCAGTTCAATGGGGGAGACACCCTCGGGCAGGCTGTGACCCACGTCATGCCAAGAGCCACGAGAGGAGTGCACAGTAGTTCCTGGCTGGAAGGAACCTCTAAGTCATCAAGGATGCATTCCTGGAGATGGTATCGAGTGTGAAGAAAGAGGGTACGTGGCTAGGACTTGGGAATATGAGGGATAGAAGAATGGGACGTGATTCGTTGATAGGAAGGTGCGAAATGCTGAGAAAAGACATATGGGAAACACACACACACACTAGTTCAGAAAGGTCATCTAGCAATGCACTATTAATAATACCTCTAAGCTGAGGGCGTGGTTCAGTGGTAGAGCCTCTGCCTAGAATCCCCCAGTGAGGGGCTGGGGGCGTGGCTCAGTGGTAGAGCCTCTGCCTAGAATCCCCCAGTGAGGGGCTGGGGGTGTGGCTCAGTGGTAGAGCCCCCGCCTAGAATCTCCCAGTAAGGGGCTGGGGGCGTGGCTCAGTGGTAGAGCCCCTGCCTAGAATCCTCCAGTGAGGGGCTGGGGGCGTGGCTCAGTGGTAGAGTCTCTGCCTAGAATCCCCCAGTGAGGGGCTGGGGGTGTGGCTCAGTGGTGGAGCCCCTGCCTAGAATCCCCCAGTGAGGGGCTGGGGGCGTGGCTCAGTGGTAGAGTCCCTGCCTAGAATCCTCCAATGAGGGGCTGGGGGCGTGGCTCAGTGGTAGAGCCCCTGCCTAGAATCCTCCAGTGAGGGGCTGGGGGCGTGGCTCAGTGGTAGAGCTCTGCCTAGAATCCCCCAGTGAGGGGCTGGGGGCGTGGCTCAGTGGTAGAGTCTCTGCCTAGAATCCCCCAGTGAGGGGCTGGGGGTGTGGCTCAGTGGTGGAGCCCCTGCCTAGAATCCCCCAGTGAGGGGCTGGGGGCGTGGCTCAGTGGTAGAGCCCCGCCTAGAATCCCCCAGTGAGGGGCTGTGGGCGTGGCTCAGTGGTAGAGTCCCTACCTAGAATCCTCCAGTGAGGGGTTGGGGACTTGGCTCAGTGGTAGAGCCCCGCCTAGAATCCCCCAGTGAGGGGCTGGGGGCGTGGCTCAGTGGTAGAGTCCCTGCCTAGAATCCTCCAATGAGGGGCTGGGGGCGTGGCTCAGTGGTAGAGCCCCTGCCTAGAATCCCCCAGTGAGGGGCTGGGGGCGTGGCTCAGTGGTAGAGTCTCTGCCTAGAATCCCCCAGTGAGGGGCTGGGGGCGTGACTCAGTGGCAGAGCCCCTGCCTAGAATCCCCCAGTGAGAGGCTGGGGGTGTGGTTCAGTGGTAGAGCCTCTGCCTAGAATCCCCCAGTGAGGGGCTGGGGGTGTGGTTCAGTGGTAGAGCCCCTGCCTAGAATCCCCCAGTGAGGGGCTGGGGGTGTGGTTCAGTGGTAGAGCCTCTGCCTAGAATCCCCCAGTGAGGGGCTTTAAAGTACTCCCTCAGATCCCTTCCAACAGACTGAGCCTAACTGTCTGTCCCTTGTTAAATGTGGCCAGACCCGGAGCTCGCTTCCGACAGCTAAAGAATGGCAGAAGGCATGGTGTAGCACCACATTAAGAAAACAAGTCATTGAAGCTGGAGAGGAGAGGG
>NW_021620800.1:3081185-3096292 GCF_004785775.1 Grammomys surdaster | reverse complement strand
AGGGGAAGGGAGGGAAGGGAAGGGAAGGGAAGGGAAGGGAAGGGAAGGGAAGGGAAGGGAAGGGAAGGGAAATTTGAACTCCTCATCTTCCTGCCTCCACCGTCCACGTGTTGCAATTCCTGGCATGGGGTTCATGACGTGGCTCTGACCCTGACAATCATCTCATTGTATAAACCCTTTGAAGGTCCCTATTGACCAGCGGTCAGGCGCTGCTGCCGCGTGTGGGGAGCCTGGCAACCTCACCTTTCATATGGACCACGGTGGTGATGTTTTCCGGATCCATTAGGTAGATCCCCCGATCCACATCCAAGGCCGAGAGCACATACTTCCCGTTGGGAGAGAATTTACAGCACACTACGAAGGTATCGTGCCTGACTTTCCACTGGAACAAGGCAGGGCCCAAAGAGGACAGTACACCTGCTCAGTGGACGGCAGCTTTAAGGTGTGCCCTCAGATTCCTTCCCAAAGACTGAGCCTAGCTGTCCCCTTATTAAATGTGGTCAGACCCAGAGCTCGCTTCTGACGGCTAGAGTACGGCGGATGGGACCGTTTGGTACCACATTAGGAAAGCAGTCATTGAAGCTGGGTATGACAGAGCACATTTACAATCCCGGCACTTGGGAGGCTGAGGCAGGAGGGTGGCAAGTTCAAAGCCAACCTGGGCTACAAGTGAGAACTTACCTCAAAAGAGACCGGGAGGGAGGAAAATCGAGGGGAAGAAAGGGAAGGAGGAGGGAGGGAAATGGAGGGAGGGAAGGAGGAAGAGAGAGAGAGAGAGAGAGAGAGAGAGAGAGAGAGAGAGAGAGAGAACATAGTTACTATAGCTTGTTCTTTGTCCTTTCTTGGAACATATGCTCCATGAGAATTAACTGTCATGCTCTAAAGACACACACACACAGCTCCGTGTGACCCTGGGGACCCACAAGAATATGAACAGAGGCCTCCTGCCAGCAACTGTGGGAGTGAGCCATCTTGGAAGGAGAGCTTTCCGGCCCAGTGGGGGGCCCTAGCACAAATGTAGCTCCAAATGACATTGTCACAGTGACTTAAGAAAGAAACTGGAGCCAGAACCACCCGAAATAAAACATTGGCTGTTTAAGGCAACCGAGGTTTAGAGCCATTTGTCAAGCAGCCCTCAGTCACTAAGCCATCCCTGATGCTGGCCACGGTCACTGATGACTTGTGCAACAGAAATAAATAAAAGGGCTTGGGGGGGGGGGGGGACTTGAAATAGAAATGCTAGCCAGAGACTACAGTGGGGAAATTACAACAGGAAAAAAAAAACATTTGGAAAAAGATATTCCAAGTCAGGAATAACCCATAGATGTGTCATCTGTTACCTACCACACTGGCTAACTCTTTTGCGTTTATGACACCTGGCATGTGAGGACAGAAGACACTGCCTCCTGCTTGAATGCCGAGGCTGTGCGTTGGCACGGCTTTCTGGAAAGATGTAAGATTTGTATTCTTACACTGTTTACCTTAGCAATGAAATCTAGCTATGTATCCTCAAGAGATATCAAAACCCAGGCATAAATATGTGTGTGTGTGTGTGTGTGTGTGTGTGTGTGTGTGTAGCACTGGGAAATGGTTTCACAGTTAAGCATGCCCACTGCTCTTACAGAGGACTGGGGCTCAGTTCCTAACACCCAGATAGAGTAGCACACAGTTTCCTATAACTCCAGCTCCAGGGGGTGTGACACCCTCCTCTGGCCTTTAGGGGTACCTGTACTCATGGGGTGCACAGGTATACATTAATATACACATGTCTACCCATAAAGTCAATCATATATGTGTGTGTATATATGCAGAACTAGGGAGATGGCTCAGTAGATAAGGCATGTGCCATGAAACCTGAGGACCGGAGTCTGAATGGCCTAGAATCCACATAAAAGTCAGAAGGGGGAGCATCTATCTCAATCCCAGCACTCCCATGGGGAGATGGACGGCAGGGACAGGGTATCCCCAGAAGCTTGAGAGCTAGCCTGGTATGGAGAGAGAGAGAGAGAGAGAGAGAGAGAGAGAGAGAGAGAGAGAGGGAGGTATCAGCCAATCCTGTGTCAAACATGATGGGTTGTAAGAACAGACATACAAGGTTTTCCTTTGACTGCAGAAGAGTAGCTTGGCACACACACACACACAGAGAGAGAGACAGAGAGAGACAGAGACAGAAACAGAGAGAGGGGAGAGAGACAGAGAGAGACAGACAGACAGAGACAGAAGTGTAAAATAACAACAGTAACAAGTATATGCAAACTCCACTTAGCATCAGCTCTGTAGGCTGGGCAGATGCGACGGCTCGGTGGGTAAAGCTTTACAAACTGGAAAGCCTAAATTCGATTCTCAAAACCTACATGGTGGAAGGAGAAAACCGACTTCCACAAGCTCTCCTCTGATTTCCATATCCATGTCATATGTGCACAGATATACACACACAAACAATATGTACAGCAGCCCTTACTGTGGGGCCAGCGAGGTGGGGCCTCGCCTATCTGTACTGTGAATCCCTGCAATGTCGGTTAGCAAGGATGATAAAAGTCAGATGTGGTTGTGTATGCTGTAATCCCAGCCCCTGGAAGGCTGAGGCAGAAGGACCAAGGGTTCCAGGCCAGCCTGGGCTACAGAGAAAGACAAAACAAAAGAAAGTCAAACCAAAAAAAAATGCCTGTACTCAGAAGCAAACCACACAAAACAGACAAGCCAACATATTAATCTCTGAATTATCCTTAAAATGTTTATGATGAGTATGCTGACCTTTGCATTAAGGAGAAAAGTTGAATATTTGGGGGTTTTTTGTTCTTTCTTCTTAAGATTTATTTTTTATGTGTATGGATGTTTTGCCTGCTTGTATGTATATGCACAGTGTGCGTGCAGTACCCATGCATGCCAGAAGAGGGAGTCAGATCTCCTGGAAATGGAGTTACAGGAGCTTGTGAGGCACTGTGTACATTCTGAGAACTGAATCTGGAGCCTCTGCAAAAGCAACAAGTGCTCTAAATTTCTGAGCCATCTCTCCAGAGGGTCTCACTGTGTAGCCCAGGTTAGTCTTGAAAAATGGGTTCCTTCTGTTTTAGCCTTCCCAGTACTGAGACTGTAGGTATGTACCACCATCTCACCAACTTGGAAAGGTGTGTGTTCATTTTTGTTATTGTTGTTTTGTTTTGGGAGATAGGGTCTCACTCTGTAGACCTCTGCCTCCCGGGTGATGGAATTAAATGTGTGCACCACCGCCACCCTGCTAGAAAGGCTGTTTTTAAGGAAAGAAGAGGAGAGGGAGGTGATAAACACTGGTTAAGAGAAAGTAGCAAAGATGTTAGGTGGGGGTAGCAAGGGTTGGGACAAGAGTTACCAGAGGGCTCCTGAGCAGTGCTAACACTGCCCAGGCTTGGGAACCACCAAAGGAAGGCCTCTCAGGACTGTTGGGACACAGAAACAAGAGACAGGGAAAGGCCTACAGCTTTGGCTCATCAGCCTCATAGCTCTATGGTCTCAGCCCACTTCCTGCCTCACCAAGTCCCAAGTCCAAGTGGCTCACTGGGGATCCCGGGGTGCATGGCCAACTTGCTCTCGGCCTCTCCCTGGGGTTCTGAGAGCAGCCCCTGACCTGCCTGGAGTGGAAATCTCTCCTGCCCAATACCTACCTTCCATCAGTGCCGTCTCCCTGCAGGTGAGAAGATGCTCTTCCTGGAAGACCTGGAGCTTCCGTCATTGTTCCTAACCCCAGGTCCCGCCCAAAGCCACCAAAGCCCAGTCATGGTCTTGTACTCTGACACTCTCACAAGGGCAGGGCATACGTACCAGAAGCTGACCTGTCTCAACATCCCAAGCCCTCACCGTTTTATCGTAAGATGATGCCACCATCCTGGAAGAAAAAAAAATACATTGCATCTTAACAATAGTCACTAGAGCCCGTGGTTTCTATGAGGGGTCTTTCTCCTTTTGACAACTTAGGACCAAGATTGATCTTTCCAAAGACTCTGGGGACTTATGCTGGAAATGGTATGCAGACTCCAGTGCCATTATCCTTTTGACCCTTCAGACACTCCAAGACAGTCTTCTATATTTAAGGTTATAAAATATAATTTCACGGGCTAAAGAGATGGCTGGGTGGTTAAGAGCATTTGCCACTCTTCCAGAGGGCCTGGGTTCAGTTCCCAGCACCCACATAGAGGCTCACGACATTTATAACTCCAATGTCAGGAGGTCCAACACTCCCTTCTGGCCTCCATAGGCAGTGCACAGATGCACTTCCCTTATATACATGCAAACAAAACTCTGGTACACATACAATATAAACAAGCAAAAGACAAAACCTCTCTCTATATAGACACATATATAATTTGTTTGGTTTTTTTGTTTGTTTGTTTGTTTTCTGTTTCTTGAGACAGGGTTTCTCTGTGTAGCACTGCCTGTCCTGGAATTGCTTTGTAGACCAAGTTGGTCTCAAACTCACAGAGATCTACCTGCCTCTCCTGAGTACTAGGATTAAAGGCGTGTACCACCATGCCCAGCTAACAAGTAAAATATTTAAAAGAAAAGATAGATAGGTAGATGGATGGATAGATAGATAGATAGATAGATAGATAGATAGATAGAAATGTTCTCTTTCCAGGCCGTCTTTGCTTTGTATAGGTGTGTGTGCGTGTGTGTGTGTGTGTGTGTGTGTGTTCAGTCCCTCAGAGCTGCAGTCACAAGGAGGTTGTGTGAGACAACTGGTATGGGTGCTGGGAATTGAACTTGGGTCTTTATTTATGAGCCATCTCTCCAGTGGACTTTTGCTTGGGTGGGGAGGTTATGTCAATTTGACACAGCTAGAGTTATCTGAAAGGAGGGAACCTTAGTTGAGAAAATGCTTCCATAAGATTAGGTCCTGGGTTCTATAAGAAAGCAGGCTGAGCAAGCCATGGGAAGCACACAGGTAAGGGGCACGCCTCCGTGGCCTCTGCATCAGCTCCTCCCTCCAGGCTCCACCCCTGTGTGAGCTCCTGCTTTTGGTGATGAACAGTGGTATGGAAGTATAAGTCAAATAAACCCTTTCCTTCCCAACTTGCTTTTGGCCATGCTGTTTCTTCACGGCAACGGTGAGCTGAGATCAGGGGCAGCTCCCACGGGCTTTGTGTGACCACAGAAAAGACACTCTGTGAGGAAAAGTCAAGCAAAGTTTCGTGGCACATCTGTCATCTTAGCCCCTGGAGGAGCTGAGACAGGAGGACTGCTGCAAGTTGAAGGCAGGCTGGGCTGCATAATGAGTTGCTGGTCTGGCTGCTCTATAGAGGGAGCCTCGGTGTCAAACAAGAATCAGAGGAGGAGATGGGGAGAAGGAGGGTGAGGAGGAGAACCAGGAGGAGGAGGACCAAGAAGGGGAGGAGGAGGAGGAGGAGGAGGAGGAGGAGGAGGAGGAGGAGAAGGAGGAGGAGCAGAAGAAAGAGGAGGAGGAAGGGAACTAAGAACGTTCAGACTAGGCTCTTAACTACAGTAAGCATTCCATTTTAAGTAATTTAAGTGTTTAGAATGTTGTCAAGTTGTTAGACTTTTTGATTCCCCTAGTGCATGGAAACATTGTAGCCCATACAGGGGAATGTGGTTGTTTATTTTCTTAAACAAACAAACAAGCAAACCAAAGCCTGTCTACAGGTCTGGAGGCCTGCTGACTCTGACTTTCCCCATCCAGTGTAAAAACAGACCAGACGTCACCTTCTGTTGTCAGCCGTGATACTGCACTCTAAAACAGGAGCTTTGGGTCGTGGCTCAAAGTCCCAAACCACAGTTCCGTCTTCAGCATCCTCAAATCAACGGGAGAGAGGAGAGACAGTGGTCAAGGCTTATGTACGGAAGTCATGAACTCTGGTCAGCAGTAGCTCCTAGCTCGCCTACTGCAAAGTTCCGGGGCTTTCCAACATCCCAAGCAGGAGGGACACTCCATCATTCACAGCATCCTCAGGAAATCCCCCTCACAGTGCCCCAGGCAAGGATGGGCCCTGAGAATGCTGGGAGTGGACACGTGATTATTTTCCTATTTTGGACTGGCCAAAGTGGTTTCACAGAATCTATCAGTATCCCTCAAGAACTTCTTTTAAATGTAATTTCACACCCTTTGGCCCTGTGATTATACTCCAAGGGGTGCCTCTGAAGGAAATAACGGGATTTGTGGTTAAAGCCTTCTATAAGTATAGGGGCCAGTGAGCTAGCTCAGTGGGTAAAGGCACTTGCCACCAAACCCGATGACCTGAGTTCAGTCCTGGGGACCTACATGGTGGGGAGGAGAGAAACCAATCCAGAAAGCTGTCCTCTGACTTCCACATATACACAGTGAAAAAAAAATTTTAAACATATTTAAAGATTTATATAGAGCAGGAGAGCTGTCTCAGTGGTTAAGAGCGCTGCCTTCTCAGAGGACCCAGGTCGGTTTCCAGCACCTGCATGGCAGATAGCAACCATCTGTAACTCCAATTCCATTTGGATCTGACTTCCTCTTCTGGCCTTGGCAGCCACCAGGCATGCACACGGTGTGCACATGAACATGCAAGCGAAACACTCATGCACTCACGCCCCCTACAGCGACGGGGACAGTTACGAGCACCAGATAATAAGGTGCCGAGGGCAGAGTCCAAAGAAAGACAGGTGTTTGCCAATCTTCTCTTGGAGAGCCTGGGGCTCAACATTTCCAGCAACAGCCTACACCAATCCACGTAAAGTGTTGCCTACCAGAAAGATGTATCAGAGCCCAGGACCTGGAAGCTTGAAGAAGAGAGACCAGTCCCATAGACACTCTGCCTAGCCCACACCTGAATTCCAGGAAGGCAGTTTGCACAGGTTGTAAAGGTGTGATTAGCTGCCTTTATTACATGGGGGAGAATCTCCAAAGATGGAAAAAAAAAAACAACAACTATCCATCAGACTGGTTCTCAGACTAAAGTCAGATGGCTTCCCGGTGGCCTTTATGGTAGCCCCAGGCCTGTTGTGAATGCTACACTGCACACACCTAGCTCCCTACGCCTGTCCCCTGGGGCTCATGGTCACATTCAGGAAATCCCAGGAGGTTCTTTTTCCGAACTCAGTGGAAGATAAGGGCAGCTGGGAGTTCCCCAAATGGAATTCAGCAGGGCAGGGCACACTCAGGCTGGTGGCCGGGGCTCAGGAAGGAAGTTGATGCTGATCCCTGGGACCCTGTCTCTCTGGTTTGGTGTGGTGCCGCTAGAGGAGTGTTTCTCAACCTGTGGGTCAGGACCCCCGGGAGGAGGTCCTAACAACCCTTTCATAGGAGCCACCTAAGATCACTGGAAAACACAGATAAGTATATTACAACTCATAATGGTAGCAAAATTACAGTTATGAAGTAGCAATTTTATGGCTGGGGGAGGGAGTCATCAAAATATGAGGAACTGTGTTAAAGGGTCATGGCATTAGGAAGGTTGAGAAACACTGCTCTAGAGGAAAACAACACCCCTCACCCCAACTCCACCCCCACCCCCCACCCCACCCCCGCCCGCGCTTGAGATTGTAAGCCTCAAAGTCCGAGCAAAGACTGAAGCGATTGCAAATTCAATAGTGTCCCCATGTGGCCAAAAGAAGGAACAGCAGCCGAGGACAGAGGCTCCGAGCAGGTTTTTGAGCTCGGCCTTTGGAAAAGCCAGCGCGCCTGTGACGTGGCGGTTTGAAGGGTAAAATCCTGATCTGGTTTTGATCAGTTTTGTAGGAAGTTTTTTATTTTGCTCTCTTTTCCTGTTGAGTATGAAGCCTAGCAGGGCCTTGCGTATATTAGACAAGTCTTCTTCTCTGAGCTACAGCCCCAACGGAGTACTAGCCAGACTTTGAAGGAGGCAGGAGGAAAGCACTGACTGACTCTCAGAAACATCAGGGGAGTGTGACAATGGGTTGGAGATGAAACTTAACCCCTGATGACTACTGAGGGCTAGAAAGGGCCTTATGGATCCCAGAGAAAGTGAGTGTTTTCCCCACAGTGAGGTCCTGGCCCCTGAGTGCACAGGTGTCCGAGGGGCAGCAGCAGAGGGAGGTATGGGAATCCACGGGGGTTGGAGGTGGGCGAGGCATAGCTTGGCACAGCCCCACCACACAGCTGGTCCTCTGAGGCTGCGGAAGTTCAGAGGACCTCAAGAGGTGGATAAACTACCCAGGGTCACACAGCCGTTGGGTCCCCATTATAGGGTCTGAACCGACCTGGGATAGTCCCAAACCCTCTGACCTGATCCGTCTGTGCTTTGGCACCCACATACGACAAGATACTTCTCTGAGGTCATTTGTAGGATCAGGGACTCTACTCTGTCCAGGTACCCATGCCGGAACTTGAAGCACCGTAGACAGTCTTCCACCCTGCTGCTTTTCAATTCAAAGCAGAAGACAGCAGAAAACCCCAGAACTGAACATCCTCCCATTCGGCCCCAGCCCATGGTCATCTTGAACCAAGTCCTTGCTGGCCAATGTCACCCTCCATCCCTGCTCCCTCCTCTCTGTCAGCTCTGCTATAGAGACCTATCAGGGCCTGCTGGACACGAACACCAAATCCTAGAAGCAGGGTAGAGGCTGCCTCTCTGCAGCCTGGCCTGAATACCAACCACACTCTGTTCCTGGTTTCTCTGCCACTGAACAGCCAAACATTGATCTGCCTCAGACCAGCCTCTCTGTTCCATCTCTCTCTGTCAGAACCCAGACCTGGCCCCCATTTGTCCTCTGTGAATGCCTAAGGCCTGGATATCACAGAAGTGGCAGGAATTCATAGTGTGCTTAAGTCCAATAAGAATTTTATATGGCATCTAAAAAAACAGGACACTGGAGAGATAGCTCAGTGGTTAAGAGCACCAACTGCTCTTCCAGAGGACCTGAGTTCAATTCCCAGCAACCACATTAGGCAGGCCCACAACTTTCTGGAACTTCAGTTCCAGATGATCCAAAGCCCTCTCTGGCTGGCTTCCAAGAGCCTGTATACACACACACACACACACACACACACACACACAAATAAAATAAAATGAAAACAGGTTTAACAAAAAAAGTTTAACACAACTATACGATACAAGATCAGTATACAAGAATTGAATTTTCCAGATGCAAAGGAGACTCAGAGAAATAACAGTTTGCCCAAAGGTGTGATAGCACAGGTCTGTAATTCTTGTATGTGGTAGACTGAGGCAGGAGGATTGTGAGTTCAAAGCCAACCTGGGTAACATTACCAAAACCTTGCCTCAAATATATATATATGAAAAGTTAAGAGTAGGACTGGAGAGACAGCTCAGTAGCTCAAAGCACTGGCTGCTCTTCCGGAGGACCTAGGTTCAATTTCCAGCACCCACAAGGTGTCTCACAACCATCTGAAACTTCAGTTCCAGGAAGAAATCTGATGCCCCCTTGTGGCTTGTGTAGAACCTGCACACATGCAGAATGCAGGCAAAATACCCACACACATAAATAAATATATCTGAAATAAAATTTTAACCAAAGAAAATAACATACAGCTCGGTGACTCCCAAGTAGAGACAAACAAGGACCCCCTCCCCAAAGCTGGGGGCTGTCACCATTGTGGTCTTCGGCCCAAGCCCCCACTGTGTTCAGAGCCACAGGCTGGCTGTCCCTAGGCTTTTTCTGAGGACTCGACACTGGGGCGGGCTCCTTTATCTTGCACGTGCTCAGAAGCCTTGGCAAACCCCAGAAAATAAGAACTCGGTGCTGGAGAATTCTCCAGCAGAGGAGCTGAAGTGTCCACAATGTCTGAGTGCTAGGAGACCCTGTTGCCCTGCCACCTACCCACAGCTTCACTGTGCAGTCGTAGGAGCTACTGAGGAACCTTGTGTCGTTCATACAAAAGTGGCAGGAACTCACGATGTGGTCGTGCCCGATCAGAATTTTATACGGGATCTAAACAAAAGGATGGGTAAAAACAGTTTAACAGTGTCACTGGATGCAAGGACAACATGCAAAACAGGCAGTGCTTATAAGAACATGACACAAAAAAAAATTAAGGAAAGCATCCCAGCACAAAAATGATGGGTAGCAGGTCGTTTTATACCACGAAAAGAATAAAACAGAATTGAAGACCCGCATAAATGAACCAGCATCTCATGATCACAGTTGAGCCGATGGAATCATGCTAAAACATCAGAGGTCTTCAAAAAGACCTACAAGTTCAACACCACCTCATCGGATTCCAAGAGGGTAATGGAATCTTCATAGAAAGTGACAAGTGGATCTTTTTCTATGTGCTTTTCATCTTCTTCTCTCTCTTTTTTTTTTTTGAGACAGTTTTCTATAAAGTCCTGGCCATCCTGGAATGCACTGTGTAGATCAGGTTGGCCTGGAACTCACAGAGATCTGCTAGCCACTGCCTCCTGAGTGCTGAGATTAAAGGCATGTGGCACCACACCCAGCCTATTTACATATACTTTTAATTTTTATTTATTTATGTGTGTGTGTGTGTGCGCTGGGAGGCCAGAAAGGGGCATTGGATGCTCTAGATGTAGTTACGAGTGGTTGTGGGCCACCCAACATGGGTGCTGGGAAATGAATTCAGGTCCTCCCAGAAGAACAGTGCATGCTCCTAACCACTGCGCAATCTCTGCAGCCAAGCTGCTTTCAAAGCTTTTGTGGAAATTCAAGAAGAAAATTCACCAATCTGTGGGTGGGTGAGATGGCTCAACTGGTGAAGGTGTTTAGCGTCAAGCCTGGTGACCTGAATTCAGTCCCTAGGATACACACAGTATAAGGAGAGCCCCAACTTGTCCTCTAACTTCCAGACTCCTCCAACCCCACAGCAGTGTCAGTGGTATCTGCCTATAATCAACCCCTGCACCGAGGAGGCAGACAGTGAACCCCTGGGGCGGGCTGGCCACCTAGCCCAGCCTAACTGGTAAACTAGTCAGCCCCAGGTCCCAGTGAGAGATCTTGTCTCAATACCAAACATATAAAAACATTCAGGTAGGCTGGACTGTGTGGCCCCAAGCCTTTAAACCCAGCACTCAGCACTTGGGAGGCAGAGGTAGGCAGATCTCTGTGAGTTCAAGGCCAGCCTAGTCTACAGAGTAAGTTCTAGGACAGACAGGGCTACACAGAGAAACCTTGTATTGTAAACAAACAAACAAACAAGAAACACCAAAGTAGAGAGTGAGGCTAGAGATGAGGCCAGTGTGAGTCTGACATTCTGAACCCAATCACCAGGACCCACAAGGTGGGAAGAGAACCTGCTCCCCAAAAGTTGTTCTCTCTCATTCATATGTACACACCCCTTCTCGACACACTAATAATAACAAAAATATCCAAGGTGGATGGGGTATGAGGAATGACACTGAATGTTGATCTATGACACACATGCACACACACACAAACACACACACACATGCATACACACATACACGCATGTACACACACATGCATATACACATACACGCATGTACACACAGGCATGCACACATGCATGCATGCACGCATAGATGCCAATGCATGTGGGCATGCACACACACATATGTACACACACACACACACACACGCCCACTCCAGCGTGCACATGCGCACACAGAGGAATGCTAGTGTGCGTGACATGCACATACAAAGATACAAAGATGAGAGAACAAAGCTTTTTTAAGCACATTTTCTGGGAAAACTAGTTATTTACACACAAGAAAACAAACATACTTTTACCACAGATAGAAACAAAGTCAAACCGGATCAAAATCTTAAATGTTGAGTGTGGAAACTCTAAGACTCAGAGGAAAGCAAGAGTGTAAATGATCTCCACTCTTGTCTTGGTGTCTTCTTAGATCTAACACCAAAAGACATCAGCAAGAACAGATGAACTGATGGCAGTCACAATTAAAATCGCGTGTGCCTGTGTTTTCACCGAGGGGGAAACGACAGTAAGAAGATGGAAAGTCTTGAAACCCTAAACCAGAAAGTAAAGTTGGAAGAGTCACCATGAGGAAGGACACAGACGGAGAAGGACAGCCAGGGTGAGACAGAGAAGGCAGTTCACTTTCTGAAGGTGCTTTGTCCGGTGAGGCTATTTCTACGTGGAGAAGAATCCACGTGATCACCGAGAGCAAAAGAGATCTGCGGCAGAGTATAGCGCCCTCTGCAGTTCAAACAAGCTCCCTGACGTGGTGAAACCGGTGCCAGGACCCCACTCCCACCCGTTATAAAGACAGAGCATCTAAACGCTTCCCAAGGAAGCCTCTAAATCTCCTGTGAACGGTATGTAAAGCCTCTCCATCCCAGAGGGACAGACAGACGGGTAAAACGTGACTATCTTTCACAGATGAGCCAAGGCTGCTGCTACTGTTCCCTTCCTGAAAGATAACCTCCGTGTTTGGAGAGGCAGAGGAGCTAAGCCACCAGTGTTGTGGATTTGGTTTAATACTTGCATTATGAGTTCGCAAAATTGCAAGAGAATTCTGCATGTGAGACGCGGAGGGTCCCTCCCGGGACTTTAGGATTCGAGGGCAAGGGGACCACTGAGGAAGAGGCAGAATTGCCGTGCAGGGGAAACAGAAGGACCAGGCTTGAGATTTAAGGGGGTGTGTGCATATGAGTACAGGTGTCTGGGCAGGCCAGAAGCTTCTGTACCCTGGAGCTGGATTTACAGGCATTGGGAACCACCTGACATGGGTGCTGGGATTTGAACTTTGGTCCTCAAGAAGAATAGCACAAGCTCTTAAATGCTAAGCCGACTCTCCAGACCCAAGGAGCACACCTTTAATTGCAGCACTCAGGAGGCAGATGGATCTCCATGAGTTCAAGACCAGCCTGGTTCTTACACAGAGAATTATATTCCACATCATTCAAGGGTATATAGTGAGACCCTATCTCAAAAAATAAATTTTTACTTCAGTTAAAAACATCGTGCTGCAAAGGATATCATCAAGAAGTTACATATCTGGCCAGGTATGGCGGCACACGGCTTTAATCCCAGCACTCGGGAGGCAGAAGCAGGCGTTTCTCTGTGAGTTTGAGGCCAACTCGGTCAACAGAGCAAGTTCCAGGACAGCCAGGGTTACACAGAGAAATTCTGTCTCAACAAAACAAAATTACCTATCTGAGATGGGGCTTGTACTTAGAATGCGTGATGAAATCTACATTGTATTTTAATTGTACTGTTTTCTTCTTTGTGTGCACAGTGAAGCAGCACAGGTACATACTCACACATGTGGAAGGTGTGCTGTGTGGTGTGTGCTGTGTGTGTGTGTGTGTGTGTGTGTGTGTGTGTAGACTCTAGCCTGATACTAGGAACCCTTCTCCACCTTATTCTTTGAGGAAAGGTCTCCCAAAGGTTCTCAATCAAACACAGAGCAGATAGACAGGGGATCTGGATATCCCATTTACTCCTTCTGAGACTGAGATCTCAGCATTCACATGCGTGCTGGGGTTCTAAACTCCAGTCTTCTTACTGGTACTGCTAGCACTTTAACTACTGAGTCATCCACACAGCCCCCATTCCCTAACTGAGATGTCTCATGTAGCCCAGGCTAGCCTCATGCTTGCTGTATCGTCAAGGATAACCTCGACTCTCCTTCCTTTATGTATTATATTTATCCAGTCTGTGTGTGGGTGCACTACACAATGGCACACCTGTGGCAGCCAGTGCACATGTGGGAGATCTGCTTCTCTCCTTCCATCGCGTGGGGTCTGGGGATTGAACTTGGGCCATCAGACTTCATAGCCTTTACCTGCTGTACCGCCTGAGACTTCAACTTCTAAGATTTGTTTATTCATTTTATATGTATGAATTCTCTATCTACATGTACCTCTGCAGGCCAGAAGAGGGCATCAGAACCCGTGAGCCATCCTGTGGTTGCTGGGAATTGAACTCAGGACCTCTGGAAGAACAGTCAGTGCTCTTAACCGTTGAGCCGTCTCTCTAATCCCACCCTTCAACTTCTGATCTTCCCGACTCTGGTTCCTGAGTGCTGAGATTACTGAGATGCACCGTCATGCCAGCTTTATACCGTGATAGGGATTGGCTTTGTGCACAGTAGGCGAGCACTCTGCCAAGGACCTAAATAGATGTTTCTCCAAAGATAACCGAGTGACACAAATGAGGGCCTCAGAGTCGTAGTATGTCATTTGCATTGAAATGGCTAATTAAGAGTGGACAAGGTTGCAGACAAATTAGAGCCTCGCACATTGCTGGCGGGAACGTATAAATGTATAGCCACTTCGGAAAAGTAGTTTAGCATTTCTTTACAAAGTTAAACATGGGGGTTGGAGAGACATCCAAACAGTTAAGAGCCCTTCTTACACTGGGTGGAATGGCGCACACCTTTAGTCCCAGCACTAGGGCAGGAGAAGGCAGTTCTCTGTGAATTTGAGGCTAGCATGGTCTACACAGTGAGTTTCAGGACGACCAGGGCTACATAGTGAAACTGTCTTAAACAAACAAACTAACTAACTAAGGAATGCTTTGGGGGGGGGGGGGGGTTGGATAGATGGCTCATCAGTTAAGAGCACTGGCTGCTCCAGTTCCAAAGGCTCCAACAACCTCATACAGGCGTACGGGCAGGCAAACACCAATGCACATAAAAAGAAAGAACAAATGTTTCTTGCAAAGTTCACAACTTCCTATAAAGGTATCTGATGCAGTCCTCAGGTCTTGTCAGGCATCTGTAGTCACATGGCATACACTGACACAGACACACATGTAGTCATTAATAAAAACACATCTCTCTCTCTTTTTTTAAGTGAAACACATGGAGGCTGGAGAGACGGCTCGGTGGTTACAAGCACTGGCTGCTCTTGCAGAACACCCAGGTTCAATTCCCAGCACCTCTACGGTAACTCACAAGCATCTGTATCTCCCAGTCCAGGGTTCAGATGGCTACTTCTGGCTTCTCCGGGCTCTGCTGCACACGGTACATGTACATATATGCAGGCCAACACTCATACACATAAAACCGAATAATACCTTTAAAGTTAACTATGTGAGTTAAAATATAAGGTGGCCATTTTACACTCAGGTATACGGCCCCGGAAAGTTAAGGCATCCACACAAAGCCGGTGCATGTGCACAGCATTCATCTCCATGCAGATATCCACCAAGTGACAGATGAACACACAAAATGTCAAAGCCCTACAAGAAACTATTATTTGACAAGAAGGAGGAGGAGGGG
>NW_021620800.1:3071893-3080785 GCF_004785775.1 Grammomys surdaster | reverse complement strand
GGGGAGGAGGAGGGGGAGGAGGAGGGGGAGGAGGAGGGGGAGGAGGAGGGGGAGGAGAAGAAAAAGAAGTTGTGTCAGTGACAGGCTGGAGATATAGCTCAGTGGTTAAGAGCACTGACTGCTCTTCCAGAAGTCCTGACTTCTATTCTCAGCAACCACATGGTGACTCACAACCATCTGTAATGGGATCTGATGCCCCCCTGTAGTTCGTCTGAAGACAACTACAGTGTACTCACACACATAGAATAAATAAATAATTTTTTTTTAAAGTACAGACAGATGCTCAGTGTGTATGAACCTTGAAAGCATTGTGCTAAGGGAAAGAAGGCTCCTCCGACCCTCACACACACAGAGCACAGTGCTTCACTGGATTCTAATACTCTCTAGAATGACAAATCAGAAAGTAGTAGTGGCTTGCCTAGGGTTAGCAGGGTGGGTTATAAGAAAACAAGAAATGACTGATAATTGCTGACCATTTTTCGTGGGTGAGAGGTATGACTGGAATGTTCCAGAGTTGTGTGATAGCTATGCAATATGAAAATGTTAAGAAAAAAAAAGACATTGTGCAATGTATGCCTTGCTCAGTCGGACTGTATGGTACAAGATATATCTATAACAATAAAGCTGAAAATCAAAGATAGGCAAGTCGGAAGAAAACGACCCACCCTTTACCCTGTTCCTCCCACAGCTAAGAATCATGGTGTAGGGCTATGTCAGGATTCCGGAAGCTGAGTTGAGGAAGCACGAAAGGATGGAGGGAAGGAGACAGGGTTTTGCTCTCTGCCCAGGAAGGTGGAGGTGGATAAAGTCATATGCAGTTGCAAGGGACTCCCTGGGATGTAAAAGGGTGCATGGAGCTGGGAATGTAGAGGTTAAGGCACTGGTTACCAGCTGGTGGGCATCTCAGACAGCCTCGGGCATCACCAATGCCCTCCAGGGGCTGCACAGGCTACTTACTGCCCCTCTGGCTTCTACAGAGGCTGCAGTGGGAGGGGGCAGAGTGGATGATGGGCCTCACCCAGGTAGCTGGGAAGCCACTTGGGTCGTCTGACATTGGTGGGTGGTTCTGACCTTAGAGAGAGGCTGCTGGTTGCCCCAGAATTTCCTCACTGTTGGCTTGCGGTGCTTGTCACGTGGCTTACGATCCTTGTCCAAGGCCAGGGGGTCACGGGAGGACAGATTATAATACCGACGGATATCTGGGAGGGACAGCTTGAAACGACCCAACGCTCTCATCAGGGTGGCCCATGGCAGCGCCCTGCTCTGTCGCACCCTGGCAAGATTAGAGGAATAAAGGTCTCTGTCCTCATTGAAATCCAGCGTGTCATTCATTCCGCTAGAGCTCTTCCTACTGTCCTCAGAACCCCTCTTGCTATCGTAGGAAAATCTCCTGCTATCGACCGAACCCCTCTTGCTATCGGCGGAAAATCTCCTACTATCGACCGAACCCCTCTTGCTATCGGCGGAAAATCTCCTGCTGTCGACCGAACCCCTCTTGCTATCGGCGGAAAATCTCCTGCTATCGACCGAACTCCTCTTGCTATCCGAGGAAAATCTCCTGCTATCGACCGAACCCCTCTTGCTATCGACGGAACTCTTCTTGCTGTCTACCGAAACTCTCTTGTTATCGAAGGAAACCCAATTGTACTCGGCAAACTCCAATTCCTTGTTCTCAAGAGACTCTATCCACCAACTGTCCTCGAGAAAATCAAACTTCTTGTACTCAAGAGACCCCTTCCGCCAAATGTCCTCGAGAAAATCTAACTTTTTGGGTTCAAGAGACCCTTTTAGTTCAGCACTCTTCCTCCGCCTCTTCTTCTTTTTCTTCTTCTTGACATCAGCAGAATCTCTCCCGGCCTGGTCAAGGCTGTTCTGGACCTCTCCCGTGTCATTCGTCATCTCATCAGTAAATTTCCTGCTATCTTTAGAACCCTTCCTAGTCTCTCCTGAATCCGACCAGGTCTCTCCAGAACCTTTCCTGGTGTCCCCCGAGGCTTTCGGGGAGTCTTGGGGTGAGGCCATCTTGGAGCCTACCCTGCCAGCCGAGGGCCCAGTGGGAACGGTGGCACCACGTGCCCACACCCCGCGCTAAGCCCTTCGGATCCACGTGCTCCCCCAGGTTCTGCTATTTACCTGCCCACTTCCTGACTCGGAGGCTTCAGGCAGGATTGTTCCCTTCCAGACCAGCCTGGGCTACATAGCAAGACCCAACCTCAGAAAAAGAGAAAGAGGAAGAGGATCCAGGAGGAAATGAGCGAGGGGGAGGGGTAACAGAAGATACCTCCCAATGCAGAATACTACTGCCCCTAAAATGTTCTCTGGAATTTTGGACACATGAGGAAGGAGACTGAGATGCAAAACCAGAGATCTTACCCTTGTGCCCTCCTGGACCCTGGCTTTCTGTCACTGTAAATCTCTGTCCCTTTGCCTGTGGAAGAGCTCATAGCACACCGACTTTGTGTCTGATAAGTTATGGCATGACTTGGACCGAATAGGATGCAGCTTCTGGGGACCAGGGTTACACCATTGTGTGTTGCCAAGGGAAAAATTCATTACAATTCATATAACAGTGATAGCACCAGGCGGTGGGGGCGCACGCCTTTAATCTCAGCACTTGGGGGGCAGAGGCAGGAGGATTTCTGAGTTCGAGGCCAGCCTGGTCTACAGAGTGAGTTCCAGGATAGCCAAGGCTACACAGAGAAACCCTGTCTTGAAAAACAAAACAAAACAAAACAAAAACAAACAAAAAACCAAAATGAAAAACAAACAAACAAAAACAGTGATAGCAGAAGAAAAGACTGGATGGAATAATTGTGAAATACAGAGTGTTCTCACATCTGGGTGGTTAAACAAAGCACAGTCATCTTCCTGTTTCTTTTGAAGTCTTTCTCATTGTATAAAGTTTCCTGCACTTTGGTCCCCAGCACATCCCCACCCCCACCCCATCCTACCTCCACCCCCACCCCGACTAAGATGCTGGAACGACATCAGTGCCTGGCTCAGTAAGTTTCTACCACTCAACCTGCCCAGCTCTGCATTTTGTCAGCTGGTGGGACCCAGGCTGTGGTGCACACTGCCTCGCCCAGTCTGCCCACCAGGATCCAGGCACCACCAGCAAGAGGATGCTTTTCCGAAGGATGGGGATGGACAACCTCCTCTTTTACCCCTCCTCTGCCAAGGCCCGGCTGGCCTTATTGGACTCAGCTATCTTGACACAGAAACCAGAGAAAAGCCTTCACTCTTCTCTCCTTTTTAAAATCTCTAGGACATTCCAAAAGAAATCAAGAAGCACATTTTTTTTTTAAAGCCACTTTAATTAAACTGTTCAGTCTTTTATCCCTCTAACACGAACTGAAGTTAAAAATAGAAATCAATTTCTGCAGCCTTTCAGGGCAGCCTTTGAAATGTCAAGGTTTAAAAAATTATTTTACAGAAGGAATTTACATATAAATACAATGTGTACAATGTATGAACTGGGAAGTCAACGGACTTCCAGCATGGGGGAGCCTCCAGACGGAGGCAGGCCAGGGTGGAGCTCCATCACTGCCTTCTTAGGGGGAGACACTTCAGTCTGCAGAAGAAAACAGGAGAGAGAGGAGAAAAGGGAATGAGACATAAGCTGAAAACCAAATCTTCCATGGTGCCACGCCCCAGCCCTTAGCCCAGGCTGGCCTCAGCTTCCCAAGTGCTGGGATTACAAATGTGATTCACCACCGCAGGCCTCCATCCCTATCTTATGTTTTAAGATTTACTGTAATCGCTTTTACAGTATGTATACACGCATGTGTCTGTGTGTGTGTGTGTGTGTGTCTGTGTGTGTGTGTCTGTGTCTGTCTGTGTCTGTGTGTCTGTGTGTGTCTGTGTGTGTATGTGTGTGTGTCTGTGTGTGTGTCTGTGTCTGTCTGTGTGTGTCTGTGTGTGTCTGTGTCTGTCTGTGTGTGTGTGTCTGTGTATGTCTGTGTGTGTGTCTGTGTGTGTCTGTGTGTGTCTGTGTGTGTGTCTGTGTGTGTCTGTGTGTGGGTGAAGGTGCTCTCAGAGTCAGGAAGGCACCGCATCCCATCCCCTGGAACTAGAGATACAGGCACAGTGAGCTGCTTGCTGTGGGTGCTGTGGGTGCTGTGGGTGCTGTGGGTGCTGTGGGTGCTGGGAACAGAACTTGGCCCTCTGAATGAGCCGTGCTGTTGACCATCTCTTAGCTCCTTGCTCCCGTCATTTCCAGGGCACACAGAGAGGCCCGCAGACCCACACCTCGGCGCACCAGGTTCCACTTCTCACAGCAGCTCCCTACGTCCGGTTCACACACTCGCCTCATCCATCACGTGACTTTGGAAAGGAACAAAAACGTGCTCACTTCGGGGCGGGGGGTGCGGGCAATGCTTTTGAATTATCCCAGTCTGAAATCTCAACTTCATAATCCAATTAAGTAGGTGCTGGGCATGGAGGTGTGCACCTGTCATCCCAGCATGCGGGGGGTTAAGACAGGAAGGTCACAAGCTCCAGGCCAGAACGGGCTGGAGAGCAAGACCTTACCACAGAAAGAAAGAAAGAAAGAAAGAAAGAAAGAAAGAAAGAAAGAAAGAAAGGAAGGAAGGAAGGAAGAAAGAAAAAAGGGCCAAGTTTAATGGAAAGAAAGTGCCTGGCTGCTGGACTCAGAGTGGGGCTTCACTCTCGGGAGAGAGCGAGAGCCGAGGGCAGAGCAGACAACACTCTGAGCTTCACGTGCATAAAGAAACAGTGCACAGCCGGGGACCAACCAGCTGCTGTTGCCTAGGTAACACAGAAGCACCTCCAAAGCCAAGCACTGAGAGCTCATGTGACAGGATTCCATTAGGGCTTGGGGAGCTAGCTCAGTGGCTCAGCATGCATGCAGAAGGCCCTGGGCCTAGTCCTCAACACTGCACACACGACGAGGGAAAACGCACACACAACTAGATTAACCATGACTTCTTTAAATAAAACTAAAACCTAACAGGAGCTGGGTGGGCATGGTTGTGTGCTCTGAGAATCCAAGTACTCAGAGGGCCGATGCAGGATGTGAGTTCAAGGCCAGCCTGGCTAAATAGTGAGATACTGTATTTAGAAAGGACAGAGGTATCAAGATGCTCCCAGGCTCAATGATGAGTCTGACCCAGAATCCACACAGTTGGGGATAAGCGACTCCCCCAAATTGGTCTCTGGTGGGACACAGTAGGAAGTCTTAGGTCTAAAGAAGACAGTAGGACCCCAGCCTCTTCCCAACACAGTGATGGCCTCAGCACAGGCCAAAGTCAACAGGGACATCTGAGTAAGGACTGCACCCTCTAAAGCCAGGAGCCCGGAGGTGACTTTCCTCATTATAAGTTGCTTGTCTTGGGTATTTGTTACAGCGGTGAGAACACAGGTGCACTCACAGCGATCTAAAGACCTGAGGCTGTGTCTCCAGCACCAGCCGTGCTTCCACATATACTGCCTCTCAGGCTTTGTCTTTGTTTTGTTTTTGTTTTGTTTTGTTTTGTTTTTGGGGGGGAGGAGGAATAAGATCTCACATAGCTCAGGCTGACTCAAACTTGGTATGTAGGTCATGGTGACTTTGAACTCCTGATCCTCTTGCCCCAAGCTCTCAGGTGCTGGGATTATAGGCAGATGCCAACAAACTTTTCATGTTTGACTTCAGTTTTCCATGTTGGTTAGCATACAGCCACCTGCCTGTTCCTTGTCTGCCCTAATCTGCTCCCTGCTGGACACTGATCATCAGCCAGCCCCTATGATGGACTGTACTATCAGACTGAGGCAAAAAAATGTTCTTCCTTCCTCAATTTGCTGCCTGTCGGTTATATTATCACAGCAGCACAGAAAACTGCTACCTAGGAGAGGGGCTCCTGACCATGGGGTTCATGGATCTTTAGAACTGGTTTGTAGGAAGAAATGTGACAAAGTTAAGAGCTGCAAAATAGAGAAAACCTAGAAGGCTGTAGAGTTTTATAGAGCCTCTCTGTTGTCTTGCCTCTCTGTCTACATTCTGTGGGAGTATGGACCACCAGAATGTGGACAGAGAGGCAGGACAATCCGGACTGTACTCATGAGCATTCAAAAGCGGACAGGACTCCACTGGGAACTGAACTAGAGGCCATACATGTCAGTCTCTGAAAAAGGGGGTTTGGGGGGAGGCTGGAGAGATGGCTCAGCAGTTAGGAGCACTTGCTAATCTTACAGAGGATCTGGGTTCAGGTCATGGTGCTGGCATCATAGCTCACAACCACTGTAACTTAGCTCCAAGGGATCCACTGTCCCCCCCCCCCCCGGCCCCTGTGGACACTATATGCACATGATACATATACACACAAGCAGGTCAACAGTCACATACATAAAATGAATCAGTCTTGAAATGTATACATTAAACATGCACATCAATGTGTATACGATGTATATAAATCATTGCATGTATATTGCATGTGTATGGTTGTGTGTTTGTATGAGTATGTGCTTAGATGATTATGTGTGTGCATGTATGCATATATATGTTCACATGTGTGTGATTGTATGGGTATATATGATTGCTTGTGTGTATGTATATACATATATGTGTGTGTATACATATATAGTTGTGTTTATAAGATTATGCATGGATATGATTACATGTATGTGTAGATATGACTGTGTATGTATGTATGTATGCATGTATGTGTATGTGGGCATGTGTGTGCATCCATATGTAAAACAATTTTAATCCAGCAACATGGCTGCTCTGGCAAGAGATCATAACCAAAGACCTTCTAGTTCTATGTGATCTGGCTGGAATGCAGACATACCCTTAGTACACACCTTTAATACCAAACAGTATAGGTAAAGTTAAAAGGAAGGAAGCAGCCATGTTTGAATGTGAGGTCTAATTGAGGGTCAAAGTGTCAAATCAGAGAATGATTTGATTGAATGTGTCAGAGATAGGATACACCCAACTCTCAACAGAACAGCACAGGAAAAAGAGGGGGGCAGTTTTAGCAGGACAGTTTTACAAAGACAGGTGGTAGGAGAACAAGCTAGACACAGGTGAAGACAGAATGAATCAATGAACCAGGAGGAGCCAGAAGATGAGGACATATTGCCAAAAGTACTATGAGTCCAAGCAGAGCCATTCAGTCAGAAGCCAAGAGAAGCCAGTTTGAATCAGTCAGCTTGAAGAGGAGTTTGGGCCAGAACAGCTGAGTTGAACCAGCCAGCCAGAGTTCAGAAAGAAGTAGAGTGAGCTTGTTCAACAGTAAGCCTCTGAGACAACAATTACATCTGGTGAATAAAAGGTACATTTACATGTGTGTGTATGTGTGTGTGATTGTGTATGCATGAGTATGTTCGTGCGCGTGCGTGTGTATGCGTGTGCGTGTGTATGTGTGTGTGTGTGTCTGTACAGAAGTCTTGAAAGTTAATAGGAGACTGATTGAGGAGATTAATATGGAGAAGGGAGCTTTTTCTGCTGGGTCTGAAGTTTTTCTCTCTGTTTCTGTTTTGTTTTTTTTTTGGGGGGGGGGTTGTTGTGGGGGCTGGTTTTTGGGAGGGGTTGTTTTGGTTTTGGTTTTTTTTGTTTTGTTTCATTTTTTGAGACAGGGTTTCTCTGTGTAGCTCTGGCTGTCCTGGAACTCACTCTGTAGACCAGGCTGGCCTCAAAACTCAGAAATCACCTGCCTCTGCCTCCCAAGTGCTGGGATTAAAGGCATGTGCCGCCACTGCCCTGCTTTCTTTCTGTTTCTATTCCAATCCCACTTTGGGTTTTTGAGACACAATATCACACCATGTGGCCCATATTGTCCTCAAATTTGAAATCCTTCTGCCTCAGCCTCCCAAGAGCTGGGGTAACAGGTGAGTGGCACTTCCCCAACCAAATTTCTCATTCTGACACTGTGCTCAAAGCAAGCATAATGAATATTCAGTAGGCCTTTGAGGTCTTCTAAATAATCCTCCCTAGGGCTTAACCATCACCCCAGCAGCTCCAGGGTGGACAGCTCTGCAGCGACTCCCCCAGGGCTTACCTTCGCAGCAGCTCTTGCGGGGACAGCTCTGCTGGCCTTTCTGCATCGCTCCCGCTGTCGCTGCTGTCTGTACTCTCAGAACTGCTATTTTTTTCTGATTTCTTATTCTTTTGCTTACTTTTGTGTTTGTGTTTCTTATGTTTCTTTTTCTAGGAAAAAAGAAAATAAAAGTGAAGGTTAGGAAGCGAGAGGAACAACAGATGCTCTCCTTGCTGACTCGATGGAAGGAAGCTAAACAAGGGCTGGGGCAGAGCTCAGGTAGTGAAGTTATTGCTGACCGAGCTTGATATATAAAAAGCAGGTGTGGTAGTGCAGGCTACTGCTTTATCCCGGCATCAGCAAGCTCCAGGTTCAAAAAATAAGGTGGGGACGGAGGGCCAGGCGTGGTGCATGGTGGCCTGTACTCCAGCACTCAGGACACAGAGACAAGTGTATCTCTGAGAGTTCAAGGACAGCCTGTACTACAGAGTGGATTCTAGGATAGCCAGGGCTATACTGAGAGACTCTGGCTCAAGAAAACAAAAACCTGGAAAAAAAAAACCACAAAATACAAAAAAGGTGATTGAATATGATGCTTGACCTATATATGCACAATCGAACACACACACACATACACACACACACCCCTAACCCAGGAGCATGAGGTATAACTTATTGTTAGAGCCCCTGCCTAGAATCCCCCAGTGAGAGGCTGGGGGCCTGGCTCAGTGGTAGAGCCCCTGCCTAGAATCCCCCAGTGAGGGGCTGGGGGCGTGGCTCAGTGGTAGAGCCCCTGCCTAGAATCCTCCAGTGAGGGGCTGGGGGCATGGCTCAGTGGTAGAGCCCCTGCCTAGAATCCCCCAGTAAGGGGCTGGGGGTGTGGCTCAGTGGTAGAAGCCCTGCCTAGAATCCT
>NW_021620800.1:3042430-3071883 GCF_004785775.1 Grammomys surdaster | reverse complement strand
GGGGCTGGGGGTGTGGCTCAGTGGTAGAAGCCCTGCCTAGAATCCTCTAGTGAGGGGTTAGCAGATTAGCTCAGCAGTAAGACGCTTGGAATTTGCCTGAGAAGGGCTGGGAACTTAGCTCAAAGGCCTGCCTTCCTCCTACAGCCGCTACACTGCATCTTCTCACCAACTCCGATCCTGGGCAGGGACATGCAGGTACTGGTACTGCCACTAACTATGGCCAGACTGCAGGTTATATGCCATAAAGAACACGTGGATGACAAGAAATATCACTTACAGTGGGACTCAAGTGAAGTTTAAAGCTTCTTCCCCTTCAAATGGCCACCAAGGCCCAAGAGCTTAGTCTACGGTGATGATGCCGTGTGTGTGAATGGCTTTATTATTTAATGTATGATGTTTACTATAAGGGACCTCAAATCCTTTATTTTTTTTCTTTATATTTACACATGTATGGGTGTTCTGCCTGTGTGTGTCTTGTGCACAGTGCCTGTGGAGGCCAGAAGACAGTGTCAGGTCACCTGGAGCTGGAGTTGTAGACAGCTGTAAGCCAGGTGACAGAAAACAAAGCAGACAGGGCGCTTAACCACTGGGCCACTCACGCAGAGAATACAGGTGTCAGCGTGCTTGATTGGACACAAATTTTTTTTCTTTTTTTTCTTCCTTCCTTCCTTCTTCCCTTCCTTCCTTCCTTCCTTCCTTCCTTCCTTCCTTCCTTCCTTCCTCCCTTCCTTCTTTCCTTCCTTCCTTTGTTCCTTCATTCCTTCCTTTGTTCCTTCATTCCTTCCTTTCTTTCTTTTAATCTCAAAATTTGCTATTCTAAAGGCAAACCAAGTTTCTGAGAAAAGAGTTAGCACTGGATCTGACAATCCTATCAAGCCATTGCCTCTCCCTGGGGCTTCTCAGGATGTTCCCACACTTCTCTACACTAGAGAGAGACACTCACCTTCTCTCTCTTTCTTCTGTGTTCCTTCTTGCTCTTGTGTCTTTCTTTGCTCTTCTTGGGTTTCTCTTTTTGAGGTATCTCGAGTTTCTGGCGAGTGTCTGGGGAAGAAGGTGTGATAAACACATGAGCGGCAGGAGAAAGGGAGATGAACCATTTAGAAAGCCTGTCACTTTCTAATCTTATTGTTAGTCAGATATTTCAAAATGTCAGTCCCCCAAAGCTTTCTCTAACGCTACTTTTTGTAAATCCATATCCCCCAAGTAATCCATACACCAAATTATTATTCACTAATTTATGGATATCAGGGCATTCTGGAAAATAGGCACAAAAACCACAGAGCACTTCAGCCTCTAACACCAACCTGGAACCAAAGATCCATGAACCAGAGCCGAGAGAGACATGCTCACTGGGATTGTCTGAAAGTTGGGCTAAGCGCCCGAGCCAGTACTTAGGTGGGAATACTGTAGGAAGCGCATGGAGGGCAACGGAATCACATGCTGCTTATCTGACTGGGCCACGTTACCGTATTTGTTAGCCTGGCTTTCAAAGCCACGGCCAAAACCAAGCTGAGTGTCTTCATGGGGACATCAGCATATGGCCCCTGAACAGAAGCCTCTAAAGACGCTGGGGAAGAGGGACAGCCTGTGCCTATAGACAAAGGACCTGGCTTAGTTTAGTTGCTCTGTTAGCCAATGTTCAACAAACCTGAAAACACTCCTTTGTCCACAATGCCCCTCCCTTTTTTATTTTTACAACAAGGCCTCACTATGTAGCCCTGGCTGTCCTGGAACTTTCTGTCTACATCAAGTTGGCCTTAAATTCAGAGATCCATCTGCCTCTGCTTCCTGAGTGTTGGAATTAAAGGTGTGCACCACCATGCCTGACTCTGACTTCTCCATTTCCAAAACTGGTATTTTTTAATTTTTAAGACAGGGGCCTGACTAGCCACAAACTTGTGATCCTCCTGCCTCGGTGTCTCGAGTTCTAGGGTGCTATACCAGCTCTGAAAACACAAGCATCTCAAAGCTGAGAAGAAAGGACGCTTAGAGCTTCGACACTGTAAAGGGACGACTGTCCCTCGGGTGTCAGTGGAGGGAGCGGTGTCCGTGTGACTGTAATCAGAAACCCCGTGAGCACTCGGTGCTGTGGAGCCGGGTAGATGGGTGGGGGGACGTTTGTGGGGCTGTTCCTTTGCAGGGACGGCACGTGACGATGTACGCTGAACTCACTGGGGCAGAAGACAGGAGGCAGCCGAGGTCCGAACGCTTCTCGTTCATCGATCTGTATCTTTTGGATGGGGAAGGGGGTTGCAGGCTCACAAGGCTCCTGCTCAGCAGCTGAAAAACACCCATGTATTAATTTCATTCATCGGCCCAGCGCTAATACACTTGAGTCTTGGTGTCTTTTGCTACCGAGGAGTACACTTTCTTTAGTCTGCTGAAGCAGCCTGTGCGGAGCACAGGGGGGTGGATATGGTGGATATGGTGGAGGCCACCTCCGCCTGTGGACACTGGGCTGGGAGGTCAGCTACATTAGGCCACACAGATCCAAGTGCATGACAGATTGTCCACAGGAGGCCACCGTAGATAGCCAGAGGACTGCACTCCAAATTCTTTAAATGGGAGCTGAGAAGCTCACTGGGAAAAGGCCCGTACGAGAAGATACAAGCTTACCAGCAGGGGTGAGAGACTGTGTCCCACCCACACACCTCACTCAGAATATACTATTATCAGAAGAAATAGTGAAAATCAAGGATTCTTTTCACAGTAAACCAGCCCCTCCAAAAAGATAAACAGACTACTCCGTTGTCAGATGGAACAAGCATTAAGATGTAAAGTCTATATCAGGAGCGTTGACAGTGGTCCTTTCTACCTTTCTGTACCACTTCTGGTTTTCATTTTTGAGACAATCTTACATAGCCCAGGTTAACCTCCAACTCACTATGTAGCTGAGGATGGCCTAGAGCTCTTGAGCCTGCTGTCCACGCACCAGTTCTGGGCCATGTACAGTTTATGCAGTGCTCGGGACTGAACCCAGGCCCCCGTGCATGGGAGGCAGGCGCTCTACCACTGAGCTGTATTGCCGGCCCTATACAGTTAACTTTTTTTTTTTTTTTTTTGGAAACAGGCTCACCATTGGCTGTCCTGGAACTCACTATGTGGATAAAGCTGTCCTTGAACTCACAGAGGTCCACCTACTTCTGCCTCTCCCAAGTGCTAGAGTTTAAGACATGTACCCCTATGCCCAGCCTACTTTTAAACTTCAAGTATACGTGACTTTATAATTAAAAACAATAAGGGCTTTATCCATAGGAGAAAAAAAAAGAACTGATATTGCAATCATCTAAAATAAATATTGTTGGGCTGGAGAGACAGCTCAGTGGTTAAGAGCACTGACTGTTCTTCCAGAGGTCCTGAGTTCAATTCCCAGCAACCACATGGTGGCTCACAACCATCTGTAATGGGATCTGATGCCCTCTTCTGGTGTGTCTAAAGAGAGTGACAGTGTACTCATATACACAAAATAAATAAACCTTAAAAAAAATTATATCATATCCCTGTGTAGGACCCTGGTTAAAGGTCTTCAGGATTTTTACTGAGGTCTACCACAGACAGACACAAGGGCAGACAGACAGATGGGCAGACAGACCCTCCAGTGATGCAGATAAAATCTGCCCATAGCTCCAGCATTCCAAAGTTCTCCCTGTTTTGTCTGGAACACTCAAGGTGGTGCATGGGGCAAGCAGGCCAGCCTCCTGGGCAAGCGTGGAGCCAGGAAATGAGAGCTGAGCCTCTCAACAGGTTAGTATGCCACGTCACACCTGCCGGAGCCGACCGGAGCGCAACAGTGGAACCTGAACATCCTTACCAGATGCATTCCCAGAACCCTGACGCTCCCTCAGCAACCAGGGAAACAAAGAATTAGGGCTAGAGAGATGGCTCTGGGTAAAGAGCACTGGCTGCTCTTCCAGAGGACCTGAGTTCAATTCCCAGCACCCACATGGAAGCTCACAACTGTCTGTAACTCAAGTTCCAGGGGATTTGACACCCTCACACAGACATATATGCAGGCAAAACACCAATGCATATAAAATAAAAAAGATAATTTAAAAAAAAAGAAGAAGAAAGTATTTTGCTCAAGCTAGATACTGAACTCTACCCCAACCCTTTAAATTTAAAGAAAACTTGTACTTTTTCAATTCTTAACTAGGCTAAGTTGGGAAATCAGGATTGTCAAACACAACTATCTTTAAAAGATACATTAGAGATTTAAACTAGATTTTTAAAAGATCCAACACCTGAGACCCTACTCAGACAAGTTAAAATTCAGTGATGAAAGTCCTGAGAGCTGACACAGGCCCTAAAATGCTTGCCACACACGCACGAGGACCCAGGTTTGAGCCCAGAACCCACATAAAAAGCTAGTGTGATGGCATGCACTTGTAAGTTCAGTGGTGGGAGCTGTGGGGTTCTGTGGCTTGTCAGCAAGCTGCTTAGACAAACCGAGGCGCCCCAGGTACTGCTGAGACTGCATCTCAAAAAGCAAGGGGGTTGTTTATGGAGGCACAACACTTAAGGCTGATCTCTGGACCCACTGTGCATGCACACATGTAATGTATATCTGAACATACTAACATATACATGCACGTGCACATAAACACACACGTGTGTGTATATGTGTGTGTGTGACTATGTGTGTATGTATGTATGCATGTGTATGAATATGATGAGATACAATTAATTGTCAGTTGTCCTAGTTGAAGGCTGCAAAGCCAAATGTGGTGCCTGCCTATACTCCACGGAGATAGAGTCTGGGAGGTGGAGAAAGGATCAGAGGTTGCAGGCCAGCCTTAGGAAGGTCGAGGTCTGACCGTGCTTCCTGAGAGCCTGTCGCACCACAGCCAAACAAGACTGCACCTTAAGCACCGTCGGTTCTCTCTTAGCACCCAAGTCAGGGAGGTGGCCTTACCATGGATCACAGAGGTTTCTGCCACGGCAGCCTCCTGGGAACTTCTAAGGCTGGTCTCCTCGGTGTGCTCTTGACTGTCCTCACTGTCGTCTTGCTCCTCCTCTGAAGATGAGGACTTTTCATCAGAGGAACTGGCAAAGATGGCCTTGAATAAATCCATGGAAGGGCGGCTACCTTCCCCACCCGTCTGTGCCTCCACAGCTTTCTCTGCAGTCTGCATCAACAGAGAAACAGGAGTCAGGGATGAAGGGCTTGATGCTTTGAAACACACAGGCACACATGAACCAATAGTTAAGATTGGACTTGGGAAGAGGGACAGACAGCTGAGTGGGTAAAAGCACTGGCTGCTCTTCTAGAGGACCCGGGTTTGAATCCTAGCACTCATATGGGGGCTTACATCCATCTGTAACTCCAGCTCCAGGGGTCAGCAGGTCCCACAAGCACATCTGTGCATGTGAGTATTTTACTCACACACACTTTTAAAAAATGGTTTGGGATATCCTCCAGCCAAGTGTGTAGTATTTTCCCTCTGTGGGGTTTTTCTAGAATATGCTCAGGAAGCACAAGCAGCTGAGACCGTTTTTGGAGTCTGGGAGCATGAAGCTGGAGAATTGTGGGATCCAGGGAGCTGGGCCAATAACCCCACACAAACAAAACTCATTGTCTGTATTCACCAGCAGAATGAAAATAACACAGGAAAGAGTTTATTAACTTGAAAACAGTTCAACAAAAATGCACCATTTTGGACAAAGAGAAAAAGAAGGAGATTAACAAAAATAAATAGAAACTTGTGGGATATTACCAAAAGGTCTTAGAGAATCCCAGGATCACCACGGTTTGACTGTGAAACACTCCCTCTGTTGTTCAATGCTAGCATGTGCAAGGCCCTGTGTTTGCTCCTGTGGTATTTGATCTTTCCAAATGGTGGAAGGAGAGAACCCATTCTTATAGGTCGTCCTCTGTGCAAATGCCATGTAAACAAAGTAAGAGAACCCAGGGGGTATTGTCTTATCATCTGGAAGGGAATCTTATTCATCAGCCTATGACTACAGTTGGTTGGGGTGAGAGCTGCTTTAGACAGAAGCACGTAGACTTTTCTAACATACAGCTACAGTTGCGTCATGGGTCTGTCTAATGGGCACCAGCCAGGTAGAACCCACGGGCCAAATCTATCTGCTGTTGGTTTCCATAAGTAAAGTTGTTCTGGAGAAATGTGTGCTCTGTCATACACACACAAGCCTACGGTCTGCTATACACTCACTGTACAGCGGGGGAGCAGCAGAGGCTGTCATCTGCTCATACAGGCACACACATGCACACGGGCACACACATGCACACGGGCACACACATGCACATGGGCACACACCCACCCACTACTGAATAGAGAACGCATCACACAGAGAAGAGCCTGGGCCACAGTCTCCAGCACAAACAGCAGCGCCCCCATACCGAGTCTGGGCGTGGCTCAGGGGCCTGTTCCTCTTTGTTTCCTAAGGCACTGGATTCTTGTTTTGGAGGTCCAACTTTTGATCTAGCTTGACTTAAAAACTCGCTAATGGAATCCTCTTTCTTCTCTTGTTTGGATGTATCCCATCGTGATGGTTTCCTGGATTCTGAAAGGCAGGAACCCGACAGAACACTGGAATTAGTGAACAGAAGGCAAATTTAAGACTGACCTTTTATTTGCTCAGAACCTCAGTCTACCTTGGATGGGCCAGGCACACTGTACAAATTACTGGGGATACAGCAGGTGCAGACAGACCCTAGCCCAAAGCTTAAACTCCTGACTTGCTCTGCCCAGTGGGTGCTGCTGTACAGGTACAAGCAATTCTTAACAGAGAAAGTCTACACTGTGCTCACACTTAGGGTTGCTGGTCCACCCCTTACTCCCCCTTCCAGCCAGTGAGGAATTGAGACCCAGGTCAGTACCTAGGTTCCATAGGGGTCAGGACTTAGGTCCCAAGGAGTTCTACTCACTGTCTGGACCCCGTTGCTGCGGGGCTTTTTCACTTGGTACTGGAGCTGCGGGCAGAGGGGCAGGCTCTGGGAGCGTCAGGAAGTTGAAGACTGAGTATTTATCCCTCTTCACTCTAGGTAAGCCAACTAACGTTGAGCTGGGGTAGCAGGTCAAAAGGAAAGAAGACGGTGTTTTAATAACAACAGCTAGGGTGAAGCCCATGTCCTGTGAGACTTGCTTTCTCCCATCGGTTCTCTGACTGGGCCACGGAGGCTCAAGACATTTCTACTTCTCAAAGCAGTTCAGGAAGGCAGAATGCCTGGCTTCAGAACCCTTGAGTTATTTCTATTAGAGAACTGATTGCCGAGCGTGGGGGTGCACATCTTTTATCCCAGCACACAGGAGGCAGAGGCAGATGGATCTCAGAGAGTTCAAGGCCAGCATGGTCTACACAGGGAGTTCCAGGCCAGGTAAGGATACACAGTGAGACTTTGTCTTTAAAAAGAGGAGGAGGAGGAGGAGGAAGAAGAAGAGGAAGGAGGAGGAGCAAGAGGAGGAGGAGGAGGAAGAGAAGAAGAGGAGGAGGAGGAGGGGGAGGAAGAGGAGGGGGAGGAGGAACAAGAACAAGAGGAGGAGGAGGAAGAGAAGAAGAAGAAGAGGAGGAGGAGGAGGAAGAAGGGGAGGAGGAGGGGGAGGAGGAGGAGGAGGACTAAAATTTTAACTTCAAGAATGGCTTTACACTAATGGAGCATTCCATAGCTAAAAACATAATTATATTGTCCAGTATATGCTTTCTGGGAATATTTTTTAATCCAATAAGAAAATGCTAAACTTGTGGTTTTTAATTGATTCACTCAGTTTATGGTCAGAAGGTCAGAAGAGGACAACAGAACCCCTGGAACTGGAATTACAGACAGTTGTGAGCTGCCATGTGGGTGCTGGAACCCACGCCTGGTCCTCTATAAGAACAGTCAGTGCTCTAAACCACTGAGTTATCTCTGGCATCTTATAAAGAGAACTTCAAAACAAAGCACTAGGCTGAGGAGGGAGTCCAGGGGCAGAGAGCTTGACTGCATGTGGAAGGCCCTGTGGCATTTGATCCTGGTATATGCAGGGTTCTGTGTTTGATCTTAGTGTGTGCAAGGCCCTGTGGTATCCAATCCTAGCATGTGGAAGGCCCTGTGTTTGATCCTAGCACCTTCCCAAACACACATGAAGGGAAAAGAAACACAAATTTTATTGCTACTTGACACAGGGTCTCTCCAGTATGTATCCCTAGCTGTCCTGGAATTCCCTCTGTAGACCAGGCTGATCTCAGTCTCCCAGAGATCCTCCTGCCTCTGCCTCGAAAGTGCTAGGATCAAAGACGGGCACCACCATATCCAGCTGGAAGTAACATGTTTCAAATAAAATGTATGAGCAGCATTAAAAAGATGCCATGTGAAGTCGTTAAGACATGGAGTAAAGTTTACCTGTGTTTGCATTTTAGCAGTGAATTAACAGGTTGCAGTATGGTTTAAATACATGTGACAACACAGACTCACGCGTAGTCACATGAATCTCAGCTAGGGGACGGGGTGGCTAGAGAGATGGCTCGGTAGTTAGGAGTGCTTACTGCTCTTTCAGAGGACTGGTTTGGGTTCCCAGCACCCGTGTCATGTGGCTCACAACCACTTGTCATCGTAGCTCCAGGGGACCCGACGCCCTCTGTTGTCCACCTTGAGTCCTCCCATGTACAGACTTACACACACACGAACAAAAGTACAAACACATCAACAAACAGAAGTTAAAGTAAATGTGCAAACGGGCAACTCCCAATAGTAAGAAGTTAAGCTCCTCTTGAAAAGGGGACCACAAGCGTGTAATATGAACTCTAACGGGGCTGGAAAAATGGCTCCGTGCCTAAGAGCACTGGCTGCTCTCACAGAGGACCCAGGTTCAGGTCCCAGCACCCATGTGGTAGCTGTAACTCCAGTTCCAGGGGCTCTGACGCCCTCTTCTAAGCCATAAGGGTAGCAGGTAAATGCATACTGCATAGACACACACGCAGGCAAAACCACATAAAATAAATCTAACGATGTTTTTTCTCCTAAATGACCTTTCATGGTGTGGGTAGAAAGACAGGCTAACCCAACTTACCCTGGATAAGGGTCAGGGACGTTAAACCTCTTACACAGAAGTTTGTCGGGGTGCCACTCAAACGTGTCTCGGGTGAGCTTCCCAAACATCTTCATCTTCACGGCTGACTGCTTGTCGCTGACATCATTCTAGGAAGAGACGGACATTCTGTCTGATGGAGTCAGAGAACTGACCTCGCTAGCGTTCCAAGTTAGAAACAGCAAGCTTTAGGTTGGAGCGATGGCTCAGCAGGTGACATGGCACACTGCTCTTGCAGAGGACTCCCCGATTCTATTCCCCACAGCCAAATCCAGCAGCTCACAACCGCCTGTCACTCCAGCTCCAGAGGATCCAAGCCCTCATCTGGACTCGATGGGCACCCACATTCACATGCAAATACTCACAGGTACATGCACACATATATGAAGTTTTTTGGTTTGTGTGTTTGTGTGTGTGTGTGTGTGTGTGTGTTTGTATTTTCAAGACAGGTTTCTCTGTGTGGCCCTGGCTGTCCAGGAACTTGCTCTGTAGACCAGGCTGGCCTCAAACTCAGAAATCTGCCTGCCTCTGCCTCCCAAGTGCTGGGATTAAACACATGTACCATCACCAACAGAATAAAGAATTTTTAAAAATCAATAAAAAAAATCTTAAAATATATATCAGGAGACAAAGACAGGTGGATCTCTTTGAGTATTAAGCAGTCTTGCCTACAAAGCAAATTCTAAACTAGCCTGGCCAGAATACCAAGACCACATCTCAAAAGAAAAAAGGTCAGGGCTGGAGAGACCTCTCCGTAGTTAGAGCACCAGCTGCTCTTCCGGAGGGCCCAGGTCTGATTCCCAGCACCAGGGTAGCTCAGCTCTCCGACTCTAGTTCCTGGGGGTTTAACACTGTCTTCTGGCCTCAGGGGACCAGATACGCATGTGGTACAAGGAAATACATGAAGGCAAAACACTCACACATATAAAATAAAAATAAGTTTGTATTTTTTAAATGCCAAGCTTCATTCCCTTGTATTTCCATCAAAAATAAACAAACAAGCTCTGGTCTTAAACTATCCAAGAGTTTGGATTGTTACACTGCTTACATCTTACAAGCTAGACGTCACACCATTCCTCTCTCTGCTATGCTATGTGTATTTTGATCTTTTCACTGATAAGATATCTAGGTGCATGGTGTTTTTAATTTTGAAATCGCTAGGAGGGGCTGCAGAGACGACTCAGTCAGAAGCGCTTGCCACAAAAGCCTAAGGGCCTGAGTTCACATCCCCTGAACCTGCATCAAGGCTGGTGCACGAGCATGTGTCCAGAATCCATCAGTGGAGGAGAGGAGACAGGTAGCTCCCTGAAGCTCACTGGCTAGCCCACCTTGCTGATTCGATGAGCTCTGAGTCCAGTGAAAGACCCTGTCCCAAAAGAGTAAGGGGCTGGAGAGGTGGCTCAGCAGTTAAGAGCACCAGCTGCTCTACCAGACAACCTGGGTTCCAGCAATCGCATGGCAGCTCACAACTGTCTGTAACTCACATGTACCTGGACACCGTGCACACATCCACATAAATACACAGACACAGATAAACAAACAAACAAACAAAAATCTGACCAGAGCTTGGGAGTGTTGCCTAATGGTTAGACCATGTACATACTAACACTGTGTGAAAGAAAGCCTGGGTTCAGCTCAATTTCTACAACTGCAAAAACACAAAACAAAGTTCACCAGGCAGGCACATGATGGCGACAGACCTCTTGGTCCCGAGGGACTTCAACCTGATCTGAATCGTCTTCCTCCTTGGCATGAGTGAACCTGGAGGACAGGGTGGAGTTGGAGGACACGTAGAGCTGAGCTGCCCGGGCAAACTCTTCCCGCTCTCGGCTCCGCTCCCACTCAGTCATGCTGGGGTCCAGGCATCGCTCCAGAGCATCTGTGGGACAGGGAACAAGGCACTGTTTTACTCCGAGGAGGGCATGGCGCTTGAGGGAGAGCACCAAGTGGACACCACTGGCCTGCGCTTCCTCAGAGGCCAGATGTCCAGACCCTCGTACTTATGGGGGCGGGGCACTGGCGGGCGGGGGGCGGGGCCCACTGGGTGCTTCTCCAGGCAGTATCACTCTTGCCTTCATGAGATGCTTCTTTTTCTTTGTCCAAGATTTTACTCTAAGTGTGTAGATGTTTTGTCTGCAAGCATGTTTGTACACCATGTATGTATGTATGGCTGTTGGATCCCCTGGAACTGGGCTTATGGACGGTGGTGAGCTGCCATGTGGGTGCTGGGAATCAAATCTAGGTCCTTCTGCAAGGGCAGCCGGTGTTCTTATAACAGCTGACCCGTCTGTTCAGCCCCATTTCATCAAGATGCTCTTTATTGAATCCTACTTACTCCGTGGTACAAGAGAAAGCTCTGGAAGGCTGGTGCATGGCTAACCCTTAGCTGCAAGAGCATTGCTGGGACACACAGACGTTAGTTAACCCAACCACCTACTGCCCTGTGCTGGGGAGGAGACTCTCTCTACCCTTTTTCTGTGTGGCTGTCTTTTGCTACTTTGTTGGTTCTTTCTTCCACTCTTCTCCACCTCTCTTCTTCCACCATTTCAACCTCCTAACACTAGGTAGGAGAGGAAAAAAGGACAGAGGGGAAAGGAAAGAGATCCCTGAATAAAGTCAGGGGTCAGAAAGGGGGCAATGTTATTGTTAGACTACTTCCTGCTGATGAGGGGCTTCATGCTCCTCGGGGCAAGTTTTATCTTCTCCATCAGGACATCTAATTTCTTCTCCTTATTTCTTCTTTGTGCGTGACTGCTTAGGAAACCGTGACCAGCAACAACCAACAAACCACCTACCAGGGCCCTGGCATTTATATACCATCTGAAAGTCTATAGAATTCCAAACGTCACACAGTTGCAGAAACTATCTGCAGTTGGTAAAATTATGCCCCTGCTAGAGCACGAGGCAAATCACAGTCAGCTGCTGTGGACGATTGCAGCAGCCCCGTATCCCACACCTGGGATTAAAATGAAAACACATCCCCATAATATTTCTGCTTTTTCAAAGAAACTGAAATTCCAAAATTATCACTACTTTTGTGTGATTTTTGTTTTGTTTTACTTTTTAGTTTTGAAACAAGGACTTGCTACACAGCTGGGGCTGCCTCCAACTCTTGCTCCCACTCCTCAGCCTTGCTCCCACCCAGTGCTGGAGTTACAGGCCTTAACTCTATTTCTGCTATGTACCTGCTTTTTAGAGTGAGGGCCTGAAACCTCTGCACTGTTTATACCAAGTGGAGCAAAACTAATGACAGATCGGGGAGGCTTGCCTTGCAGTCCGTGATGGGGGAAGGGACACACAGAGAGGCTGCCAACCCTGCCAGGCCAAGCACCCACCTTTCTGACCCTTCTTCATGTGTACTAAGAACTCTTCATATCGTCTCTGCTTTTCTGGATCTTTGGCAAAAGGCTTGAAGTTGCTGGCTCTGGTGGCGACTGTCCCGCCGCCCAGGGCCAGGTGCCATGAGCTGTGCCCGAGGTCTGCTGTGGAGGCCTGTGCCCTGCTGCTTGAAGCACTCTGGGCCAGACTCTTGGCCTTGGCTTGAGCAGCCTTCAGGTCAGTTGCCTGCTTCACTTCTTTGATTCTTTCTTTGTCTTTTTGAGACAGAAACTCCAACACTGAAGTGGCTGACCCTAAATAAAAACAGTAACGAGATGAAAAACACCTTTACCTTTTCTGTATACACGGTCACTACTAAAAATGTACATAATCACTGATGAGTGCTTATCCTACTGATTTATCAATATCTGTATGTCCTCTGAACTGCAAATATACATAATTGGCCACGGAAACAACTCGAGGAAGTGCCAATGCCTGGAGTATGTAAAGCCCCCTGCTCCATGCCCAGGATGAGGATCCTGAACCGCAGGCGGCTATGGTCACAGCTTCCACAGTCCTCCCACTGAGCACTCACATCACACAAGCTCGCTGGCACCAACTGCATAGCAGGCAGTGGCCCAGGGTCTGGGGGACAATGCAGGTAAGGTCTCTCCTCTCACAGGAAGGAAGCCAAGAGCAATATCAGAGCACTGCTTTGGAAAAACAGCAATGGTTCATTCTGTAATCCTGGTTTGTTTAGGAGGCCGAGCGGGATTATCATGAGGTCAAGGCCATCTCAATAAACAAACAAATAAATAAAATTAAAAGGCTAGTGAGATGGCTCCGTGGATAAAGGCCCCTGCCACAAAGCCTGATGCTCTGAGTTCAATCTCTAAGACCCACAAAGTGGAAGGAGAGACCAATGCCTACAAGTTGTCCTCTGATTCTCATCCAGGCAGTGTGGTTCATACATGTACACACCACACATACACACATATACACACACACACACACACACACACCACACACACACATACACACACCACACACACACCACACATACACACACACCACAAAAGGCATTTTTAAGGAAGTGGGGGTACGTGGTGTGGTGATGCATGCCTATAACCCCAACTCAAGAGGCTGATGGAACAAAATAATGAGTCTAGGCTAGTGGGGCTCTACATAGTGAGAACCCCACTCAAAAAAACAAAAACAAAAGAGGGAGGCCAGGTGTTATGGCACAGGCCTTTAATCCTAGCACTTGGGAGGCAGAAGCAAGAGGATTTCTGTGAGTTTAAAGCCAGCCTGGTCTATACAGCCAGCTCCAGGACAACCAAGACTACATAGAGAGACCCTGTCTCAAAGAAAGGGGGGGGGAGGGAAGAAGGGAGGGAGGGAAGGAGAGAGGAAGGGAAGAGCGGGGCTGGTGAAATGGCTCAGGAGGTATCACTCCTGTAGACACCTGATGTGCACCTCAGGCAGCTCACAACCACCTATAGCTTCAGGGAGGCAACACCCTTTTCTGGCCTCCGGCATGAATGTGCATATATATACACACACACACACACACACACACCTTTATACATGTAAATAAAAAAAGAATGGGGGGAGGGGCAAAAAGAACAACTCCCCAAGTCATAATGAGTAAGGTCTGTGTACACTTTTATACGCTGTTTACAATACATGACACGCCTCCTAGGGTTCCCCATCAGTGGGAAACCACAACTCCCCATTTGAGTAAGATTATGTCAAACATAACAAGTCCAGCCTCCTCCATCACACGTACCTTGAACAGGCGTCTCTCCTAGCAACTCCCCCCGCTTGGAAGCATTGAGTTGATGCCTACTGTGTGTCTCCATGTCCTGCCCCGCTTTCCCAGATGACTCCGATAACACCTGAAGTAAGTGAGCGTTCTCGGACGTTGCAGCGACCACAGGTCTGAAATAGTGCACTGGTCGGTAGTCTCTGGGTAACTGAGGGGGTGGATAAATCTTAACAAAAAAAAAAACCAGACAAAATAAAGGTCAGGAAATCCAGGCTACAAGATCACATAGACTGAAGAAGGAAAACCATGATTTTAGTGTCATGAGCCACACCCAGCCCTGGCTCACTTTCGAAGTGGACAGCACTGGGATAGTGTGGCCCCTGAGGGAAACCGGAACCGCTGTCCCAGTGGCCTCACACTGCAGACAACACCACTGTTCACACTCGTGTTTCCCATGATGAAAGCACTGAATGTGAGAAGACACAGCACCGTGCCCTGCCCCACATGTGGACCCAGCCCACTGCAGGACCAAACAGTCACAGACGTTTGTTCAAGAGAAAAAAACAGACTTGAAATTAGGTGGTTTTAAATTCAAAACTCTTTGTTCAGGCTACGGCTCACGTCCAAAGTGAAACATCAGACTTCCATTTTTTTTTCTTTTTCTTTTTTTTGTTTGTTTTTTTTTTGTTTTGTTTTGTTTTTCGAGACAGGGTTTCTCTGTGTAGCCCTGGCTATCCTGGAACTCACTCTGTAGACCAGGCTGGCCTCGAACTCAGAAATCCGCCTGCCTCTGCATCCCAAGTGCTGGGATTAAAGGCGCGCACCACCACCACCCGGCTCTTTTTTTTCTTTTCTTTTCTTTTTTTTTTTTACTTCCATTTTTTTAATTCATTTTCATTTTATTTGTGAATATCTATGCCTGTTGTGTAAGTGCGTGTGCACATCTGTGGAGGTGCCCGCAGAGGCCACATGAGGACATGAACCCTTTGGGGCTGAAGTTACAGGGATTTGTGTACTGAAATCCCATTCAATATTAAGCAGCAAGTGCTGTTAACCACTGAACCATCTGTCCGGCTTCTGCCCCGACTTTTCTCTCTCTTTTTTTTTTTTAATTATTCATTTTATGTATGTGAGTACACTGTAGCTGTCAGACTGTAGCTGTATGTAGCAGACAGACTGTAGCTGTCAGAAGAGGGCATCGGATCCCCATTACAGACGGTTGTGAACCACCATACTGTTGCTGAGAATTGAACTCAGGACCTCTGGAAGAGCAGTCAGTGCTCTTAACCGCTGAGCCATCTCTCTAGTCCCCACAACTTACTTTTTAATTCAGGCCCTGAGTAGAGCTGAGGATGAGGCTGTTACAATATTTGCAGAATAGTCAGTCACAGGACCCTGGGATTAAGTCTCAGCAACCACCCAACTCCCACAACAAAGTAACAAAGACAGGCTAGGGTGTAGCTCAGTGGTAAAGTGTGTGCCTAGCATACACGAGGTCCTAGATCAAACCTCAGCAGGAAAGAGGGGGAGGGGAGAGAAAGGCTGACAACATGGAAACTTATACCTATCTGTGAAATTTCTGGATTTATAACTCTGAAGACATTAATGACAGCAGAACAGAAAAGTTAAAAGGAACTTGGGGTTTTGTTGTTTCTCTGGGGGCTGATAGACCTTGCACACAATGAACGCAGTCTCTGTACCTGAGCTACATCCCCAGTCTAAGCATTGGCCTTCTTTTGGAAACAGAATTACACTGGGTAGCTCTGGCTGTCCTGAAACTCAACTCTAGAGACCAGGCTGGCTTCACACTCAGGGGATCAGCCTGGGTCCGCCTTCCAAGTGCTGGCATTAAAGGCTGCACCGTGTACCCAATCATTAGATATTTTAAGTAACTACTGAAGGGTCTCCTTTCTCTGAGTGTAACAAGCAAAGATTAACCATTGCTTGCACATTGACTTCTAGAATCAGAAGTTTCCTGAGAGTGGGAACCAAGTCAACCCTGAACGTCGGGTGAAGCACTCAGTCCCAGGTGCACACTGGCCTGAGAACTTCCCACCACATCCATGTCTGTATCCTATTGTTACTGGCAGAATTAGGAGTTTGCAGCTCCCTGGTCACAGTGGAATTACTCCTGCCAGGAAGCCATCTTCATGTTTACTTGCATATGGTAAGTAAGCACTTTCCCCTGAGCAGTATTCCCAAAACATCAAGTTAGTCTAAAAGTAAGAGAACTGCCCTCTAACAAGATGCAAGAGTTTGGGGGTTCTGTGTGGTGCTGGGAATTTAACCACTGGGCCACATTACTGGCCTCTTTCAATGGAAATGTCTTATTTGTTTGTTTGTTCATTTGTTTTTTAATGTGTATGAACATCTTGCCTATATGTATGTCTATGCACTACCACATGTATATCTGGTGCCAGAAGAAGCCAAAGCGGGTGTTAGATCCCCTGGAACTGGAGTTTGAGACAGTTATGAGCTGCCATGTGGGTGCTGGGAATCGAACCTGGGTCTTCTGGAAGAGCAACCGGTTCTCTTAACTGCTCAGCCATCTCTCCAGCCCCCACCTTCTGTTTTCTAAGACAGAATCTTTCCCAGGCATGGAACTTGTCAAGGAGGCTCTACTGCTGGCCAGTGAGCCTCTGGAACCTTCCATGTATGATAACAATTACAACAACCACTGCACCAGCTTTTTGGTTATGGGTTTGGAAACTGAATTCGTGTCTTGAGTACTTTACTGGCTGGGCTATGTGAAGTTCCCTTCCCTCCCCTCCCAACCCTTTTTCAAATATGGAACGCTTCACGAATCTGCCAGTCATCCTTGCGCAGGGGCCATGCTAATCCTCTCTGTATCGTTCCACTTTTAGTATATGTGCTGCTGAAGTGAGCACCCCTTCCGCTTTTTGAAACAAGGTCTTAGTCAGTTACCCAGGCTGCCTCAGAATATGATTCTCCTGCCTCAGTTTCCCAAGTGCTAGGATTACAGACTTGTCCCATCTCACCCAGCTTTCTTCTAAAAAATGTTAACACAGGAGTATGCACAGAGGAATACCAGATGTCCATAAGTACATTGATATAGCTCAATTAATTAATGATATTATAAATATTAAAGAATATAAAAATATTAAAATAAACACTATAAGCGCCAAACAAGCAAAACAATTTTAATGGAAAGGTTTTCTTACTTTCTTTGAAGATAAAGGTTTAGAAGCCAAGGAAAATCCTTCCAAAATTTTGCCAACATATCGAAGATCTCTCTCGGGTTCTACAAAATGACATCACTGATTAATTCCAGAAGCTGAGAAGATTAAGTGAGACAAGAGGCTTCTTATTTTCCGGAGCATAAACAGCGCCCTGGGTGAGGGCACTGGGAAGGAGCATTTGGGGACCGAGTGGCATTCAAACTCTCACCCCTTTGTTGACACAGTGAGGCTCAGCCCAAACTGCCCTCCACTGCCCAGCCGCCCAGACAGCTCAGACTGCTGCCTCAGCCTCCCAAGATAAACACCCAGCATTGTCTTCAAAGTAAGGACCTCAGTAAAACAGCCTCTGCACGGGCCACCACCATGATATGTTGCCTCATTGGGAGCCCAAAGACTCTGACTGGAAACACCTAAAACTTTGATCTAAAATGACCCCATAAAGCTGTCCTCTCCCTCCTCACCAAATCAACCTCAGGTGGCTAATATTTGGAGTGAAAGTTCTCAAGAAAAGTCAGCTGGAGTGTCAAAAGAAAGATCCTAACTGCAAGGGTCATTTCTCACACAGTGCCCCAGGGTGGCTGTGTCCCAGTTTCCTTAGCGACAGCCCAAATAAGGCTCCTAGGCAACACAACCAGGTCAGCTGTGAACTCGCCCTGGGACAAACTGTTGTTGCAAATGAAATGCTAACAGGAGATAGTTAAGATCAGGAACTAAGGAAACTGAGGGACCAACGCCCTCTGACTGGATCAGGGGTTGGTCCTCTGGCTACAGTCACCAAGCCTGTGACAAAGGCCCTGCGATTCGCAAAAAGACTTTCTGCAGGGTGGGTACGCAGAAGACTCATTCCAGACTCGTTAATTGCTGGAAGGAAAAAAAAAAATCTCAAAGTCAGTTGCAGAAACGGGTGAAATGAAACATTCATTCAGTCAGAAGAAAATACGTGCAGCGAATATGTGCAAATTAAAAAAGAGAAAAAAATATCCCAAACTTATCAGCAGAACAAAGGCACTGTGTTGAGGAAAAGTGAAAGACTTGTCTTGGAAAGAAAGCAGAGTAGAGTATATGTTATTGCAAACTACCAACTACTGTAAGATGTTAAGAATTTAGTTAACTTAAATATTGGTTACAGCCGGGCAGTGGTGGCACACGCCTTTTATCCCAGCACTTGGGAAGCAGAGGCAGGCGGATTTCTGAGTTCGAGGCCAGCCTGGTCTACAGAGTGAGTTCCAGGATAGCCAGGGCTACACAGGGAAACCCTGTCTTGAAAAAACAAAAAAGAAAAAAAAAAAAAAAAAAAGAACAAATATTGGTTACTGATATAATTAATATACCTATTATTAATTTCATTCTATTAGTGTCTAGAGTCACTCAATTAGTAACTAGTACTTTACATTATTATATAATTAACATGTAACATATTGTCGATGGCATCAATACATTAGCTGTGTAACACAGACAATAACATTTCTGATTTGTAATATGGGGAATTGTGTATCGTTTGGGCACGGGGGTGGGGTACTGTGACAGAATCTAGGGCACTGTGCTGACTGACTGTATCGGACAGCCCCGATTCTCCACCCTGTCTACTTCCCGGCACCATTTCTAGAAATCAAGACTGGAATGGGAGTTTAACCAAGGGATCTGGAACACGACAGACTCTGTCTGGAGATTTAAGTTCTGTGGAAAGACCCCAATATTTATAATAATCACATCTGTAATTTCAGCACCTGGGAGGTAGAAGCAGACAGAGCACAACTTTGAGACCAGCCTGGGCTCTACAGTTAAACCTTAACTAAAAAAAAAAAGGGTCAGGTGAGCGACCATGCGACCATGTCTGACTGCGGACAAGAGCCTGTTGAGCCCTCAGGGGTGGGGGTGTGGGGGAGCAGGTTAGCTGAGCTCTGTTGTGCTACAGACTGTTGTTGGCACTGTCACCTGTCCTCAAACCTGGTCTTCTGGCCTGCTGTTTAAATTGGCTGAATCTTCCAGTTCCCTGAACTCTGAGTCCTCACTGCTGTCTGACCACAGCATGGCACCAGGCCACACGGTCACTCCTCTCCTGGCCCCAAGCCTCCCCAGTGCCCTAGTACCTCCCATCTTCACTGCTGGCTTTCGCTGTGACTTAAACCCCATTTCTTTCTTATATCCTATACACTGCAAGGCAGGCCTCAAACTCAGCAATCCTTCTGCCTGAACTTTCCAAGTGCTAGAATTATAAGATTGAGCCACTGTATCATCTTCCGTTGTTTCTCACCCTGCATATCTTTTGGTTATCTCTTTTTGTTTGATGTTTATAGGTATTTTGCCTAAATGCGTGTATGTGTACCATGTGTATGCCTGAGGCCTGTAAGCAGGCCAGAAGGGAGTATGAGATGCCCTGAAACTGGATTTACAGATGGCTGTGAGCCACCGTGTGGGTGCTGCGAACCAAACTCAGGTCCTTGCAAGAGCATCCAGTGCCCCTAACCACTGAACCATCATCTCTCAGCCCCACATCCTGCATCATTGATAACCCTCTCCTCTACAGAGTCTGGCACTCCAGTACCAGAGCCTGCGCTCCCTTATTCCCAAGAGCCTGACGACCAGTCCTACCATCTGGGCTGCCAAGAAGTACCTTTCTGATTTTTGTATTGTTTGGGAGCTGTCCAGCCGTAGAGGCCATCTCCGGGCTCCTCGTCCTTCAGCACAGTGTCATACTTGGATAGAGTTTCTGTGGCGTAGATGTCATCATCTTCCTCTTCCAGGGCACCTACACCAAAAGCCTACAAAACACAAGGTTTCAAACAGGGCTCCCAGGCTGGAGGGTCCGTCTGCATTGCAGGGCTGAACTGTGTTAAGGATCCGGCAGATGCATATGCACTTGCAGATGACTGAGAGAGAAGCAAATGGGAACCCTAGGTTAGAAAAGTCTCAGGTCTATTGAAAAGCAGTGACCAGAGGCAAACGCCACATTGTAGCATTGGCACAATCCTCTAGCCCCAGCAGCAGGTGCCAGCACAGAAAGGCATGAAGAACACCCACCCAGCACTGAACAGACAGAAACGGGCCACTGAAAAGAGAACGGCAGACACATCTGTCCGTCTCTGGTCAGCAGGGCCAAGGTCTGCACTCTGTGGGGAACAGCCTGCAGTAAGTTGACTTTTTGTTGGAAGAAGAGGAAAGGCATGCAAAGAAAGAATGAAACAAGCCGGGCGGTGGTGGCGCACGCCTTTAATCCCAGCACTTGGGAGGCAGAGGCAGGAGGATTTCTGAGTTCGAGGCCAGCCTGGTCTACAGAGTGAGTTCCAGGACAGCCCGGGCTACACAGAGAAACCCTGTCTCGAAAAACCAAAAAAAAAAAAAAAAAAAAAAAAAGAAAGAATGAAACAAAGTAACCACCTTTTTTTTTTTTAGATAAAATCTCACTATGTCACCCTGATTGTCCTGGAACTTGCTCATGTAGTCTAGGCTGGCCTGCAATTCACAGAGGTCCATCTGCCTCAGCCTCCCGAGTACAGGAATTAAAGGAATGCACCACCACCCTGGCCCACTTTCTTTTTAAGAACCTGTGAGTTGTCTGAGAAAGTGGGCAACAGAAAGCTCCGAAAGGACGAAACCTCCAAGTGAAAAGGACCCAGGTGCTCCCGACTCAGGGAGTGCAGTAGCGAGGTGAGGCTTAGCTTAGAACCAAGGAGTTTTATTTATCTGCTGGACCACTGTGTGGGCCCTCAGCTGCAACTAGACTAAATCAAAGTATTGGAAAGGTGCTTTTCTGTGTGGTCCCACCAGGATGGGAAAACAGGCCTCCAGCTGGGAACATGGGTTTCCACCAAGGACGCTACAGGCTCTCGGGCACCACTGTTAGAATTAGGGTGGCAAGCATCACAGGCGTCCCCAAAGGACCTTCAGAGAAACAGAATCTGGGACTGAGCATATGGCTCTGTGAAAGAGTACCTGCCTGCTGTATGCAAGGCCCTGAGTCTGTCTGTCTCTCTGTCTCTGCCTCTGTCTCTCTCTATCTCTTTCAGTGCTGGGGCTGGAACACAGAGCCTTACATATACTAGGCAAGACCCCAGAACTGAGAGAGAAAGAAACGGAGACAAAGACAGAGAGTCAGAAAGGGGAAGAGAGAGAGAGAAAGGGGGAAGGGATTCATGGGGAGGCAGGATAGGACTTCAAAGTCCTCACTGAACAAACAAAGTCCCTGCTGTGGACTGACCCACCACGGGAAGTATACTTATGTATCAGTGTCTCTGCTTCTACAGCACAGAAACTTTTACCTGGCCAGAAATGCCCAGTTTCCTTCCTTTACTCAGTCCAATGTCTCCAAGAAGATGGCTGGTCCCCTCAGACGCTCCACCGAAAAGATTCAGGTGCTCCCCTGGCACTCCAAACAGTGCCTGGTGGGGGTCCAGGCCCTTGTAGGCCAGCCCGTGCACATTGTCTTTAGGTGTGAAATCCACAGGCACGACGTCTTTAGGAGCAAAAGTCACATTGTCGGGCACGTAGTCGTTATCTTCATCCTATTTCAAATGTTTGAGGAGGAATGAAGGTGAGTCACTCTCGGGTGTCAAGTCCTCTTAGAGTTCAGTGATTAGTTCCAAACAAAACAGTTGCCGGGCTTGTATTTCTGCTGCCGTGAATGACCAGATCCCAGCCCTGGAAAAAAATGACACTAACAAAAGCAACGTCATGGTGAAACTAGAAACCAGTGCTTCTCAACCTTCCTAGAGCCTCAACCCGACCCTTGAATACAGTTCCTCACATTGTGGTGACCCCAACTACAAGATTATTTTGTTGTTAAATACTATTTACTACTTGCAATTAATACTAATTAAAGCTATTTCAGGTCTCTAATGTTGTGAGTTGAAATATAAATATTTGATATGCGACCCCTGTGAAAAGGTTGTTCAACCCCCAAAGGGGTCACAACCCACAGGTTAAGAACCACTGCTATAAGCAGAGCCTGGAAAGATGGTTCAGCCATTAGGAGCATTCGCTGCTTTTGCAGAGGACCAGGGTTCAGTTCCCAGCACCCACATCAGACAGCTTGCACCTGCCTTTAACTCTAGTTCCAGGTTATCTGGAGTCTTCTTCTGCCCTTGGTAGGCACCTGCACACACAGAAAGACTAAGGAGCAGGCACACAGCTTTTAAAAAAGAAGGAAGGAAGGAAAGAAAGAAAGAAAGAAAGAAAGAAAGAAAGAAAGAAAGAAAGAAAGGGAGAAAGAAAGAAAGAAAGAAAGAAAGAAAGAAGGAAAGAAAGAGAGAAAGAGAGAAAGAGAGAAAGAGAGAAAGAGAGAAAGAGAGAAAGAGAGAAAGAAAGAAAGAAAGAAAGAAAGAAAGAAAGAAAGAAAGAAAGAGAAAAGAATCTAGGGCTGGAGAGATGGCACAGTGGTTAAGAGCACCGACTGCTCTTCCAGAGGTCCTGAGTTCAATTCCCAGCAACCACATGGTGGCTCACAACCATCTGTAATGGGATCTGATGCCCTCTTCTGGTGTGTCTGAAGACAGATACAGTGTACTCACATACATAAAATAAATAAATAAATCTTAAAAAAGAAAAAGAAAAGAATTTATCCTGGCAGTGGTGGTATATGACTTTAATCTCAGCACTCTGAAGGCTGAGGCAGGCAGATCTCTCAGTTAGAGGCCAGTCTAATCTATAAAGCAAGTTCCAAGACAGCCAGGACTGTTTTACACACACACACACACACACACACACAAAACCTGCCTCGAAACAAAACAAAATAAACAAAAAGGAAAAAGAAAGAAAAGACTATGAAACAAAGGCAAGCATGTGTATAGTTCAAAGATATAGCACACACTTAGCATGCAAGGCCTTAGTTTTAAACCCACCACAAAAAATAAATAAATAAATAAGAACAGGCAGGGCATGGTAGGGAATAACTTTTTCTTTTTAGATATTTATTTATTTTATGTACATGAGTACTTTCTCTGTGTGTACACCTGCATGCCATAAGATCTTAGTATAAATGACTGTGAGCCACCATGTGTATGCCGGTAACTGAACTCAGGACCTCTGGAGGAGCAGACAGTGCTCTTAACCACTGAGCTATCTCACCAGCAACCCCCAGCCCCAGGTAGTGCACAACTTTAATCCCAGCATTTGGGAAGGCCAGCCTGGTGTACACAGTGAGTTCCAGATCAGCCAGGGCTGCATAGTGAGACCTTGTCTCAATCGATCAGCCAGTTAATCAATAAATAAGAACAGAGTTGGGATAGTTATGGTGCTAGCAAGTCATTGACTGTATTAGCTGACGTGGTAACAATAGCTTTAGGGTATGGTTATTCTGAGACAGCGGAATCTAACAGATTCCCAAAATCGCTTGTGACCTTGCTAGTGATTTATTTATCTGTTTGCTTGGGTATTTTGTCTGCTTGGGCTTTTTGTTGTGTTGCATTGTAATTTTTACTACATTTATTTATTTATTTGTCTGTGTGTGTGTGTGTGTGTGTGTGTGTAAGAGAGACAAATTGTGTGTGACATAGGCATGCATGCCTATGTATATAGAGGTCAAAGGGCAACTTGTGGGAGTTGGTTCTCTCCTTATATCTGGTGTCGGGGATCACACTCAGGTGGTCAGGTTTGGCAGCAAGCACCTTTCCCCACTGAGCCATCCCACTGTTTTCTGAGGCAGTGTCTCACTATGTAGCTCAGGCTAGGCTTTTCTTTCTGCCTCAGTCTACCTATTGCTGTGCACCAGCACACCTGGCAGGTTTTTTTTTTTCTTTCAGTAATAGGGATCAGACCCAAGGCTTTGCATATGCTAGGCTCAACCACTGAGCTACATTCCCAGTTTGCAACCCTAAAATTTCACCATCATGAAGTAGTACGTTCTACTCAACATACCTCAGACCCTTCGGAGCCTCCAGGCGGCAACGCACAGCCATAGATCTTAACACCAGGATCTACAAAAGAGATCCCAAAGGCATTAGTCATGAGTGAAGAAAAATAAAGCCCGAGCCACCTGCACTCATCAGAGGCACACGACTGCACTTGTAAAGGTGCTGTACCCTTAGAGTCGCCTGGGGGGACGACAGGCCCAATCCACCTGGGTTCTGATCATGTACTGCAGGGACCCAAAGGACATTACTCCTGCCTTCAAAGGGCTCACTCACAGTCTGGGAGCACAGAGGGCATGGGAAGAGCAGAAAATAATGTGAAGCTGGGAGTGTAGTGTTGCTCAGTGACATGGTCCTTGCCTGGGATGTGTAAGCCCTCGGTTCACTCCTCAGCATGAATGAATGAATGAATGAATGAATGAATGAATGAATAAATAGAGGAGGGAGGAGGAGGAGGAGGAGGAAGAAGAGGAGGAGGAGGAGAAAGAAGAGGAGGAAACAGTAACGCTGACTGTGACTCTGTGATTCAGTTAAGGTGTGGTTGGAAAGCAAACATCTGTACTCCTGGTAAGAATGTGAACCTGCACAATCCTTCCAGAATGTACTCTGCATTACACCTAAACCTTAAGCTATATGCATGCTACCTGATTCACTGGTCTATTTCTAGGAATATGCAGCTTTCCAAAATATGCTGTGGGGCTGGAGAGGTGGCTAAAAGCATCTGTTACTCATGCAGAGGACGTGGGTTCCAGTCCCAGCACCCACATGGTAGCTCAAAACTATCTGTTAACTCCAGTTCCAGGGCCTCGACGCTCTCTTCTGGCCTCCCAGGCTCCTGCACACATGTGGTACGCACAGCACCTCAAGTGCTGGGATTAAAAGTATGTGCTAGCATGCCCGGCTAGTAATAAAGAAATCCTTTTTTAGAAAAACTATGCTGTAATTAAGGGTCATGGCTCACAGCTAGAAGCCCAGCACTCAGGAGGCTGAAGCAGGAAAATCATGAGTTTGAGGCCAGCCTGAGTTACACAGAGAGCTCCAGGTAGCCTGAACTGCAGACTTCCACTCTGTCTCACAAGACAAAACTAAACAAACCAGAATATGGGCTGCGAAGGGGACCTCAATCGGGCTTACCTGGTTTCTGTCGACGCGCCTTTCTCTTCACCCGAGGGCCGACTCCTTGTCCTTCCTTCCAACCCATTTTTCTTAGCAACTCAAAGCCAACAGACAATCTAGACAGGACATGGAAACAGTAACAGTGAACTTCACTGTTAGTAAACAACTCCTCTCTAGCTCCTCTGCCTGCCAGCTCCAGGGCACATCCTGCATCTACAGTACAATGGACCAGCCAGCGGGCTCCGGGGCACATCCTGTATCTATAGTACAATGGACCAGCCAGCGGGCTCTGGGGCACATCCTGTATCTATAGTACAATGGACCAGCCAGTGGGCTCTGGGGCACATCCTGTATCTACAGTACAATGGACCAGCCAGTGGGCTCTGGGGCACATCCTGCACCTACAGCACATCGGCACAAGCCTGTGGGCTGGGGGCACATCCAAACTAGGGGAGACACACATCTGAGTCTTCGGCCTTTGAGACGGACCTGTAAAGACTCTAGGAAGTCCTTGTCAAGGAAGCCTGTGGCCCAGGAACACCAGGAAATTCTAATCAGGCCACACACCCAGGACAGAAGAAAGTATACAGAAATCAAAAGTCGGGTAACAGCCATGTGGCTTCCTAAGTCTGCCCACTTAATCAGAAAACGATAACTTCTTTTCTTCTATCTATTCTCTAAGCATGCTTTCCCTAGCACTTCAGACATCACCAACATTTTGGTCTTCCTTATTCTTCCCGGAAGGCTCCCTCCCCAGCCTGTGTCTGTTCTCCAAACCAGCTTTAAGCGCTTGGCCTTTTATGTCCCCATTTTCTCCTCTATTCTCATTCTCTAGGCAACGACTGAGATTTATACCTCACTTGTAGGGATGGAATATGTCTTTTAAACTAAGAAAATTGTCCTCAAGCTGAGGGTGAAGAGAAAGAAAAAGAGAGGGGCGAGAAGGTGAGAGGAAGGTGGGAGGAAGGTTGGGAGGGAGGGAGGGAGGGAGGGAGGGAACAGGCAGGACAGAACCCACAAGGCCAGTGAGGAAGGTGAGGAAGGGAGCCACCCCAGTTCCTAACAGCCCTCCATTGCAAGGATAAAGGGAGACACTCTGGGTGAAACCCCTTCTCTTAGTCTTCTAGTCAGACAACACCTTGTGCCTGCAGCTGAGCTATCCCTGAGAAAGATAACCACACACTTGCAAAGCACCCATGCTGGGAACACCCCCCCTCACTTTGCTGGTGTGATGAGGTCATCCAGCAGGGTGGCTCCAGGAATGGGGGCTGCAGCCGCTGCCAGCTGCCGGGCCTTCTCCCGTATTCTGTCTTTGGTTTTGGAAGCAAAGTCATCCGTGGTAACAATTGCTTTAGGTGCTATCCCAAATTCACTAAGATCCTCCAAGGAAGAAAATTAAATAGAATTAGTTCATCTCTACACACACAACAAATGCACTTGCACTCACACACACACAGATGCTCTTGGACTAACACACACAAATGCACTTGTACTAATACAGACACACACAAATAAATGCACTTGTACTACACACACAACAAATGGACTGTACTAACATACACACAACAAATGGATTTGTATGAACACACATGACAAAGTTTTAAATAGAGATCAGTTTTCTGTAAATATGCAAAGAGAAAGAGAGAATGCTGGCTTCTGGAAATATGGCTCAGTGGTTAAGATCACTGGCTGCTCTTCCAGAGATCCTGGGTTCAATTCCCAGCAACCATACAGCAGCTCACAACTGTCATTAACTGCAGTCCCATGCAATCAGATGCCCTCTTCTGATTGCAGACAAAACATCCCTATACACTAAATAAATGATCCAAATGTGAAGAGAGAGAAGTCAGATGTGGTGGTAACATGCCTGTGATCCTAGCACAAGGGGAGGCTGGAGTAGGAGGGCTGAAAGTTCAGAGCCAGCCTTAGCTACATGGCAAGACCCAGGGGCTCCTTTTCCTCCTGGTAGCTTACAGCTTATTGTATTGCGGATGTCTGTGCTCATGGGTGAATCCATGCCCATGTTTTAAGGTAATGGGAGTTTAATTTTAGTTAGCTTACTGTTCCTAAAGCCATGGGGTGCATCAGGGTTCCTGTGAACAGCCACAGGTTCATCACCATGGACGCCAAGTTAGGAACAACTAGAGATGTCCAAGTACATTTGCCTTTACATGACATTCCTGACTTCAGAGACTGTCCAAGTATCCCCTGCACAGACATCTGAGTGATGGAGAAGCTACTACTAACAGGCACCCAGGACACAAGCAAAACATCACAGAGGTGAAGCCTCAGATAGAAAGGAAAGCTTACACGGGCTTTCTAGGGAACAGGAAGGCACCACAAACAAGGACACTGTCACTGCTTGACCCACCTCTTCATCCATAAAATCTTCAGGTCCAAGAGCAGATTTGTCTGCCCTGTTCTGTCTTGAAGACACAAAGGTAGAAGGTGTCCATCCTAGAAGGAAAAGAATGTAGAGTCTTATGATTCTAGACAGTATTTCATTTGTTGTTTGTTTGCATTTCTTCATTAAGATGGAGTCTCGTTCAAAGGCCTGGCCAGCCTGGAACTCACTCGGTAGACCAGACTAGGGATATAGCTCAGTGGTAGAATGTCTGCTTTAGCCTGCAGTGAGGTCCTAGGTTCCATCCCTAGCCCCTAAGTAGGAAAGCATTCAGTTAATTGCGTAGTGCATGCCTGTAATCCCAGCACTCCAGAGACAGCAGAGCAGATGGTCTACATTGCAAGTTCTGGATTAGCCTGGTCTATACAGTGAGACCCTGTCTCAAAATAAATAAATAAATAAATAAATAAATAAGAGAAAAAAAAGAAAAGAAAGACGACAACATGCAATACTTTAATTACAGAACTGATTATACAATATAGTGTGACATTTTAATTAATTTTTCTCAGGTCATGAACAAGTAGTAGTTGGTGTGTGCGGTCCTGTGTCAAATAACTCCTGGGCAGTTCTGATGTTATCCTAGTTCTATAACCTCTATGACCCCCAGTTGCCTCATCTGCAAAACTGCAAAACACCTGTGACACTTGACCTCCTTAGTCACTGTGTCAGAGGTACAGTCAGTGATTAACTGGGCACCTGCCTGAGGGTACTCAGGACAAAGCAAAACGAGGGAAGTCACTATCTGGCTTTAGCCACCTGCCTGGAATCTCTCCATTTTCCACAAAGTAGGAGAAAGGTTCTTCCCTGTCAGGCTGCACCCAACAGCATGTGTAAGTCAACTCTGGGAGCAACCCAGATGTCCAAAGAATATTTCTGTACTCTATGGTGTATGTACCAACAACTTTATTTTTTATTAAAGTCAGGAGGGAATCTGGACATGGAGACTCATGCCTGTCACCCTAGCACTGAGGTGGGAGGGTCTAGATTTCCAGGCTGGCCTGAGCTACATGGAAAGACTCAGTCACACAGACAACACCCAAGAGGGAGAACCTGAGCTCTGTCATTCACACGCTTGAACAGTCCTCTGGCCCCTGCGGAACCGTACCTTCCTTTGAGCCGACGGTATTGAAGTAGCCAGCAGAGAAACCGCCACTAAAGGCTCCGTGAAAACGCTTGTACCTTCCTTTCTCATCTCTGACGGTCTGGTCCTGAAGAGGAATGGGTTTCTTTGGTCGTTCACCTGAAAAAAGGAGTTAGTGGAAAAAGAGAGAGGAGGAGGGGGAGGGGTTAGAACGGGCAAATGTCATTTCTTAAACATAATGAGTCGCTATTCACTTTTAACTCCATGGATAGCCATTCAATCGAAGTTGCTGTTTCTAGGCTTTATTAGCTTATAGTTTACAAACAATATGTTTTGGAAGATTCTGCTAAGAAATATGTTGCAGCAAGACTGTCCAAGCTGAGGCTGAGGATGGGCTCGGTGGATAGAGTGATTCCACATACATGAGAGCCCTAGTTCAGACTCTGAGAACTCAACTTCGGATTAAATGGGAAATGTCCCCCACAGGCTCATGAATTTGAATATCTAGTCCCTAGTTGGTGGCGCTATTTGGGGAGGCTGTGGAACCTTTAAAAACTGTAGCCTTTTATCCTAGCACTACAGAGACAGAGGCAGGTGGATCTCAGTGGGTTAGTGGGTGTGTGTGTGTGTGAGAGAGAGAGAGAGAGAGTGTGTGTGTGTGTGTGTGTGTGTGTGTGTGTGTGTGTGTGTGTGTG
>NW_021620800.1:2989673-3042420 GCF_004785775.1 Grammomys surdaster | reverse complement strand
GTGTGTGTGTGTGTGTGTGTGTGTGTGTGTGTGTGTGTGTGTGTGTGTGTGTTGGTCTTGCTGGAGGATGTACATCACTGGGGGCAGGCCTTAAAAGTTTATAATCTCACTCCACTTCTAGCTTACTAGCCCTGCTTGTGTTTGCTCTTGATATGTGATCTCCCAGGTTCATGCTTAGGCTGTCTGCTTCCACGCCTCCCACCACTGTGGACTCTCCCTCTACAACCATAATCCAGAGTAAACTTTTTTTTTTCTATATGTTGTTTTCAGTCATAGTATTTTAACACAGCAACAGAGGAGCAATTAATACACCTATATAAAGCCTGACGCAGTGGCTCATGTGTGCAATCCCAGCACTCCTACTGAAAGATGGGAGGGAGACACAGGAGAGCCCCTGGAAGCCCACAAGTCAGAGAGCCTGGTGTGCTCAGGAGCCCCAACCTAAGAAGCCCTGTCTCACCGGAGGTCATCCTGTCCACCCTACTCATGCCATGGAACTCGAGTGCTCACACTCACACATACAAACATGTGCACATGTAATACACATGTACACAAACATGTACACATCCAAGATAAAAATATTCTGCTTTTCCTGCTAAATTTCATTACAAATACCAAGTTAGGGCTGGAGGGGTGGCTCAGTGGGTAGCATTTGCTGTGCAGATCATAGCGCTTTCAGGAAAGCCAATGTGGACATCGACAGCCCCAGCTCTGGGGGAGTCAGAGACAAGGTGAGGGAAATGAAGAGAAGCAGAGGAAGGCAACCAACACTGACCTCCACTCTCTGGTCAAGTACACACAAAGACACTTTTAAAAAATTATACTGGGGATTAGGTGTGATGGCACACACTTTTAATCCCATCACCTAGGAGGCAGAGGCAGATGTCTGTGAGTTCAAGTCCTGTATGTATATGTGTATACATATATACATACATACGTGTGTGTTCGTGTGCTCGTGCACATGCCATGGAACATGTGGGGAGGTCAGGACAACTTTTTTTATTGTTGTTTTTTGAGACTGGGTTTCTCTGTGTAGCCTTGGCTGACCTCCACTTACCCTGTAGACCAGACTGGCCTAGAACTCAGAGATCCACCTGCCTCTGCCTCCCAAGTGCTGGGATCGAAGGTATGTGCCACCATGCTGAGCAGAGGACAACTTTAGAAGTTGATTTTCTCTTTCTACCATGTGGGTCCCAGGAATCAAACTCATGTTAGTAGCAGGCACCTTTCCCCACTGATCACTCTCCTGTCTGCCTCTTCAGCCCTGTCTGAAAGGGAACGGGCTGGTCCACTGTACAGCAAAGGCCACTGTACACATTTAGCCTAAGGCAAATGTTCCTTAGGCTTCAAGTTTTAGGTGTTATGACAACACTGCTGCCTACAACTCAAAGCTCTGCTTTCTCTTTCTTTCTTTCTCTCATTCTTTCTTTCTTTCTTTGAAAATGTTTATTTTATTTTTACAGTTCTGTCATTACCCCATTCCCGATTTGCCCTCCCACAGTTCCTCATCCCATTCCTCCTCCTCCCAGTCTCCAAGAGGATGTTCCGACACACCCCCCTCCCACCCTCCCAAGCTCTGCATTTATTTAAAATGTGAAAGGGATCCAGGTTTGGTGGCACACACTTTTGACCCACAAATGTTTGGAGCCGGAAGCAGGCTTGCAGTCAGCCGAGGGCATGAGGTTGGTCACAAATGCTGCTGCCCACGCTCTCTCCAACACAAGCTCCACTGTTACTAGTGCTGGGCTCAGTCAGCTGAGCCTCTCTATGCCTGCGCTTCCCAAACTCTAAATGTGAAAGCATGCCTGTAAATCCATGCAACCTGGAGGTAAAACATTAGACTGCACTAGAAACTCTAATCAGAGACAGACAGACTAGTAGCTATTTCAAAGTTGTATGTGCAAATCAGACAACACTTGTGAAGAACTCGGCAGAAGGGACACACAGGAAGTCCTTTTAAGAGGCTAGCTAGCATTGCTATTCTTGCTATTAGCATTTTGTGCCACGAGTGAAGTATTCCCTAAAGGCCAGGTGTGCCCGTGACTTCATTAATTAAACTAGTTCTTATTTCTTATACAAAATTAATTAATTAAAAAGCCAGGCATAGCTAAGCAGTGGTGTAATCCCAGCACTCAGGAGCCAGGGGCAGGTGGATCTCTGAATTTGAGGCCAGCCTGGTCTACAGAGAGTGTTCTAAGACAACCAGGGTTACACAGAGAAACCCTGTCGTGATAAACCAAAAAAAAAAAAAAGTCAAGCATAGTGATGCATGCCTGTAATGCCAGCACTTGGGAGACTGAGACAGGAGCATTGCTGTGAGTTTGAGTCCAGCCTGGGCTAACATGAGATTCTATCTCAAAAGCTACTCCCACCCCCAATTCCCCTACCAAACAAAAGGAGCTGTACTAAGAGGCCAGGCAATCTGAGTTCGAATCCTCCTGCAACACAACCTGTTCATTTTGTGGTCTTGGGCAAAGGACTTAATCTCTTGGGCTTGGCTTCTAAAACTGTAAAATTAGCGTAATGATAGAACCCATCTTGTTGTGGTAGCAACAAGAATTAAGTATCACTGAGTAACAGACCAAAGATGGAGCATTTGCCTAGCATGTAAGACAACCTGGGCTCCCTTCTCAGCATCAATAAACAAACCACCCGCAAAGCCCCACTATAGTGAGACTCACTTAACACTAGCTATGGTGCCCTTTTTACTTTAAAAAACGGGGCTACAACCAGGGTCTCGTCCTGCAGGATTTTCATTGTTTGTTTTGTTTTATTTAAAAAGCAAAACAACAGCAAAAACAAAACCAGGGTCTCACGTGCCCAGGATGAAGCCAAAGCCTCAAACTCCCTCTGCAGCTAAGGATGAGCTTGATCTTCGGGAACTTCCAACTCCACCTCTTGAGTACTGAGATGACAGACACGGCTTAATGTGGTTCTGGGGATAACTTAAGGCTTCAAGCATGCCAGGAAAGCACTCTGCCTAGTGAGTTACAGCCCCAACTCCAATTTTTCCCATTCCTTTAAAACTTAGTACACACACTCCATTACTTTGTATGCATCTGGCATGTCTCCTGTCTTGGTCAGATTTTGCAATCTCAGCACCACTGACAGTTTGTTCTGCGTGATTCTTTGTTGTGGGGAGATGTCCTGAGTGCTGTGGGATGTTTAGCAGCATCTGTGACGGGCTTGCTCCCCTCCCCTTCCTTGTCCATCCCCTGCGGCTGGGCTAGGTGAGGCCCTGGGCTAAGGTGAGGGAGGGTACCATTCATGCAGCCTTCTTGACCTGGAAGGGAAGATAATATCTGTGGACAATTAAGTGGGACTGGTGACAGCTGGTTATGAGAGCCACTGGCGTGGCCAGCCAGGCCCCACAGAGCTCCTGAGATGGTACTGTTTTTAACCAGGTTGACGGAAAACTCCGAAGAGGAAGTGGTACTTTAGCTGGGACCTACTGTAATCATGGCCACTGACAACAACTAATTTTCCCCTTATCGGGGGCTGATAAGTTGCTCATTTATCATACCTGGATAAGGGTACTTATTAAGTAACTGCCTGAGGTCCACAGTTAATAAGCACAGAGCTGAGACAAATCTCAACTCTATCTGGTAAGCCAGAGCTACCACCCACATTGTTCCTTACATAGTCTTCAGCTAGAAGTTCACAAAAGCCTTGCACAGAACGCAGCAGGGGAGACCAGTGGGCATGTATTGGACGGCGTTAAGGAAACCCAGAATGAGCAGAGTTTTGTTAGCTGCAGGTAAATACACAATTCCAGCAGAAGCATTTGCTTCTGCCATCAAACAGGAGGTCTGACAGGACAGTGCTGGACTTGGGGAGAGAGGAATCCTCACATAGGATAACGCAAGCTTAGCATGCGCAGAGCCAGGACTTAATCCAAAGCACACCCCTCCCTATTAAAAACAATCAACAACAGAACCCCATAATGTCAGGTATACTGAGACAGTCCGATGGTGCTAGAGGAGCAGGAAGAAGCGTGAGATGGAGTCAGAAGCGAAGGGTGACAGTACAAGACCCTTGGGCATAGCGATACAGGGTCTGTGACATCCTCTGTGTTGAGGGATATCCAGGCAGGTTTAAGAGTAGTAGTTACTGCATCAAGGAGAAGAAAGAGGGAAAAAAAAATAGCCCTAGATGAATCTGTCCAGGAAGGAGGGCAGGCAGGAACTGAGGATTCTATAATGTGGTGGTGTCTAAGGAAGAGTAGGAAAGTACTGTGGGTTTCTTCCTTCCCAATCACTGTCATGAAACTCCCCAGCTAATACCTAACCAATAATCCTGCTGTCAGGACCAGCAAGTTTAATTAAGGTTTAATTAAGTCAAAGGAGCCAGTCCTCCACCAGTGTTTACCTGACCTGACAGCACAACTTCAAAGCAGGAGTGAGAGTGATTACTGGTCTAGTTGTGCAGTAAAATGCAGCCAGAGACTTCAAAGTGTTTAGAGAGCGGTGGATCGGGGGCTGTAATATAACTCAGTGTTAGAGACTGGGGTCAGCACCAGGAAGACAGGAAGGAGAGAGGGAGGTAGGGAAGGAGGGAGGGAGGGAAGGAGGGAGGGAGGGAGGGAGGGAAGGAGGGAAGGAGGGAGGGAGAGAAGGAAGGAGGGAGGGAAGGAGAGAGAAAGGAAGGAGGGAGACCAGGAGGGAAGGAGGAGGGAGACCAGCAGGGAAGGAGGAGGGAGACCAGGAGGGAAGGAGGAGGGAGAAAGTTCTAAAGCTTTTAAAGTTGAAGTTACAGAGCATTTCCAGAGAGGTTGAAGAGATGGCTCACCAGTTAAGAGCACTTGCTGCTCTTCCAAAAGGACCAGAAGTTCAGATCCTAGTACCCACACCAAGCAGCTTGCAACTGCCTGTAAATAAAGCTCCCAGAGACCTAATGTCCTCTTTTGATGGCCCTTCCCAAACACAGAGATGCACACATACAAATAATAAAATGAATCTCTCTAGGCCAAAAAAAAAAAAAAAGGGAGAAAACTCTACAAATCGATGCCCTTTCCTTTCACCCCAAAGCACAGTTAGGCCAGTTTATTTCACTTCTGACTTTTGTTAAAACCAGGAAGGACTGGAGGGTCTGGTGAGATGGCTCAGTGGACAAAAGCATTTGTTGCCCAAGCTGGTAACCTGAGTTTAATCTCTGGGACACACATAGCAGGAGAGGACTGACTCCTGGAAGTTGTTGCTGACCCCTGCACACAAACCGGGCGCATGCACACCCTCCCACTGTAATAATAGTATCATTTAAAACTAGGGAGAACTAGAAAAATCCAAGTCAAACAGCTGACGGCTTAACAGCAGTTCTTTCCCTCCTCAAGGAAACAACTATACTAGACCGGAAACATAGAAACGACACAAATGGATGTTCAGCATGCATGTCGGGCATGCATGACCCTTGTCCTCTTCCGTAGGTACTGTCTAGCCAGTCTTCACAGCGCCCTGTCACTCCCCTATGTCGCCTTTCAATAGCTTGTGAAGGATACTATCCAATAACATCACGTACTTTAGTACTTGCAAATCTTGTGCTTTTGTTTCTCGATTAAACCTGAAATTCCTCTAGTCAAACATCTTTATCGACTGATTCTTTACAAGCCTAGGGTGTTGCGTTTGTCGACAAAACTAATGTGACCTTAGTTGTATTGAACGAACAGGCTAGAATGAGGGACATAGCTATGATGGCCATGCTCCGCCCCACAGTCTACTTGAAGAAGACTAGGGCTGAGGGGACTTTAAAGCCAGGGTGATAGGTGTAAAGTGGATATGTATGTATAATGTTATATAGTCTTCTGTGTAAAGGTTATCCTTTATTATTCCTATGCTGAGTTCTCTGTCACCATATCAGGTTGTCATCTGGACATAGCCCTGTGACGCTTATTCTAAGTATCTCCTGCCTCAATGTTGTGTAAACACTTCTCCCATTTAGTCTCTGATTTGTCAATAAAAGCTGCTCTACCAATGGCTCAGCAGTACAGAGAATAGGACTGGCCTTCCAATCCCAGCTAAGGGATGGGCAGAGGGGGTTGGGGGAGGGGATTCAAACGGGTCAAGGAGATATCATGGGAACATACCTAGAGCTGAGAGAGCTAGCCCAATACTAAAATCCAAGGATAGCATGGATTTTTGGCTGGGGCGTAGCAAGATTAGCTTAATTGATAACTGTTCAGCTAAAAAAAAATAATAACTGTTCAGCTATTATGCTATAAAGCTCAATCAAATAAATCTTATAGCCTCTGTCTCTGTCTTGGGAGCTAGCTGGGATAAAGAAAGCTTACCACATCAAAATGCACGAACACAGATGTCTCGGAGGAAACACAAGGGCAATCTTAACCCATACAAGAACTTGCACAGAGACTAGCCTTTGTCTCCCTTTGGTCAGCAGAGTGTAGGAGTAGAGCCATCATCTGGCAAACGTTCCTAATGATTAGAACTGCTTGGGCTGGGGACATAGCTCCATGTGGAATGCTTGCCTAACAAGCATAGAAGCCTGAGTTCTATCCTCAGCACCACACAAACCGGGCATGCAGTACAGGCCTGTTGTCTAGGCACTTGCGAGGCGGAAGCAGGAGGACCAGAAGTTCAAAGTCAGTCTTCACCACACAAAAGTTTGAACTTAGCTTGGGCTACATGAGACTCTGTCTTTCCCACAAGGTTAACACTGCCATCAGCAGTATGGACACACAGTAGATAAATCTAGTCATTAAGTGAGACAGACCAGAAACACCAGAGAACCTTGCTTCATCTTACCTTCGCCCCTGCATTTCACCGGCAGTTCCGCCAGTGCCTGTCAAGTCCACTCCTTGCAAAAGCTACTCAACAGCTGTCACTCCAGTCCACACAACCACCGTCTCCACATCTTTCTGACTAATTTCTCTGCTTCATCCCTGCTCACTCCCAAGAAAAATATTCTCAAAATTAAAGCTAACATAATGTTAAAACATGCATCCTGCCAGCCATGGCGGTATACACCTTTAACTCCAGCACCTGAGAGGCAGAGGCTGCTAGAATACTTTGAGTTCAGCCAAGTGGTGATAGTAAGACCCTGATCCCCTCTCCATCTGCCCCCCCGAAAAAAAAAAAGGAAAAGGGAAAAAATAAATGTCTCTTTGTGTAAACTGAACCAAGGACTTTTCCTACCCTTAGTATAAGAGCCAAACTCCTAGCTGGGTGTGACGGCACACAGTTGTAAACCAAATACATGTTAGGCAAGAATAGGAGGATCAAGAGTTCAAGTCCAGTCTTGGCTATATAGTGGGTTTGATGTCAACGTGAGTTACACGAGATGCTGTCAGAAAAAGGAAAGATTCCAATTCTTGGAGCTCGGTATGTAGCTCAGTTGTCAAGTGCTAAGCAAGCACGCATGAGGCCCTTGGTTCCATCCTCAGCAACACACCCCCAAACTCCTTACCATTGCAAGTGCCACCCACACTTGTCCTGACTATCCCTCGACTGCTGAGCTGTCTGCCACTTTAGGGGTTTCCTATCGCAAGTGTTTCTCCCCAGATCTTCCCAGGTCTGGCTTCTTTGACTTACAAGTACAGGTGCAAACGTTCCCTCGGGACTAGAGTCTGACCGACCACCCTCCATCATACTCAAGTTGCCTAGTCATTCGTGCATCGCCCACCCCTCCGCGTCCTTCTCTGCCCCCGAGAACGCGGCGCCCAAGTGCGGTGCACAAGCCTCTCCAGCGCGTTCCCACAACGAGCGAGCCCAGACCCAGGCCAAGATGTCACTGTCGCCCACGTGCTGGACTCCCAGACTGAGCCCCGCAGACTCCGTCAGCCATCGGACCCGCACCTTCCTCCAGAGGCTCCAGGCCCGTTCCATAGCTGATCAGATCCTCGTCGCTATCACTGTCCAGCGCCGCCATCCTGCTCCCTTCCGGGCTCCGCCCCCTCGCTACGGGAGCCTCTGTGCGCCAAAAACATTCACAGTTTCGCCTCCGCGAACTGGAACACACTACAAAGTTGAATTGTTTGGGGGTAAAAAGTGTCACCTCCTCCTTGCAGAGCATACTCCTATGCAAGGCCTACTCCAGTTGCAGTTAAGATTGGTATCTGTGCCGGGCGGTGGTAGCGCATACGTTTAATCCCAGCAGTCAGAAGGCAGAGGCAAGAGAATCTCTGAGTTCAGCTGAGATTCAGTTCAGAATCTCTGAGGTCAGCTTGGTCTACAGAGAGAGTTTCAGGACAGCGGAAGCTACACAGAGAAACCCTGTCTCGAAAAAAGCAAAAACAAACAAACAAACAAACTGGTCTCTGTAACACCCTATCCTGGCCCTGTCATGTGCCTGAGTATTCAAAGAACACAGCGATAAAATGGTAGAAACCACCCAAATATCCGGCTGCAGGGCAGGGTCTCTGTAATTCCATACAGCGTACCTGTCCCTTCGCCCCTGCTTCATTTCCTCAGCCAGCAATCAGTGCCAATCCGATCTTCCACCCATCCCAACCAGCCTCCAGAAATATGCTTGCCCAGTTACCACTGTCTGGCCTTCTGCACTGGAAATGGGAAGGAACCGACAGGCAGAAACATCTGCAGTAAACATCATATGAACCGGGCCATACATACACTCACACACAGTATACTTGTCATCTTTGTATCTTCAAAAGTGAGGCCCCCTCCTAGACTTTTGGAAGGATTCGCTGACCCTGGGAATATCAGAACCCTGCATGCTAAGTAAATTGTTCAAAGACAAGAAACAAGATATCAAGCATGGATAGAGAGCTGGGTGTCAGCCTAAACTACACAATGAGACTTTGTAGTAAATAATCAAATAAATAGAAAAAAAGATAAGAGAAAAGAAAAAGAAAGAAAGACGTGTGGGCCTGAGGCGCAGTTCAGTGGTAGAGCCGGAGCTGAACATGTCTGAAGGCCTGGGTTTTCACTCCCAGAGGTTCCGTTCTTGTACTGACAAAAAAAGTATGGATCAATAAAAAGAAGGAAGGAATGCAGTAAGGAACGTGGAATAATGGGGTCAGGAAAAAACATGGAAAGAAAACTGGAGAGAGGAGGAGAGAATAAAAAAGAGAGAGAGGAAGGAAGAAAAGCAGACAAAGGGGGCTAAGGATGCTATCTGTCCTTCAGCAAATCTAAGGCACAGGCATCTGCCGATGGGTGCCGTTATCTCACTTCACAAGCTTGTCCAAGACCGAAAAAAAAAAAAAAAGTAAAATAAAAATGGTGGCTCACACTTTTAATCTCAGCCAGCACTCAGGAGGCAGAGGCAGGGGGATTTCTGAGAGTTCGATGTCAGCCTGGTTCTCTAAGTGAGTCCAGGGCTGCCAGGGCTCTGTTTCATAGAGAAATGATGTCTTGAAAAGCAAACAAACAAACAAATAAAATATAGTTAAGTTCAGCTAATAAGGTGTGAGGCGGATATAAAAACCTCTCCTGGAAGCCCGGGCTTTCTTTCTTCCCTTTATTTTTGACAAGCTCATAACTGTAAACAACGCACAGTGATCATCTTCTCTCCCAAGGAACTCTTTCTTATCCCCCTGTTGGCTTAGAGACAACTCAGCTAGGTTCCTCCCAACAGAGACCTAGCAATAGCTTGTGTCATTACCTGCTACCGTTACTCCCTGCTCCACTGCCAGCATATAGGAGAACTGCTCCCTACCTCACACCCTTTCTCTCTCTCTCTCTCTCTCTCTCTCTCTCTCTCTCTCTCTCTCTCTCTCTCTCTCTCTCTCCTGCTCTTGCTCTCACATTCTCTCTCCCTTTCTCCCCACCCCCCCACCCCCCGCTCCCCATGTGTTCCTGGCCGGCCTCTCTTTTCATCCTCTATCTCTGCTTTCTCTGTTCTCTATCTGCCTTTACCTCTTCTCCAGGCCGCTGCCCCCTTCTCTTCCCTACAATAAACCTCTCTTATACTAGGCCTGTGATTTCTCAGGGGGACACCTTGGCACGGGCCTGCCAGTTACCTCCTTATCGCCGCTGCCACGTTATATTTCATAACACCCCTTCCCACTCCTGCTGAGGTCCTTCTTCTGAATTAGTCTCTCTCCTACCTTCACGTGCATGCACGTGTGTGTGTGTGTGTGCGCGCGCGCGCGCGCTGTGCAGCAAGCCACAGCTGCTACGTGTTCTGACAGTCCTCGCCATTTCTCTGGCTCTTCCCGTCTTCCTGTCCTCTCTTCCAAAGTGTCAGCTGAACGTCACAGGGGATCGATCTAAACACCAGTGTAAAGTTGAGCACTCAACAGTCCTTTTCTTCTTCTTCTTCTTCTTTTTTTTTTTTTTTTTTTGGTTTTTCATGACAGGGTTTCTCTGTGTAGTCCTGGCTGTCCTGGAACTCACTCTGTAGACCAGGCTAGCCTCGAACTCAGAAATCCGCCTGCCTCTGCCTCCCAAGTGCTGGGATTAAAGGCGAGCGCCACCACCGCCTGGCTCAACAGTCCTTTTCATTACCTTGATTTAACCACAGCCCACTACAAGAGGGAAATCCTCTGAACCTGGGTGCAGTGGTACACATCTTTATTCCCAGTAGTTGGGAGGTAGTTAACAGGTGGATCTCTGTAAATTCGAGGTCAGCCTGGTATTCATAGTGAGTTCCAGGTCAGCTGAGACTTTGTAGTAAGACCCTGTCTCAAAAACAAACAAACAAAAAACCCCAAAACAAAGAAGTCTCTTTGACTAAAGTGAGGAACAATGTTGGTCTGGGTATAAGCATAAATATTTAGAAGGCAGTTTGCCTACGTGGCAACTTAAAAATCATTAGTAATAAATTACTGACGAGGGCCTTTGACCTTCCAGATTTGAACAGATTTACAATAACAGACATATTTCCTCTCATAAAGTGAACCTGGAATCCTATTAGAAAGTAAGTAGTTGGTTACCCCCCAAAACTGTCACACCACTATAGCACCAGTGGGCATATTTTGCCTGGTAGGTCACCATTACAGCACATAGGGGTATGTCTAGGTAAGATCACTGATAACTTTTCTCCCTTCAGAGGCCTACATAGCACCTTTCAGCATTATAAACTCTAATTAGCAGAGAGGAGGCTTCCAGCTCACATTCAGTATAATCCCTGTGTCCCATGGTATTTATCCTCAATGTATTATATCTTTTTTTTGTTTTTTGCTTTTTGTTTTTGTTTGTTTGTTTGTTTGTTTGTTTCTTTTTGAGACAGGGTTTCTCTGTGTAGCCTTGGCTGTCCTGGAACTCACTCTGTAGACCAGGCTGGCCTTGAACTCAGAAATCCGCCTGCCTCTGCCTCCCAAGTGCTGGGATTAAAGGCGTGCGCCACCACTGCCTGGCATAGTATACCTTCAACAATAGAATTTTATTTGTTTTTTCTCCTTCTCCTCTTCCTTCTTCTTCTCTTCCTCCTCCTCCCCTCCTCTTCCTTCTCTTCCTTTTCCTTCTGCTCTTCCTCCTTCTCCTCCTCCTCTTCCTCCTCCTCCTTCTTTTGTGGGAGAGGCATTTTTGAGACAGGGTTTCTCTACATGTCTCTGGCTGTCCTGGAGCTCACTCTATAGACCAGGCTAGCCTCGAACTCACAAGCATTCACCAGCCTGTGCCTCCTGAGTGCTGGGATTAAAGGTATGCACCACCACTATCACCTGACTCTTTCTTGTTCAATAGTGATTTGTTTGTGTGTGTGTGTGTGTGTGTGTGTGTGTGTGTGTCTGTGTTTAGTTCCATCTAGCTAGGTGGGTTGTTGACAGGGTCTCACTATGTACCCCTGCTAGCCTATAACTCGCTATACTATGCAGACCAGGCTGGCCTGGAATTCACAAAGATCTGCCAGCAATTAAATGTGTACACCACCAACCACACCAGTCTACAATTGGGTCTTACCATCTAGTTCTAGATGAATGAAGAAGAAAAAGAAGAGGAGGAGGAGGAGGAGGAGGAGGAGGAGGAGGAGGAGGAGGAAGAGGAAGAGGAAGAGGAAGAAGAAGAAGAAGAAGAAGAAGAAGAAGAAGAAGAAGAAGAAGAGGAGGAGGAGGAGGAAGAAAGGACATCACTGCTCCTAGGTATGGTGGAGGAGAAAGTTTACTGTAGATAAAAGGGAGAGCATAGCCAAAGGCAGGTGTTAGCATTTTGTCTAAGCTCTGCTCCACAGTTACCTGGCAACAAGCCAGGTGTGCCTGACTCACTATAAAAGGAACTGCTTCTCTTATGGCCGGCTTCTACCTCTCCTCTCCTCTCCTCTCCTCTCCTCTCCTCTCCTCTCCTCTCCTCTCCTCTCCTCTCCTCTCCTCTCCTCTCCTCTCCTCTCCTCTCCTCTCCTCTCCCCTCTCTCTCTCCTCCCCTCCCCCTCCCCTTCCCTGTTTCTACTACCCTCTCAACTCCCTTCCCCATGCCCTAAATAAACTCTATTCTATACTATACCATTGTGTGGCTGGTTCCTTCCTGTTGAAGGGATGCCTCAGCATGGGCCCTTGGAGGTACCCCCTTCCCTCATACCTGGCTACACATCCATCAAACATATTCCTTCTCTCTCTTTCTCTTTTTATGAAGCACATCAGCAGGGACATGTGGGAGATATCCAGAGTGGATACGACCCTAAGCCAGGTCAGGAGAGGGGGAGGAGAAGAGGAGAGAGAGTGGGAACCAGATATAGCAGCCAAGAAAGAGGGCAAAAGGAAAGAGAAGGCAGACTACCCAGATTGGCTGAATTATAAAGGGAAGAGCCTGGGTGGGCAGGCAGCCCAGGAGAATGGGGAATAATATATCCTTTAAAAAATAAAAAATAATGACATAATTAAATGATATGGTATGCTGGACAGTAATAAATGCTGTGAAAGTGGGAGGAGGGACTGAGAATATAGGAAAGATAAAACCTGGAGCTGGCCACTCTAGGCAAGTGTTGGACAGCCAGTGTATGCTCCCTTTCTTCACTCCAAGCCAAGAATATTGTCTTTTCAACAGGGTTAAAGAAGGCTTCTCAGACAAAGTAATCTTTACAGCACAGACACAAAGGGGATGGGGCAGGGAGTCATGATATGGGGAGAGCCCCTCAGACAGAGAAAATGACAAGTGTGCTCAAGGAATTGTCCCCATTGCAGAAAGGAGCTGGACAGCCATGAGCGGGTGGCAAGTAGAAGCCGGCCTTTTAGCACCAGTGCAAGATGTCTTCTGTCTTTTAACGTTCCCTTACGTCAGGCTTAGTGCTAAGTGCTTCTTATCTGGGTCATTGTTCAGGCAACCTTTAGGCTAGGCTCCAAAACAGTACTGGAGGATTGATTGACTTGCCTGTGGCTACCCACTGTTTAGTCTCAAACCCTGGGACAAATGGCTGAGGTGCCTATTTAACATATCAAAGCAGATTTTGGCCACCAGGTTCTCCCAGCATCTCTCAGTCCCTGTCATATCTACAAGGAATGGCTGGAGGCAAGCAGACAGGATCAGATTCCCTGGAGCCTGAAATCTCAGGAGCAAGGAATTGCTGTGTGAGTTCTGGGAACAGAACCCAGGTCCTCTGCAACAGCAGCAAGTGCTCTTAACCACAGAAGCATCTCTTCAGCTCAAATCTATTTAGTATTTAGTTGTTATTTTTATTGCCAGTCTCTCTCCTATGATAGGTAAGCTTTCAGAGCTTGCAACAGTAGTCTGTTGTTCTCTCTCCCTCTCCCTCTCCCTCTCCCTCCCCCTCCCTCTCCCTCTCTCTCTCTCTTTCTGTATTTGATCAGTGTAGGGGCACATGTTTGTAATGCCAGAATAGAAGACTAGAAATTTCAACCCAATCTAGTCTTTATAGCAAAACCTCATAAAAGATGAAAGTAAGCCAGCCATGGTGACTCGCACCTGTAATCCCAGCTCTGGAGAGAGGGTGAGAGTGGAGGCAGAAAGATCAGGAATTCTAGGCCACCTGTGGTTATACCACAAGTTCAGTGTCAGACGAGGTTACATGATTCCCTGTCTTAAAATATATGCACAGTTGGGGCTGGAGAGATGGCTCAATTTTTAAGAGTATTTGCTGCTATTGCTGAGAACCCTGGTCCAGTTCTCAGCACCCACATGGTGACTCACAACTGTCTCTAGTTCCAGAGGATTCAATAACTTCTTTTGGCTTCCCTAGGCACCAGGTACCCAATGGTACACTTACATATGTGCAGGCAAATACTGATACACATAAAACAAGGGTAAATAAATGTCAAACACACACAATCGAATGAATAGTTCTTTTTTAAACTGATACATAAGAACATAAAAAAATACACAAGTTAATGTGATACTATTTTATTTTTAAAGGATTTATTTATGTATTTATTTATTTATTTTTATGTGTGTATCTATATTCCTTTGTATTTGTGAGACACCAAATGTGTACCCTCTAGAAGAGCCCTAACTACACTGGATGTTTGGGATCCCAGTGTAGTCCTGAGTTTTTCTCAGGGTGAGCCTCTTGACCTCAAAAACCATGTTCTAGGTTGACATACTTCAGTTAACAAGAACAGTTAGCCAGAAGCGACACTACAAAAACCAAAAAGCAAGGTCTGTACATTTAGACACTTTCCCAGAAGTAGACACAGATGGATTAGGCCTTTGTTTTCCTTTTGGCGGCTGGTGCTGTCTACATGCTTAGTTTTACAGTGTGAATGGCACTTCCACCATGGGGTCAGATGTGTCAAGGTCTGGGGTCCTGTTGCAGAACACACTAGGATGTCTTGCTTCTAGCTAAGTGTACCTTAGTACCAACCTTTCCCCATTACCTAGTCTCATCTCTTCCTTCCCCAGCCTCTAGTAACAGACAGCTCTTCCACTTTCGTTTTCCTGAGACCGATTGTTAGGATTCCACATGTCAGTAGATCTTGTGCTACTTGTCTATGTCTGGCTTATTTTATTCAACAAAATGTTCCCTGGATCCACCCATACTGTTGAAAATGTCAGGATTTTTCATTCATTTGTTCATTTGTTTGTTTTTGAGACAAGGTCTCATAGAGCACAGGCTGTCCTTGAACTCACGATGTTGCTGGGGATTTCCTTGAACACTTGATCCCCCTGCCTCTACCTCCTGAGGGGTGCTGCAGGATTTCAGGATTTCTAATTTTTTTTCTTTTTCGTTTCCTTTTCTTTCTTTTCTTTCCTTTCTTTCTTTCTTTCTTTCTTTCTTTTTAAAATTTTGTCTTAAAGACAAGGTCTTATGTGTGGTTTGAATGAGAATATTCCCCAAAGGCTCAGATGTTTGAATACTTGGTTGTGCTGTTTGAGGGAGGTTTAGGAGGTGTGGCCTTGCTGGAACAAGTATATCACCCAGAAGGACCTTACTTTTGTTTTGAAAGCCATGTGCAATTCCCAGTTTGCTCTCTCTGCTTCCTGCTTCCTCTTAGCTGGGTGTGACATTGCACATCTGTAATCCCAACACTTGGGAGGCAGAGGCAGGAAGATCTTTGAGTTCCAGGCCAACTTCAGAACAGCCAGAACGACACAGAGAAACTCTTATCTCAACAGAACAAAACAAAATATATGTAACTCTTAGAGCTGAACTAGATGTGTCCGTGGTACACAAACATGTATGCAGACAGGTCATTTATACACATAAAATAATAAAATAAAAATTAGAAGGTGTGAACTCTTAGCTGTGCTCTATGATCATGGACTCCTCGTGCTCTGGAGCCATGAGTAACCTTTGTTTTTATCTGTCAGTTTCCTTGGTAGCATGGAGTTTTATCACAGCAACAGAAAAGTACTAGTACATCTCACTGCGTTCCTGGCTGGCCTGCAACTTACTATGTAAACCAAGCTGGCCTCACACGCACAGAGATCTGATTGCCTTTTCATCCAGAGAGCTAGGACTAAAGGCCTGTGCCAACATGGCTGGAGGGATTTCATTCTTTTCTGTGTCAGGTTAGCATCCTGCATATCTGTATCACATTCTCTTTACCCATGAATCTACTGGTGGAAATGTCAACGGCTTCCCCTTCCTGTTCCTGCCCGATGTGAACAGTGTAGCAATGACACAGGAGGCAGGTCTTCCTTATATCCACGTCATTTCCTTTGCTTCTGTACTCAGGCGTAGAATTGCTGTATCATAGGTAGATCTGCCTTTCATTTTTGAATGTTGGTTTATTTGTTTGCTGGAGCAGGGCATGCCACACATGGCACATCATCATGTGGATAACTTTATGGAGTAAACTCTTCCCTTGTACTTCCATGTAGGTTCCAGGAATCGACCTCAGGCTTTATGGCAACTGCCTTTACCTATTGAAGAACCCTGGTGGCCCTCATATAGTATTTTATGTCTGGCTTCCTTTGCTCAGCAATGCCAGTGTGAGATCCCTTGTGATTCTGTACATGAAAGCAAGGTCCATTGTTTGCCACTTTCCATTATGTGAGCCTATGTGCCTCACCCATCTATTCTACCATCAATGGACTGTTAGGTCATTTATTTCTAGAGAACTGGGTAGCTTCGATCTCAGATAGTTCAGTCAGGGATATTCTTTTACTTCTTTCTTGTGCGAGTATATGTATGTGTGGTACATGAACACATTTGTGTGTGTGTGTGTGTGTTGTGGTGTGCAGACCAGAGGCTAAGCTTGAGTGTTGGTCTTTAGAAAGACTGTCCACCTTGTAAATTCTTATTCTGTTTTTATAACAGAATCTCAGGAAGTCTGGACTGGCCTTGAACTCACTGTATACCCAAAGATGACACTAAACTTCTGATCCTTTTGCTTCCAATTCCCAAGTGTTAAGATTTCAGGTATACGAGCTGGAGAAATGGCTCAGCGGTTAAGAGCACTGACTACTCTTCTGGGGTCCCGAGTTCAATTCCCAGCAACCAAATAGTGGTTCATGACCATCTGTAATGGGATCTGATTCCCCTTTCTAGTGTGTCTGAAGCCAGTGACAGTATACTTATATACATTAAATAAATAAATCTTTAAGAAAATATTTCAGGGATAAACTACTGTTTTATATGAAGTTTGGGATGGAACACAGGACTGCCTGTATACCAGTAAGTCCTCTGCCAAATGAATACATTTTTCTAGTCCCCTCCCCACTTTGGTTTTTAGGACAGGATCTCTCACTACACCCTGGGGCTCACTGATTAACCAGTGAGACCTAGCGATCCTTCTGTCTCTGCCCCCCTGTCCAGTGCTGGGATTACAATGTGCTCCTAACATTCTCAGCTTTTTTTTCCTACAGATATAAAGCAGGCCCTTGTGAACTCCACCATCTCTCCACTCTTACCTTGAATGTGTCATCCTCCTGCCTCTACCTCCCAAGCAGGGATTGAAACTTGTGATACTCTTGCTTCAGTTCTCTTGAGTAGGGAGATCACACGTCCTACCATACAAGTTCAACGGCAGTTTGTTTGTTTGTTTGTTTCATAACAGTTGAAACAAGTAAGGTTGATGCCGCTTCCCTATTGGGTTAGCAGTAACAGGTCTTACTTCCTGGTCCCTATGAAATCAGAATAAGCATAGAAGGACACCCATGGGCAGTGAGTCATGAGGCTGTCTGAAGGTACCTGATCTTGAGTACATCTAAGGATTAAAGTTCAGATGGCTCATGTATCCTGGGGACGGATGCTGACTGTACCTCCGAAGACACAAAGGCAGGAGCTAGTTTTAGATGGGCTGATATGTCTTTCGTGACAAGCTTCCTTTTCTTTCTCTTTTTTGTCTGTACTATGCTAGGTGTTAGACACAGAACCTTATATATGTAAGCACCCTACCCTTGAGCTACCTCCCCAGACTCTCTTCTTTAACAAACAAGGCAGCTGGAAGAGGCAATGATGTCAGAGTAGATTAAATAATAGACCTTGGTTTTTATTGTATTTACTTTTTACAAGCCTCTCTCTATAGGGCAAAGTACAATGGGTTTTCTCTCATGGTGATGACGTATTTGCCATTAAAAATAGAAATCGACTTAGTCACAGTGGCTCATGACTATAATTCTGACTATTGGGAGGCTGAGACAGACGGCTTCGAGGTTTTGCACAGTGAGTTTCAGGACAGCCTGAACTATAGAATGAGTATCTGTCTCAAAAAAAAAAAAAAAAACTTTGTCTAAATATCTTAATAAAAAAAAAACTATAAATGGGGGCTGGAGAGATAGGTGCTCTTCTAGAGGTCATGAGTTCAATTCCCAGCAACCACATGGTGGCTCATAACCATCTATAATGTGATCTGGTGCTCTATTCTGGCCTGCAGGCCTACATGTGGGCAGAACACTATATATATAATAAATACATCTAAAAAACAAAAACAAAACTATAAAGGGTCTAGAGAGTTAGATCAGTGGTTAGTGTGCTTGATGCTCTTACAGAGAAGAATTGGCTCCCAGTGCCTAGGAAGGGTGGCTCACAATCACCTGTGACTCCAGTTCTGGAGAACACAACACACATATACGTAGGCATAAAAATAAATAAAAGTCTTTTAAAAAGACTACGAAGTCCGCATTAGTTAAGTTGGTTTGTATGTATAACAAACTGTAAAGGCAATTTGAGCTAGGCTTGGTAAGGAACACCTGCCAACCTAGCACTTGGGAACAGGAGGCAGGAGGAACTAGGGCTCCAGACTACCGTGGGCTAAGCAGTACGTCAGTATTTTAAAACAAAAATGGCAACTTGAACTTTGGTGTATTAGGAGATGGGACTGCACCGAAGGGGACAGGAAAGAGAGGAGGCAGTGAGCCCAGGGTAAGTGAGACACTAATGGGAAGTGTGCCCTTGGCCACTCCTGTCTTCAGAGCCTAGGTCTTTCTACCTCAGGAGCAAAGATCTTTTGAGGTCTTTTGTAGGTACAAGGGTGCAGAAACTGAAGCACAATATCTGAGTATCTTTTTTAAAGACTTGTTTATTTATTTATTTATTTATTTATTTATTTTAATTATGTGAGTACACAGTCACCGTCTTCAGACACACCAGAAGAGGGCATCGGATCCCATTACAGATGGTTGTGAACCATCTGTGTGGTTGTTGGGAATTGAACTCAGAGACCTCTGGAAGAGTAGTCAGTGCCCTTAACCACTGAGCCATCTCTCCAACCCTGTTTAAGAGTATTAACACAGTAATATATTGACCCACTACTCTAGGAGCCTGAACCAAACTGGCTGTGTTTAAGCCTCAGCCTCAGGCAAGTACATTTCCAGGACAATGAATTAAAGAGAGCCCATGTCAAATTGATTTGTGATACTAGATTGACTTAGGAAGGAAGAAAAGTTTTTTTTTTTTTTAAATCAGCTTTTTCCAAAATCACCTGTCCCAGAGTCCTGCTGGTTAGGACTCTGTAAATTTCTTTTCTTTCCTTTTTTTTTCTTTTCTTCCATCTTTCTGTCTTTTTTGGAATACGGACACAAGATCTTTCCACTGAGCCCAAGTGTGATGGGTTAATGTCTTTTGTCAGTTTGACACTAGCTAGAGGAAGGAATCTATCTAATTGAGAAAATGCCTCCATAAGATTGGTCAGGAGGCAAGTCTCTTGGTCAAATGATTGATGTGGGAGGGCCCAGCCCACTGTGGGTGGTCCTAACCCTCTGCAGGTTGTTCAGCGTTTGTATAGGAAAGCAGGCAGTGGGGCTGGAGAAATGGTTCAGTGATTGAGAGCACTGGCTGCTCTTCAAGAGAACCCACATGGAGGCTTACAACTGTCTATAACTCCAATTCCAGGGGATCTGATGCCCTTGTATGACCTCAATGGACACAATACATATGGTGCACAGACATACTTGCAGGCAAAACAACCATACACATAAAGTAATAATAATTAAAAACAAAAGAACAGCAGGCTGTGCAAGCCATGGGGAGAATTGCAGTAAGCAGTGTTCTTCAAAGTCTTTGCTTCATTCCCTGACTCCAGGTTCCTGCCTTGAGTTCCTGAACTGGTTTCCCTCAGTGATGTAAGGTATATGTGAGTAAGGTGTACATCAAATAAAACCTCTCCTCCTCCAAGCCCTTTTGGTCAGGCTCTCTCACAGCAGTGTGAGGCAGACTAAGACATCAGACTAGCCTCAAGCTCAACAATAGTGCTGTTTCAGCTTCCTGAAAGGCAAGCGAGATCGCAGGTGTGCGAGCCTTCCCATCCTTTGGCAGGACCTTTCTTAGACTTAAGTAGTCCTTTTCTCATGACCAGGTGGATTTAATTTTTTTTTTTACTTATTAACATATGTTAAGCTGTTGCTTTTGTTTATTTCAGATACTTATTTTAAAACCCTCGAACCGCACTTTAAATATATGTCTATTTACTTTAAATATGATTTTACATTTATTTATTTTTCGTGTACGGTGCGGGGTGGGGAGGGGCATGCACGTGTCATGGCGCACGTGTGAAGTCAGAGAACTTGTGGAAGTTGGGTTTTGCCCCTTCTACCCTATGGGTCCCAGGGATGGAACTCAGGTTGTCAGGTTGAGCAGCAATCGCCTTCCTCTTCTGAGACACTTCTCCATCCATACTAACATACTAACAACCTTTTGTTGTTGTTGTTGTCCTTTTTTGTTTGTTTGTTTGTTTGTTTTTCGAGATAGGGGTTTTCTGTGTAGCCTTGGCTCTGAGACCCGCCTGCCTCTGCCTCCTGAGTCCTGGAATTAAACATTTGGGCTACTACCGCCTAGCCCTAAAACACTTTTTAAAGAGTATGAAAACGGTTTGTTAGTTTTGAAAGCTGAACCTGAGGTTTACACTGCGACCTACAGACTGCCAAAGGCAGCAGACAAAGGTGTTCTTTGGTGGTGGTGGCGGCGAGGAAGGATTCTGCAGGCTGAGGATTCTAGGCTCCTGCAAATGGATCTTAGCCCTGTGTGCCACCAATATCCTACCCTAGAGTCTGCCTACTCTCCAGTAGGAGGTAGAGCGAACCCCGAGCCTAAGGGACCCCCTGGTACTCCTGTACTAACTACATGGGTACCTGACACCCTGGACCAGCCAGAGAAAGAATCACTTGGGCCTGAGAACTGAGAAAACCGAGGCTGGGAACTCTGGATAAGAAGTATCCTTAAAGACACCTGCAGAGTTCAGTGAACAAAGCCTGCTCAGTAGGTGGCCCCCTCTCCCGACTACTTCTGCTACCCTAGCGCTCGGAGGCCTCAGCAAACAGCTTTCTTGACCTCCCTGGTCAGAGCCTTTAAAAGCTTCCTAGCAGCGATTGAACTAGACATGAATGTCCGCGTTCCTGGGTGGAAAAGCAAACGTGTATTAAGCGCTCTCTGCATCTACTACTCCCAGGGCTCCAGAGAAAGGGGCCAATTTGGGTTTCGCTACGGTCGCTGAAACCCCTAACCCGCTGGCTGCGCCGCCTTGACGCTCACAAGGTAGAGAGCCATTAACCACATGCAGATTAAGAGCGGAGGCTCCACAGGAGCACCGTGCTAGACTTAAGGCAGACAAGCATTTAGCACGAGCACGGGGCAGGGGCGTGGTCTATACAATTAAGGGCAGGGCTTCAGGGTTCTGGCTTCAGCCTCGGGCGGGGCTGGAGGAAGGCCGTGCGTGTTGTGGGCGGGGTCTGAGTTGAGCGGGGCGAGGCTACAGAGTTAGGGATCCGCCTCCGGTAGTATTGGACCGTGGTGGGGGCGTGGCCTAGACGAGATGGGGCGTGGCTCCAGAGATCGGGGGTGGGGCTTACTCGGGGATGCAGGAGGACTGCAAAGGCCGGGGGTCGGAACTCCAGGGCTCGGGATTCGCCTCTTGCGAGGCTGGAGGCGGGGCCTAGATGGCAGAACTAAGTTCCAGGCTAGAGATCTGCCCGTGTCCAGGTCTTGCTAGGAGGGGCGGAGCTCCAGATATCTGGCGCTCTAGGGCCCGGGCGGGGCGGCAGGGCGGCTGGCCTGTCGGGGCGGGAGCGGGGGGCGGGTCCCGGCGCCTCCTGGGGCCCTTAGTAGCCACTGCACCTCAGTTCACCCTCGACTCCCGCGCTGCCAGCATGACTGACGCTCTGCTACCCGCGGCCCCCCAGCCGCTGGAGAAAGAGAATGACGACTACTTTCGAAAGGTGAGCGGCAAGTCAGCAGAGATCCTCTCTGTCCCGGCAAACTGCGGAGCGCGCTGAAGGGGCTTGCGGCCGGGGTCGGCTTGGACCGGAGGGGGAGGGGAAGGAGAAGGGAGGGACCCACAGGGTTGGTGCGGGCCGGACGACGGGGGGTGGGGGTGGGTCGAAAGGGGATTGCGCGGGACTTGGATCCCCGAGCAGATGGCAGCCGGGCTGGGGCGCGCAGGTGCATATGCTAGCCACGCGTAGGTGGGAATCTGGCGAGGTGATCCGGATGGCCCTGCTAGCCTTCTCGCGCTTGTGGGGAAAGGACCAGCCCCTGGCCACGCTGGCGAGCTCGGTCGGTCCCTCTGCGCTGATACCGCAGCCCAGTTTCTACCCGAGCGCTTAGCCATGCTGCATGTGGAGGGCGAGTTTTGCCCTTTTGCCTCCCAAATGCTTTCAGCGCCTCCCAAATGCTTTCAGCGTTCGCCCCCTTCGACTTCTTAGGTGAGGGAGGGTGGATGCTACAAGGGAACCTCGAGCGTGCCTCCCTTGTTTGTCCGCGCCTGAGAGAGCCAGAGAACTGGAGTCTCACTCCTCCAAAGTAGATTTATCTGTATTTGGTTGTCCGAGAGACCGGACGGGCGAGACTGGACTCTGCGCGCTTGGCACGTCTTGGCGCTCCTGGGCAACTTATGCGACCGCCTTTCGGCCTGGAACTCAGTTCCTCAAAAGCGACCCCATTAGGCGCCCACAGCGGTGCTGGGATTGCCCAACAGCTGCAGGAGCGGGCTTACAAAGACGCTTCAGAGGTGCGAATCACGGTGACAGACTTCTCACCTTCCTCTTGGGTCCCTTGTGAACCTAAAAATAGCCTTTGGACTTTGGCCAAGGATCACCTGGTGGGTTGAGAGATCGTCGTGGATATTTTTCTAACTGATACGATCGAAGGTGCAGCGAGTAGTCATGAATAGGGAAGTGAAACTGCTTCTCACAGAGCAATCAATTCTTAATTGTTCCAACGCCACTTCGCCACTTCGTAAACGGGCTTGGCAGCTTCCTTCTCCCGCGGGACACTGGCAACTTAAAGAGCTTTTGCTCTCTCGTGAAGTAGTAATAGAAAAGAGGGGAATCTGGAGACAGGTGGGGACAGCGGGCAATTTTTAAAGTTCCTTTTGGCATTTAAAGAAGTTTTAAAGTGTATTTAAGTTGAAAGATGTCATCACGGAATTACAGGATTATAACTTCTAATTATGTGTGGCATTTGGGCCAGAGGATCACAGGCCAGAATTGTAGGAGGTTACTTGGCCTGGGAATCTCAAGATGTCCAACCTAGGGCCCTAGGGCCTGGCTGCCACCCCCACAAAACTGCTTTAGAGCCTCCAGCACGTTGCTGTCTGTGGGATATCAGTTCTTGCTAGATCGTTTGTCTTCTGAACAGGTGGTTAGGTGGACCTGTGGCAGCTTCTTGGGGGAGAAGACAGGAAGTCAGGGAAAATGAAGTATACTCTGGAGGGTGTCAAGCTTTTCAGAACAAGTTCTCCTGTGGTACCCATTCCGGGCTGTGAATCTCAAGGGAGGATGTGGGTGGGGAAGGGAAAGGATTGGAGTCTGAATGATTTTTAAAGACGTGTGTGTGTGTGTGTGTGTGTGTGTGTATGCATACACACACACACACACACACACACACATATGCCTTGGAGGCCAGAAGAGAACACCAAATACCTTAGGACTGGAATTACAAGTAGTTGCGAACATCCATTTAACATGACTGCCAGGAACCAAACTAAGGTCCTCTCCAGAAGCAGCAAGCAAACCTAACCACTGAGCCATTTCTCCGGTTCTTGGGGATATTTCTCAGGTCCCTGATGCCGGCTGAGAGCAGAGTACGATGAAGTTTTTACAATTAGTGCCTGTGCAAAAGCGAAACCTTGTCACTGCAATCGTGTCGTGGTCTGAGTTAAATCATGCCAGTCTGCAGAGTGCTGTCCTTTGTGTCAGGAAAATAAACAGGTTGGGGTGAATTTTTCTAATGTGTGCCCTGAGCCACTTGGGTATAGGTCATATGATAGATGAGTGAACTGTGGCGGTTACACAGGTGGAGGAGATGAGGAGAAGCCCTGAAGCTGAGGAAACAGCCTGGGCAAAGGCACAGAGGCCTGGGTGCTTGGAACCTTCTGAGAGTAGAAGTACATTTGGGAGCTCAACAGTTTCAGATTACATATCCTAAGGAAGTAGGGAACTCTGGGAATCCATGGAAACGTTTAAAGCGGGTTCAGCCATGTGGTGGGATTTGTACCAGAAAGAAACCATTTTGACTACAGTGGAGGAAAAACAGTGAAACTGCGCAGGAAGAAGTTATGTTGCGTTAGACCAGCGTTTCTCGACCTTCCTAACGCTGTGACACTTTAATACAGCTCCTCTTTTTTTTTTTTTTTTTTTTTTTTAAAACTTTCTTGTTCTTATTTATTTATTTATTTATTTTATTAGTACACTGTCGCTGCCTTCGGACACACCAGAAGAGGGCATCCAATCTCATTACGGATGGTTGTGAGCCACCATGTGGTTGCTGGGATTTGAACTCAGGACCTCTGGAAGAGCAGTCAGTGCTCTTAACCGCTGAGCCATCTCTCCAGCCCCACAGCTCCTCTTTTTGTGGTGGCCCCCAACCATAAAAATTATTTTCGCTGCTACTTCATAACTGTAACTTTCCTGCTGTTACCAATTGTAATGTAAACATCTGATGTGTAGGATGTCTCACAGGCGATTGCCAAAGGTGTCTTGACCCACCTGTGGAGAATCATTGCTTTAGACCCAGTGATCCAATCTTCGTTATCTTCCCTACCCTGATACAGACTGCTGATGGTGTCTGCCAGTGTGAAATCCTACGTCCAGGTGGGGATTGCGGCTCAGTGGTAGGGCACCTGCTTAACAGGCACGTGACCCTGGGTTCCCTCCCTACCCCTATGAAATAAACACTGGACAGCAGGGATGCCAGCGGGGAGGCTCAGATGGTGAGTGGGAACTGGCAATTTGCCAGCTGCGGATGGGAGCTGTCACATTGGGAGTCACCGGAGTGATAGGCATTTTTCGATATCGAGTAAAGAAGCCGGGACAGAAATATCTGGATTAAGGGAAGGAATGGGGAGAAGGTAGAAGACAAGAAAGCTGGAAGGGCAGCATCGCCCAGGAAACTGAGAGAAGTTAAGTCTTTTTTTTTTTTTTTTAAGCGGAAGTTGACAAGCTTGAAGAGTGCTGGAGAGGTCCAGGTTATCCCTTCAAGGGAAGAGCAGAAAGTGAGTGAGTGAGTGAGTGAGTGAGTGAGTGAGTGGAGGGTAGGAACAAAAGCCAGTGTGGCTGGGTTGCTGGAGGAGATGCTGCAGGGAGATGAAGGAAGACAGAAGATGTGCGTGTGCGTGTGTGCGTGTGTGCGTGTGTGCGTGTGTGCGTGTGTGTGTGTTCGTGTGTGTGTGTGTGTGTGTGTGTGTGTACAAGGTCTCATTGTATAGTCCAGGTTGACCTCATCCATGCAAAATCCCCCTTTGTCAGGAGAGAGAGAGAGAGAGAGAGAGAGAGAGAGAGAGAGAGAGAGAGAGACACTGAGACTATATTGGGCATAGAACCTATAGCTTTCAATACGCTAGGCTCTCTGTCTCTGAACTGCATCTCCAGGCCCTTGAAAAAAAAATATTTTCCAAGACATGGTTTCTCCGTGTAGCCCTGGCTGTTCTGAAACTGTCTCTGTAGACCAGGCTGGCTTCAAACAGAGATCTTCCTGCCTCAGCCTCCTGAGTGTTGGGATCAAAGGCGTGCGCCACCACTGCCTGGCCTGAATGCTTATCAAAAAGATTTTTAAGGTGCTGGGGATGGAATTGGGGGCCTCTTGTGTACCTCACATATACTCTAGTACTGATCTGCAACCCCCTTTCCCAAATGCTTGTTCTAGAATGGGCAAGTCTAGAGACTTGATTTTTATGTTTCTTTTTCTTTCTTCTGTTGTTGAGGAGAGAGAGTTTGAATTCTCTAATCTCCTGTCTTTACCTCCCAAGCGCACGGTTAACAAGTCTAGACTTCCATACTCGGTTAGAGTCTTCTTAAAATCTTGCTTTTATGTATACAGCCCCAGGGCTTGTGCCTGCTTGGTTAGTACGCTATCTCAACCTCCTAAAGCGCTTTAAAAGCGGGAGAATGAAATCAAAGAACACAAGAACAGGAAGCCAAGTTGCTGCCCCCAGGCTTTGCAGGCCCCTCCTTCTGGAGTGTGGACTGAGTTTTGCTTTCTAAGATAAACCTTGATTAGTTGCTCACCAGACGAAACCAAACAAAACTGCAGAGAGATGCAGCTTCACACATCTGAGATTCTGGTAACTGGGACTCAGAGAGTCTAGTGGTCCTGCCTGATCTCCATGTACAGTGACTTCCAGGCCAGCTTGGACTAGTAAAACCCTGTCTCGGGATGCAAACTAACAGAAGAAGGGAGGAAGTCGGGTGTGGGGCTGTTTGAGGCTCAGGAGAAGGATAAGCTGGGGAGTACTCCTGGCTGATGGGAGGGAGGTGAGGTTTGGAAGTATTGGGAAGGTGAGCCAACCAAGGGGAAGGGAATGAGCATCCCAAAACTGGAAATGTAGTCAGGACCTTATGTAACAGCCCTCAGGGCAGACTCCTGCTCCCTCGAGCTTGCAGGATTGGATCCTTATCTGCTCAAGACAAATTTAAATTCTTATCAGTTCTATGTTATCCCTTCCTCAAGTCTTTCAAATGCCATTCTGTTCTATGGACCGAGGAAGGTTGTGCCTTTGGCTGACCCAAGCTCAGGGACAGACCCTTGGAGGACCCTGATCTCCCCACTCCTCTGTCCCCTGGGAAATAAAACCTAGAGCCTTGAGAGAGTTAGGCAAGTGCTTTACCTGTCTGTGACAGCTCTAGCCCCTGGGACCTGCTGCTTAAAGCAGACCCCATTTCCTGGTGTGCTGAGCAAGGCTGCCATCCAAGGCTTTGTCTGCAAAGTTCAGAACATGCTTGAAGAGCAGTGAGCTTTTCACTGCTGTTCACAGTGAGCAGTGGAGTGGCTCACCTCACCGGCCACGGTCAGCTGTGTTTTGTTGTGACTTGTACACAAAACGAAACCTAATTGCTCACAAGTCCCTCTGCAAGTTGGTTGTGGATCCAAAGTGACAGGGAGGGGACCCTGGTAAACCAGAGGCTCTTGGGCATTGTAAAGTAACTGGTTGTACAGTTTGAGGACACAGAACCCCAGACCAGGACATCTTAAGGACAAACTCTGTCCTCTGGGTCTGGAAGACAACTTAAGAGTCATCTTTAAAAAGAACAGAGAGAGAGAAAGAGAGAGAAAACTTGCTGGCTGTCAAGATGCCATATCTTTCTCTGGCTTCTCACCGGCCCTTTCCTTCTTCCTTCTTCCTAAATTTTATGATGCTTACATCAAAACAGATTCTATAAGATCAAGATAAATGCCTTTTCTGGCTTGCATGTCTTTATATGTTTAAAACTGTTCTTCCTTAAAAGAGGGTTGAGCCTGGTTGCTATACCCCGTCCCCCCAGATTTTTTTTTTTTATTCTTGTTCAGAAAGGCTTTGAAGAAAATGTGTTTAGACCTGTTGTTAACTGCAGCAGTTACACTGAAGTTCTGTGTACTGAGAGAGACCCCCTTCTCTGGGGCCTCTTCCCCACTGGGGGCAGTAATTCTAAAATCCCCCAGAAAATCTGTTTCAGCTGGGGGAAAAGAAAAAAAGAAAAATATAGAAAACCTTGCCCTAGGACTTTAGAGAGGTTCAAAGTGGGAGACGGTGGCGGGGCCCTGTGTGCACGGAGCTGTGGACAGTGAGGCTCTGTGACTTGCTATCTCTCCGCCTCTTCTTCCCCAGGGAACACTGTCCATTGTTTTTATTCAAGAGCTGTAGGAGCCGCTGATTGTTTGTTCTCTAAACCTGCTGGCTGGACAGGGCCCCAAGGTCCACTGTGTCCTGGTTTATGGCCCCTGTTTTACTCTCTGGGTTTCCTGGAGGCTCCAACTGGGAAGGAAGGAGGAGAAATCCTTACTTTTTTTTTTCATTCTTTTTTTTTTTTAAATTGAGACAAGGTCATACTGTGTAGCTCTGACTGGCCTGAAATGCACTATATAGACCAGGCTAGCTTTGAACTCACAGAGATCTGTTTGCCTCTGCCTCCAGAGTGCTGTGATCAAAGGCATGCACCACCATACCTGGCTGGGTGCTTTTCTTTGGAAGCCTAGCCTCTTCTCTTTGTCCTCTGCAACCTCGATCGATCTAATTTCTTATGAGAGGTATATGGGGAAGCCTTGTTTCATTTATTTCTGTAGATGCCGGGCTTTTGGTGTTGTAGGCAAACACTCTATCACTGAGCTATAGGTCTGTCCTCTATTTACTTCTTATGTTGAAGCAAGGTCTAAGTTTTCCAGGTTGGCTTTACAACTCTCTATATCTCAGGTTGTCTTTGAACTTCTGATCCTTCTGCCTCAGCTTGGCTATATGGATCATGGAGGATCAACAGCTCCAGTCCTGTGGGCTAATGATGTTGTCCCCACCCTTGGGTCCATTGTCATTTCCCAGATCAGGAGGAGGGAGAAAAGTGAAGGGGCATCTACATTTGCTGAGCCTGTTTCTTACTGGCTCAGGGTTAGAGTACTTGTGCCTTCATGAGGGTCCAGGTTTGCAGAGGTGTATAGCCACAGCCCAGAGGGCCTGCTGGCACTCCTCTTGCTGTGAGATTGTGGCCAGGAGGAGTCCCCTGGCAGAAGCAGGGTTTTCAGGTGACTCAGAGGAGAGTCAATGTGATGAGCTGTAACACTGTAAATGTCCCTTGTTTCCTGGGGCAGTTAGGACAGTTGCCAAGACACCACCTGATGCTGCTAGGCATTGACTTTCTCTGGATCAACACTTCCTCCTGTGGCTCAGGTGCGTTGTCTTCTGACACAAAGGCTGCATTGGAAGTGGCCACAAAGAACAGAGGAAATACAGGTGCATCTCAGCCATGTGGACAGAGTGGGCAGTAGGGCTGTCCGCGAAGCGCCAGGGACAAAGCGATGGTGGTGAACCATGTGAGTTCTGGCTTTTTCAGGGAGAGCTGGGAGTTCATGTGTTCCCTGAGGCTTTGGAAAACTCCCAGGTTTCCATTTGCTTATAAGAGAATAGAGGAACCCAAACAACTTCTGAGGTGGTTTATTTTTCTACGGTACTGTTCGCATTTTACATTTTACGGTACCATAAGTTGTCATAAAGAAGGCAATCACCAAAATGTGCAAGTTCAAAGTCATACCCCACAGCCCCCACCCCATTGCCATACTGGCTAGATAGGTCTGTTCTTATGGTGTGACAATCTTATTGGTTAGAATAAGTGGGCCATACTGTGTTTCTGTTAATACGGTTGGACATTTTGGTGATTGTATGATTGACATACGGTAGCTGTTGACATGGGTTGTGGATCTTACTGGAAGGAGCCTGTTGTTCTTAAAGTCTTCATTCTTTTTTTTTTTTCTAAAGATTTACTTATTTATTTATTTAGTGTATGTGAGTATAAGGTCATACGGTCACTTTCTTCAGACACACCAAAAGAGGGCATTGGATCTTATTACAGATGGTTGTGAGCCACCATGTGGTTGCTGGGAATTGAACTCAGGCAGCCAGTGCTCTTAACTGCTGAACCATCTCTCCAGTAAGTCTTGATTCTTATGGTGTCTGCGCCCATTCTCTTAGGAACTGCTCTCATGGGAATGGACTGGGATGCTGGAAGGAAGGCAGCTGGGCCCCTACCTGGTGGAATTCCCGGAAGGATAAGAGGGGCTATTTGTTTTTTTGTCTTTTTAACTTTTATAACTTTTATTTTGATTTATGTGTATGAGTTGTTTAGCCTGCATGTATGCCTGTGCAGCCCATGCATGTAGTGACTACAGAAGCCAGAAGGGGGCGTCGTATCCCCTGGGATTGAAATTGTAGGCTGTGTGTGAGCCTCCATGTGGGTGCTGGGAATCAAACCCCAGTCCTCTAGGAGAGCAAGCAGTCCTCTTAACCGCTGAGTCATGTCCCTAGCCCCACAAGAGCTATTTATAAAATCAAATCCGTGTTTTAAGTTTTTACTATTTACTTATTGGGGTGTTTGTCGTTGTTGGGTAGTATTTTGTTTTGTTTTTGTGTTTTGAGTCGAGGTCTTGCAGTGTAGCTTAGGCTGGCCTTAGACTCAAGATATTCTGGCCTTAATCTCCCATGTGGAGAGATCACAGGCCCTCACGATTTTTTCATCTGTTTATTTTAGGCATGGAAATCTGGACTCCTCCACCCAGTCTCTAGTGTGGTAAGGAGTGAAGCGGGTTATGTGTGTATTGCAGGGTATGGCTTGCTATTTCTGTACTTTCTGGCCGACAGCTCTGGCAAAATCAGAAACAAACAAGTCTTGTTTTCCAGATTTTAGAGGTTGAGTAAGGGATTATGCAAGCAGAACAGACCTGGAGAGGCAGAGAAATATATTCTTGCTGGAGAAACACACCTGCTTTGTGTGACCCAATCCTGATATATCTGGCCTGATGCTGTCCCAGGCTCACCCTGTCTATCACTTCCAACTGCTACATCTTGAACTTGCGTTTTGCCCTGACATTACCAGAACTTCCACAAATATGGGCTTTATCTGGAGTTACCCATGTCTTACAAATTAGATGCCACCAGTTTCCCCTTAGGCGTTGCTTTAAAATAGTGTTTTACAGATAAACAACCTGTTGGAGTCATCAGAAAAGATAAACACACCTTGGGATAGCTCTACAGGATCTATCTATCTATCTATCTATCTATCTATCTATCTACGTCTTTTTTTTTTTTTTTTTTTGGTTTTTCGAGACAGACAGGGTAGCCTTGGTTGTCCTGGAACTCACTCTGGAGACCAGGCTGGCCTCCAACTCCGAAATCCACCTGCCTCTGCCTCCCAAGTGCTGGGATTAAAGGCGTGCGCCACCACGGCCCCGGCTATCTATGTCTTGATAGGTAGCCCAACCTTGAACTGCTGATCCTCCCGCCTCACCCTCCTGAGTGTACCATCACGCTCGGCATCCTGTGGTAGGATTTTACTCAGCAATAAGAAAGGAACAAATGTTGGTAAATGCAGCATCATGGACAAATCTCAAGATAGGTTGTTGGGTAAAATAAAGATACATAGTGATTCTATTTGTGTATACTTTGAGAACACACAGAAATGTAAGGTGATAAAAACTCACAGTGTTAGGCCCATGAGATGGCTCAGCTCTCAAAGGCTTCCAAGTCTCATGACCTGCATTTAATCACCAGAACCCACAAGATACGAGAAAATGACTCTCCAAAGTTGGCCTCTGACCTCCATGTAAGTGTTATGACATGTATGTACCTATATATATACACACACATATTTGAGTGATCATACACTCACACACACACACACACACACACAGACACACACACACACTAAACTGCAATTTAAAAAAATTAAGAGCGGGGCTGGAGAGGTGTCTCAGTGGTTAAGAGCACTGACTGCTCGTCCAGAGAACCCAGGTTCAATTCCCAGGACCCACATGGCAGCTAACAACTGTAACTCCAAGATCTGACACCCTCACACAGACATACATTGCAGGCATGGTTGTGGTGCTGTGGTGGCACATGCCTCTAACCCTTGCATCTGGGAGGTAGGCAGATCTCTGAATTCGAGGCCAGCCTGGTCTACAGAGTGAATTTCAGGACAGCCAGGGCTCTTCTGGTCTGTTCCCTCTGGGTAGATTCCATTTCTAGGGAGACACTCTCCTAACGCATCTAAGTGCCAGTAACCTCCTTTGAGATACGGGCTCAGTACATAATACACAGTGATACTCCTATCTCTGCAGTGCTGAGATTAGAGGTGTGCACTGCCACACCCAGCAAGGGCCTCTTGGTGATAAGCTCTGATTGAGCCCAGTGGTCATTCCCCACCCCTGTACTTTTCCTTGTTCCAGTCTTAGTTCCAGGGACTTGGTTTTCAATTCTCCAGGCATGAGTCACACATTCTTCCTCTTGGGAAGCTGGAGGAGAGAACAGGTATCTATCTCTATGACCATCCCCAGCTTTCAGATAGAAGTCTTCACCCAGACAGTGTGAGATGAAGCCCTTGACTCTCTCAGCCAGGAATCGCATGGTTGGCAGATGGACTGCCTGAGTCCCTCCGCTGCTCTGCTGTGGTGGCCACTGCCCAGCTCACCTTAAAGGGGCAGGAGGGACAAGGCTGAAGTTCCCTTCCAGCCTGCCCTGCTGCCAGAGACTCCAGCTGTCCTCTTTGCCTTCTGGCTGCAGGGTCCAGGATGCTGTACCTGGTTGCTGTGCCTGGGAAATGGCCCTAAAGCTAGCAAGGAAAGTGAGTGTTCTCAGAACTTGCTTTTCTTGGGTGCTAGTTGTCTGACTCTTTCATTTTTTTTTTTTTTTTTTTTGAGACAGGGTTTCTCTGTGTAGCCCTGGCTGTCCTAGAACTCACTCTGTAGACCAGGCTGGCCTCCAACTCAGAAATCCACCTGCCTCTGCCTCCCAAGTGCTGGGATTAAAGATGTGCGCCACCACCGCCTGGCACTCTTTCAATTTTTTTAAGGCTGATTTTTTACTTTCAACTGTGTGTGTGTCAGTGTCACGCACACACTTCAGTGTAAGTTTGTGTCTGTGAGTGCAGATGCCAGTGGAGGCCAGAAGAGAATGTTGGATCCTTGGATGCTCTGGAGCCCAAGTTACCGAGTGAGCAGCAAGCACTCTTAACCACTGAGCCATCTCTCCAGCACCCCGCTTCATGTTCTAAGAGTAACTGAGGGCTGGAGAGATGGCTCAGAGGTCAAGAGCACTGGCTCTGAGTTCAATTCCCAGCAACCATATTGTGGCTCACAATCATCTGTAATGGGATCCGAGATCCTTTTCTCCTGAGTCTGAAGACAGCAGTCTGAAGACAGTGTACTCACATAAGATAAACAAATCTTTTTTTTTTTTTTTAAAGGGTAACTGAAATGTTCAGATCTAATCTTTTCGGAGAACCAAATGGACCTGTGTAGGACACTCACTTTTTTTTTTTCCAAAGTTTTTTTATTTATTTTATGTATATGAGTACACTGTTGCTCTCTTCAGACGCACCAGAAGAGGGCATCAGATCCCATTAAAGACGGTTGTGAGCCACCATGTGGTTGCTGGGAATTGAACTCAAGACCTCTGGATGAGCAGTCAGTGCTCTTAACCACTGAGCCATCTCTCAAGCCCAGGACACTTCTTTGAAGGTATGTTTATGGTTTTTTGTTTATTTGTTTGTTTTTGGTTTGTTTTTCTTTTAGCTTTTAAAGGAAAGTCCTATTATGTAGCTTGTAGCTGAGTCTGGCCTTGAACACATCCTCTTTCCTCGGTCTCCCAAGTGCTGGGATTACAGGCTTGCACTTGCTGCCTGCACTCACTGTATATAGGACTCTGTCAATGGTAACTCTTAAAGTGTAACAAACAGGTAGCTCGTCTGTGCCAGAGTTCTAGGCCAAGCTGCTGTGATAGCCAGTCTGTCTGATATGTGCAGGGCCCTAGGCTCAAATCCCATCACTGCCACCAACACACCAACATACGCATGCCTGCACACATGTGCGTATGCGCACACACCCACACATGCACATATGCACACACAAAGTAAGACCAGAGATGCAACATACATGGTGGGACTCACCAACCGTCAGTAGGGGTTTCTGGGTGGCTTAGCTCCTTGTGGTTCCATTACTTCTTCCAGGGGGTCTTGCCTGCATTTACCTCCCTGGGAACTTGGCAATCAGCTGCGTGGGGTTTTGGGAGTTGCAGCAGCGCCCAGCATTCCTGCCTGTCAGTAAGAAGTAATGTAGTTTTGAGTCCAGTGACTCAGTCCAGTATAATCCCCTGCATTCCTGTACCTTATCTAGAAACTGGACCGTATGTTTGTTAGCCGCACGGAGCAGAGATTTCCAGAAGTAGGGTGAGGTCTAGGAACAGGAAAAAGTTCTTATAAGCGGGAATGGATGCTTATCTGAGCTTCATGAAGAACTCTACTCATTGTTAAAGTATCTGTAAAGTATTGGTGGGCTGTAGCATGCTGAGGCAAATTGGACCCGCCCTCCATAGGGATTTCCAGCCCTTTACTATTAAACCAACTTAGCAGTAAATGCATTTTTCATTACTGGAGAGATGGCTTAAGGGTTAGGAGCACTTGCTACTCTTGCAGTAGACTCAGGTTCGGTTCCCAGCACTCACAAGCGCACATCTGTAGGAGGAGCTAAGGTGGGAGGAGTAAGGAGAGGAAGAGGCGGAGTAAGGAGAGGAAGAGGAGGAGTAAGGAGAGGAAGAGCTAGGTAGGAGACAGGCGAGGAGAACAAGAGAGGTGGGCATGGAGGCAGATGTTCACGTGTCTGTAGCAGTCAAAGGTAGTTGGTATATCTAGGTTGGGTATTGGGTTACACTTCTGATCGAATGGGCATCTTGTTACTGATCATTACCAAATATATAAGCTTTGGATGATTTAAGCATTACAGTCTCATTTTTCTACTGAGCCTGCGTGGATGGTGGGATGGTCTGGGCAATGCTCAGCCTTGCGGAGACAGAGTGGAAGATTGGCAGAGCCGTCTGGCCACAGAACACAGTGGCTGAGCTAGGCAGAGCCGCAGCAGCTCAGGTAGTTGTCGGCTTGACCGGCAGCCGTTTTAAAATATCCCCCTCAACACACATCTACCATGTCATTCCAGTTCTAGGGGAGCTGACACCCTCTTCTGTCTTTCACAGGCATGGCACACTTGTGCACATTCACAAATGCAGGCAAACGCTCGCGCTCACGAAATACAGACAATTAAATCTGAAGACGTTTTAATAGTGTGTGGGGAAAAAGAATGGCATCCTGGGCTCCTTGAAAGAAGGGTCTCATGTAGCCTAGGCTGGCCCAGGAGTTCTGATCATCCTGCCCGCTCCTTCTTAGTGTTGGGATGGCAGGCATGCACATGTAAGACTTCATGCATGCTAGGTTAGGAAAGCACAATTAAGATCTATCCCAGATCCCCGTTTTTTAAGATTTAAAAATAATGTGTATATGTGTTTATACAAGTAAGCATGGTGCCCACAGAGGCCAGAGGCACTGGGTCCCCCAGGAGCAGTTGTGAGCTGTCTGAGGTGGATCATGATCCTCCTCGGGAGCAATACAAGATTTTAATTGTTGAGCCACCTGCCTAGTGTCCCTCCCCCTCCCCCTCCCCACTCTTTTGGGCATGGTCTCTATCTAGTAAAGACTGGTTTCAAACTCACTATGTCGTCCAAGCTGACTTTGAACACCCAATCCTCTTGTGTCCGGCTCTTAAGTGCTGCAAACAGCTTCCTCATTCTAAGTTTAAAAATCAGGGATTAACGGTCTATATTAGATACTTGCTTTAGGATCCGTTCTAACTCAGATTCTGAGTATCTGCAATTTAGAAGGCAGCCAGTGCTACCACCAATGCAAATGTGATCAGAGCAATTTGATTTTTAATTTATGTACATTGGTATTTTGCCTGCACATATGTCTGTGTGAAGCTGTTGGGAGTTGTGAGCTGTCCTGTTAGTGCTGGGAATTGAACCTGGGCCTTCTGGAAGAACAGTCATTGCTTTTAACCGCTGAGACGACGTCTCTTTGGTCCCTGGCCTCAGAAATTTGAATATAGAGGAAAGTATCACTGAGAACTGGGTGGGGTGGGAGGGTAGAATCATTGCTAGAGGGATGCTAGTTCCCTTCTGGGAAAAAGGAATGAGAAAATCCTGGAGAAGGATGGTAACTCATGTCTCTCTAGTCCAAAGGCCACATTCTGGGGCCCCTGAGCAGGCTGGGCTATAAATGACCTACCACATCTCCTCTCAGCGGTTCAGGCCATGGGTGCCAGAGTGGTGGGGGTGGGGGTGGGGACTGGGGGGGGGGTGGGAAGGAGTTGATTGAGCTTGTTAGTGTAAGGTTCTCAGGTTGTCAGATCTGAGCACACTGCCTACCGGGACACTCCCAGGGAGTAGCCACTGACCCTGAAGATAAGCCTCGACAAGGAATTCATTCAGACACCGCCTATCTGAACTAGGGAGAGCACCCTTATGTTTAAAGGAAATTGTTTGCTGATCTGAAACTTGGTACATGTTAATCCGAAGACCCTAGGAGGGGCTAGAGATGTGCCCCAGTGGTAGAGCACTTGCCTAGTGGCTTCAGTCGCCAGCACTACAAAAAGAAAAAGGAAACAGATACCTCGGTGAATAATCATAGGCAAAGAACACAAGCAGATACCAGTAAGAACAGCTAAGCGATCAGCGAATAAAAATGTTTACCTACTGAAGGACTGAGTCCAGGGAGACTGAGTTTCTCATTTTCAAAGGTGAAAATTAGTACTTTGGGGGCAGGTCAGAGGCTCAGCAAAAAATAAAGGTGATTGCTGCCAAGTTGACAACCTGAGATTGATTTCCAGGGCGCACAAAGAAAGAGAGAACTGACTCCCGCGAGTTCTCCTCTGACCTTAATGCACGTGCCACGACAACTGTGACCCACACGCTAATAATGATACATTATTTTTGGAAGCTTAGTATGACAATGTACATCTATAATCTCCCTCTGTACCTCTATCTCTCTCTTTCCTTTTCCTTCAGTTTTCGAGACAGGGTTTCTCTGTGTAGCCCTGGCTGTCCTAGAACTCTCTCTGTAGACCAAGCTGGCCTGGACTCAGAGATCCTCTTGCCTCTGCCTCCTATAAGTGCTAACATTTATAACCTCAGTGCTCAGGACGCTGAGGCAGGGGGATTAATATAAATTGGAAGTTGACCTGAGCTGCACAGAGAGACCCCGTCTTAAAACCAAAACCACATAATAAAACAAAACAGAACAAAAAAACCTTTTTTTTTTTTTTTTAGGTTTTTCAAGACAGGGTTTCTCTGTATAGCCCAGGCTGACCTGGAACTCACTCTGTAGACCAGGCTGGCCTCGAACTCAGAAATCCGCCTGCCTCTGCCTCCCAAGTGCTGGGATTAAAGGCGTGCGCCACCACCGCCCGGCACAAAAAAAGCTTTTGAACCTGACAAATGAGATAACCTATTTTTAAAATGGACAAATGTTTTGAGTCAGTAATTTCCACATCCCCCCCCCGCCCCTCCAAATGACTACAAGCCCATGAAAAAGACTCAGCATTTTCAGAGCTTGATTTCCACACCCAATGACATGACACAGGGCAAGAAGTCTTCCTGACTTAGGGCCTAAGGGCTCTAGCAGTAGTATCCACAGTGACCAGAGTGGTTTTATTTCATGTTTTGTGGGAGAGCTGGGCAGTGCTAGGGATGAAACCCAAGGTCTTGCTCATGCCTGGCCAGCCCTGTGTGTTGAGTCATATCCCTAATGCAAGCCAATGAAAGAGTTGACTCATGGTGACATACCACACACACCGGGATGGTATGCTGGCTATTTGATGTTAGGTTGACACAAACCTAGATGTATCTAGGAAGAGAAAATGCCACCTTAATAAGATGGCCTTGTAGGCAAGTCAGTGTGGGTGGGTCTTGTCTTGATTAGTGATGGACAGGGAGCAGTCTGGCTTCTGCTCCAGTTCCCACCTTGACTGAGGGGTGATGGGGGATTGTTACCAGAGCATTGTGAGATGAAAGAAAACAAGCTGGCTTTGGGACATGGCATTTTATTACAGCAATAGAAACCTAAGTCAGGTGGCTGTCATTTTTTTTTTTTTTAAAAAAAAAGTAGGTCTGGGGCTGCAGTTCAGTAATGGAGTACTTAACCAGTGAGGAGCTGGGGGTGTGGCTCAGTTACAGAATACTTGCTAGTGGGAATAAAATAATATGATCGACTTTGGCAAGTGGTTAAACGTAGAATCAACCACATAATCCATAGATATATAGAAAAAAAAACAGCAATGTTTATTCAGAGAAACAACTCGTATAAAAAATGAGGTTTTAGGTTTTGTTTTGTTTTGAGACGGGGTTTTTCTGTGTAGCCCAGACTATCCTGGAACTCCCTCTGTAGATCAGGCTGGCCTCAAATTCAGAGGTTCATGTGCCTCTGCCTCTTAAGTACTGGGATAAAAGGTGTGTGCATCACTACCCAGCAGATTTTAGTTGTTCTTAACCACACACACACACACACACACACACACACACACACACACACACACCCTTACACCCTTCCCTTTATTTGTCCTGAGCCATACCTATTATGTGAACCATAGGGAGAGAAAAACAGGTTATTTACAGTCTAGGCTGCTCAGGGGCCCCCTAATCAGTGGCCTTTGGACTATAAGGGTCAGAAATGAGTTACTTTCTTTCCTCAAGGTTTTCTTGAAAGTCTTCCTCTTCTCCTCTTCCTCCTTCTCTTCCTCCTCCTCCTCCTTTTTAAAGCTTTTTTTTTTTTTTTAAGTTTATTTGGTGCAGGTTCTCACGCAGTCCAGGCTGGTCTTGAACTTGCTATATTGTTAAGACTGGCCTTAAATTCTGGATTCTCCGTTCTCATGTTCCATGTACTGGGGTTTTAGGCATGGGCCATTATACCGTGCCTCTAAGCCGTATTTGTGACAGAAAAAAAAAAAAATGAGAACACTTCAAATGTCCAGCACTGGTAAATGGTTAAACAGAACAAATGTTGTACGCTTACCTAACGATGAAAGAGTGAATTGGTTGCAGGCAGGCTGTGATCTGGGTGAACTTTGAAAACAATATGCTAGCCAGGTGTTGGGGCACTGGGCGATAGGCCCGGAATGTAGGAAGCTAAGGCAGGGGGAGCTCAGATTAAGGCCAGCCTGGGCTATGTAGTAATACCCTTTCAAACAGTGAAACACAGTAATATTGGGGTAGAGAAGAAGAAGAGAAAGCTAGTTGGTAAAGTGCTTGGGGGACTGGAGTTCAATCCCCAGCTGCAAGCTTGTGAACACTGAGGTGGTAGAAATGGTGGAGCCTGGGCCTCTCTGAGCAGCTGCTCTAGCCTACTTGGGAGCTCCAGGCCAGTGAGAGACTGTATCAACACAAAGATGGATGGCACCTGAGGAGTGACGCCTGGAGTCACTGGAGGAGTGACACACACACACACACACACACACACACACACACACACACACACACGAGAAATCAATGCACTGTGTGGAAGAAGACAGACAGAAGGCCATATATTGAATGTTCTATTTATATGAAGTATCCACAATGAGCAAAATCTGTACAGGACAAAACGAAAACAAAACAAAACAGCTCCCTAAAAAAAGCTAGCAGAACTCAGGGCTAAGAAATGGATGCTCAGTTTCTTTTTTGAGATGCTAAGATGTTCCAAAATCTGAAATAAGTGATGGCCATGTTTAGTAGTGAAGATGTTAAAACAAAGAAGACTGACTGGAGTACTCTTTCGTTGATTCAGTTGGGGACTGAGCCAGGGCCTTGAACAAAGCAAGCCTGCACTCCGTGTCTGAAGGCTGTCTCCAGGTCCTGGGTGCTTTAAACGGTTGGGTGGGTGGCATTTTTGTTTTGTTTTGCTGATAGGTTTTAGCTGTGACACCGGGTTCTGGAACTCATGACCCTCTTGCCTCAGCTGTGCTGAGGGTACAGGTGTGTCCAGCCAGAACTGGTCAGATGGTTAAGGACAGACTTCTAAAACAATTACATTGTGTGCAGTTCCTTTCTGTAACTTGATGCTATCAGTTAGGGTAATGTTTACACAAATATAACTCTGTACAGTGACAAGTTTTTTTGTTTGTTTTGTTTTGTGGGTTTTTTTTTTTGTGGTAAGAGCAACTAAAATCTCATTTCTCTGGAATCCCAGATACAGTCATCTTTTCTGTCTTTGCTATACCTTAGTATCCTTAGACTAATTTTAATTTTTTTTTTTTTTTTTTTTTAGTTTTTTAAGACAGAGTCTCACTATGTAGCTGTGCTGTCCTGGAACTCACTTTGTAGACCAGGCTGGCCTTGAACTCAGAGATCCACTAGCCTCTGCCTCCTGAGTGCTGGGATTAAAGGTGTGCACCACGGTGTCCAGTACATTCTTAGACTCTTAAGACAGGACCATCTCATGTATTACCTTGTTCAATATTTTCCACCTCTACCATTGTTTAATGTTTAATTCTTTTATCTCTGTATGTGTGGCTTTGTGGGTATGCATGTGGGCTCCCGTGTGTGTGTGGGGGGGGGCAGGGGTGTTCTTCATACCCATGAGACCTTACAATGCTTTTCTTCTAGTGTTTGACTTATCTCAGTTAGTAATGTGACCTCCATGTTACCTAAAGCAGTCACAAGTGGCAGTTCAAATTTGATAGTCCATTCCAATATCCCATCTATTTCTTTATCCGAAATGGTGAATATTGTCGTGTATCAATTTCTCGGTAAAGCTGTTACTGAAAAGAAAATGGAGATTTACTCCAATGACAGTGAGCACAAGGGATGTCCGCAGGTCAGTTTGTATGCTGTTCTTTCCTGGGGGCCCATTGGCTGGCTCTTAGCTCTAAAAAGGCCCTAGATTGACTGCCCTAGAAATATATCTTAGAGAAAACACTCCAGAGTTTCAAAAAAAAATGTGTATTCATATATGTGTACCAAATGAAAATACTGACTTGAGTGTGCACCTGGGTAGTAAGGCACCTGCCCTGCACACTCACAGACCCTGCCTAACTTGAATCCTCAGCACTCTTAAACAGTCTTGTTTGTTTTTGAGACAGGGTCTCATTATGTAGACCAGGTTGGCTTCCAACTCATGGAGATCTGCCCGTCCCCAGCCTGGACTGCTGAGATCCTAACCAATTTTTAAGGGGAAAAAAAAATGGAGTCTAAGAAATAATCCAGTATTCCAGGTATAAGGACGTTATAGGTCTTTTAGAAAAAAATAGGCAATGTTATGCAATCTTTTTGTTCTGAACTTCTATACAATTTTATTTGTTATTGTTATTTTGATGTCTGTGTGCACTATGGCATGCCTGTGGAGATCAGGGGTGTTGTGGCTATTATTCTGGTGGTGTGTGCTACCGTGTGCCTGTGGAGGTCAGAGTTCAACCTGCAGAGGCATGTTCTTACCTTCTACCAAGTGGGTCCCAGGGTTTGAACTCAGGTCCTCAGGCTTGGCAGGAGGCAGCTTTGCACACTGAGCGATCTCACCAGCCTCTTTTGCTTGTTTTTTTTTTTTTTTTTTTTTGAGACTGGGTCTTGCTCTGTAGCCCAGGCTGGCCTGGGACATACAGCAATCCTCCTGCCTGAGTTTCTGGAGATTATAGATGTGAGTCACTATACTTTACTCTTGTCTGTAAGGAATACTGTATTCTAAGAGGAATTTTTATCTATTTATTTTTAATATCTTTAAGTCTGTGTATGGGTGTGGGCATGTGTGGAGGAATATATACATGACTGCAGGTGCCCAAAGAGGCCAGTAGAGGGCGTTGAATCTCCCTGGAGCTGGAGTTAAGAGGTGGTGGTGTTATGGGAGCTGGGAATTAAACTCAGGTCCCTATAATCGCAGTCTATGCTCTTAACCACCATCTCTCAGCCCCCTCGGGAAATTCTTGAGAGCACAATGAGAAAGTACAGCAAGCCCTGAGTACCACAGTGCTGGAGAGGGTTATGTGTTGGGCCTCAGGCTGCTTTAGTGTGGTTGTGGGCTGGGCTGGCCCTGGCTGGTGTCCGGGAGCCCAGCTTTTAGAGTGTTCCCACCGTCATCTCTTGACTGATAAGGTTGGTGCACTGTGCTCAGACAGAGTGCAGGCAGTGCTTTCTCCCCTCCTGGATTCTGGAGATGTGGCCCGTGCTGGGCTTGGGTACCTTTGTAATGAGTGCTCAGTGGGCTGATTTGAGCCGAGATGCTACATACACGTTGGTGCATTTTTAATACTGGGAAAGAGGATCGTGAATGTCATTATTGTGGTGGGAGAAAACAGACTGGAGCAAAAGACACCAGCTCACAGTGTCTGTTTCAGGGCTGTGTTAGTATGATTTTTTTTTTTTTTTGGTTTTTCGAGACAGGGTTTCTCTGTATAGCCCTGGCTGTCCTGGAACTCACTCTGTAGACCAGGCTGGCCTCGAACTCAGAAATCCACCTGCCTCTGCCTCCCAAGTGCTGGGACTAAAGGCGTGCGCCACCACTGCCCGGCGATTTTTGTGTTTTTTAAAAAAAATGAGTTTCCTTATTTTGATTTCTACATTGTCATTTAAATTTTTTTTTTTCGAGAATACAATTACCGCATCTCTCTCTTCCCTCCCTTCCCTCCCAACTCTCCTATAGACCCTTTCCCAATCTCCTTCAAATTCATGGCTCCTTTTCCACTAATTGCTATTGTATGCATATATGTATATGTCTACAGGCATAATGTATTCCAAAATATAACCTGTTCAGTTCGTATAGTGTGACTGGTATGTTTGTTTTTAGGGCTGAGCCTTTGCTACTCTAAACACCAATCGGTGCACTCATCCTGGGGAGAAGCGCCCCTTCCACTGAGGCTAGGGCTCTCCACAGTTGCCTGTAGTTCTTTGTGTAGGGGTGAGGCTGTGTGAGCTCTTCCCCGTCCACTTTGGTGTGTTGTGTTCATTGGGGTCCTCTTTGTTCAGCTCATGTTTGGGCAGTTTTGACGGTGAGACTTTATAGGTTAGTTAAACACTTTTTTTTTTTTTCTCATAGAATGTCATCATTTTGGGTGTAACCGATCTCTTAACGGGTGTCTCTTCTTTTCCGCTCAGGGTTGTAATCCCCTTGCACAAACTGGCCGGAGCAAGCTGCAGAATCAAAGGGCTGCCTTGAACCAGCAGATCCTGAAGGCTGTTCGGATGCGAACAGGAGCCGAGAACCTTCTGAAGTAGGTACCTCTGTTTTTGCTGCCTCGGCCAGGAGCTCTGGTTCTCCCATCAGACAGACAGAGCCCAGACCCTCAGCTGGGGTCTTGCTTTTCAGCTTTGAGATTTCCTTCTCTTTGGGGATGTCTGGACAGGTCCTTTCCTAGAGCTTGGTCATGTTAAAGACAAAGACGTTGTGTCTACCCTGTGTTTGTGGAGAATTGTGACAGACAGTGGAATCACAGCTATGTGTGTATGCGTATGTATGTGTGTATATACATATATATATATACACACATATACATATATATGATTATTTTATTTTATTTATTTATTTATTTTATTTATTTATTTATTTATTTTGGTTTTTTCGAGACAGGGTTTCTCTGTGTAGCCCTGGCTGTCCTGGAACTCATTCTGTAGACCAGGCTAGCCTCGAACCCTCGAACTCAGAAATCCACCTGCCTCTGCCTCCCAAGTGCTGGGATTAAAGGCGTGCGCCACCACTGCCCGGCAGTTTATTTTAATTTTATGTCTATGAGTGTTTGCCTGCATGTATGTGTGTGCACTATGTGGTACCTAGCACCCATGGAGGCCAGAGGAGGCATTGCAGATCCCCTGGAACTGGAATTGCAGATGGTTATGAGCCACCACGCCAGTGCTGGGAACAGAGCTTAGGTTCTGTTCTCTGTAAGAGCAGCCAGTGCTCTTACCTGCAGAGCATCTGTCTCTCCAGCCCTCAGCTGTGGCCATGTTGTTTACAGGTCCAGTTGCTGTCTTAGCATTTGTTTCTGGGCTTGACTCCTTTTTCCACTGCCCAGAGTTATGCCTGATAGAGTCAGTGCTCAGTAAACACGTGTTGATGGATAAGAGAGGGGACATAAGAAAAGAAAGAACGGGACACTTCTATTACTAGCAGTGTCCACCTTTCTAATGAGAGGAGTCATAAACAGGACACGGTGGAACATACCCGTGGTTTCAGCTACGCGAGCATCTGAGGCAGGGGGATTGGTTGAATCCTGGGGTTTGAGACACCTGGACAAAGTAGCAAAACCCCATCTAGAAAAGCATGAGAGTTAATGAGAGAGCAGGGGCAGGTTGTACCTCAGTACTGTGCTGTAGAGATAAAATAGTTACTTATCAAGCAGAGCTCAGGAAAGCTGTACCTGCGTCTAGACGGCTGTAAATCCTCCCCACACCCTTAAGTGCAGTGTGCCAGCTCGCTAAGAGTGCAGACTCTTCCCTCAGAGGACAGCCTTTGGCTATCGGCTCTCTCCCATCTTGGTGAGACAGGGCCTCATTTCTGGCGCTTAGAACATGCGGCGTCCTGAGTATCTAGCGTCAGGTGCTTTTACTTGCTGACCCATCCCCCATCTCCCCTTCCCTTCTTCAGAGCCCTACAGGGTAGTTCTTTGGTTTTATGAGGCAGGATCTCATGTAGCCTAGGCTGGCTTAAAACTTGTTATGTAGTTAAGGATGACCTCAAACTCCTGATTCTCCTGCTTTTGCCTCTTCGTGTGTGTGTGTGTGTGTGTGTGTGTGTCTGTGTGTGTACGTGTGTATGTGTGTACACGTGCACATTCGTGCATCCCCATGCAGAGGGTAACTTTGTGTGGTCAGTTTCCTCCTATCATGTAAAATCCTGGGGCTCGAACTCTAGCTGTCGGGCTTGGCAGCAAGCACCTTTATCAGCTGAGCCACCTGTCCAGCCTGTTTTAGAGTTTTTGTTTTGTTTGTTTGTTTGTTTATTTGGGTTTGTTGTTGTTGTTTTGCTTTTATAGCAGACATTAGAGCTGTCCCGTCTGCCTTGCTCTGTTAACAGCACCAGCAGACAACCTCTCTGGGTCCCAGGTCAGACTCAGTCACACTGTCAGGTTAGCAGTTGTTTAGCTGATAGGTCAAGATAGGGTGGGACAGAGTTGTAAATGATTCTCCTAGAACTGATAAGCTTAAAGTGTCCCCGTGTAGAGACTGTTAGAGGAAACCCAGAGGTATTTATTAATCTGACTCAACACACCTATGCATTTAGAGACTGTTGTTAGAGGAAACCCGGAGGTATTTATTAATCTGACTCAACTGACACCAGAGTTTCCTGACATCAAGAAGGGCATCAGGCCAAGCTTCACTCTGGCCCCACAGTGTCCCTGGCTGCTGCTACTAGCAGCAGGTAATTACTGTCATATATTGGGCATGGCTGTCCTGTCCTCAGATTGCCTGATGTCCTACTAAGATTCTGTGATGAGGGTAGAACAATTACAATATAGGCAAGAGGGTATTTGGGAAAACATCCCGAGAAATGCAGGCTTGGAAATGAAGGTCCCTGCCATTAACTGCACGGGTCATCGTGACTGGACAGAAGCTGTGAGTGGGGAGGTTTCAGGTCCCTTGAAGGTCCTCCCCTTCCCTGATCCAAGAAGAGTCAGCGAGCTTCCTGAACTTGCTGGGAGCTAGCTGGTACTTTGAAGTGCACCATGCTGGGCTCTGTTAGGAAATCTGCCCGCCAGGTTCCTTCCTTTCCCTCCCTTGTGAAAGGGGGAGGCAGAAACCTGATAGTATTTCTGAGGCAGAGAGATTAAAGCAAGTTACCAGGTTGTTCGATTTTAACTAGTTCTTGAGTCAAAGAACAGGTTGCTTAACCATTCTGGTTAAAGCTTCAGACTGCCTTCTTACACTGCTAGTTAGACTGAATCAGGAGAGCCTCACCCTGAGGCTTGCAAGTGTCTTTGTACCTGCTGGTGAGTGAGTGGGTCAGAGCAAGACTCCATGCAGGGAGCTGTGAGGAATGGTGGAGGTGGAGGAGTGTATAATGTATAGCCCAGGCTGGCCTGCAGCATATAGCCCAGGCTGGCCTGGAACTGGCGAGATCTTCCTGTCTCAGCCTCCTTAGTGCCACTATCACAGACATGAACCACAGCACAAACAGGCATTCTCTTTCCCTCCCTCCTCTTCCCCCCTCCTCCCTTTCCTCCCTCTATCCCTTCTCCCCCTTCCTTCCTTCCTTCCTTCCTTCCTTCCCTCCTTCCTTCCTTCCTTCCTTCCTTCCTTCCTTCCTTCCTTTTCTCCTTTCTTTCTTTCTTTCTTTCTTTCTTTCTTCCTTTCTTTCTTTCTTCCTTTCCTCCTTTCCTCCTTTCCTCCTTTCCTCCTTTCCTTCTTTCTTTCTCTTTTTCAGCAACCAGGCATCTCCACCGCCTGCCCCAGGGACCCAACAACAACAGGATAGCCAAGATGTGACACATTCCCACTGTCCCCATGTGCCACATATCCTCCTCATCCCCTTATAAAAGGCCAATCCCTCCTCTCTTCTTTCTCCTTTTCCCTCCACCCTCGACCAGAGGCAGACTCAGTGTACCCCTCCCTAGTAAACCTTCCCCCCACCCCCCACCGTGAGACCTGTCATATGGTGTGATTTCATTGCCATCCACTGCTTAGATCATAATTTCTTCTTTCTTTTCTTTCTCTCTTTTCTTTCTTTCTTTGTTTGCTTCTTTCTTTGTTTCTTTGTTTTTTTTCTTTCAAGGCAGGGTCTCACTATGTAGCCTTGGCTGGCCCAGAAATCACTCTGTAGCTCAGGCTGGGCCTTGAAGTTGTGAGAATCCTCCTATCTCTGCCTCCCAGAGTGCTGGGATTGCAGATGTTGCCGCCACACCCAGACTTGATGTATGGATAGGTACTCTGCCACCGAGATACATTCCCTGTGTTTTGTTTTTGTCTTGTTGAGAAGAAAGTCTCACTTTGTACCCCTGGCTGGCCTGGAATTCAAGCTTCTCCTGCGTCTGCCTCTCCCGATTCCAGATTTTAGGCCTGTGCCACCATACTGGGGCTTTAAAAAAAATCTTAGGACCACCGAACTTTTAAATATTGGCAACCAGTTAAGGGATGAAAAAGCCATACAGTGACAACCAAGTGAAAGAGTTACTTTGTGATGGCCAGGCCAAGTGTCAGACTGGGGTGGCCTTGACTGTCTGTGAGCTTAGTGATTGCTCACATGGTCAGTTCCAAGCCGAGTCCCCTTTGGCCTTCAGACTGATGCTTGTTCCTGTATCTGCCTTCTTTGAACACTGGAGACAGATCTGATGCCTTAACCACGGTCTATACAGGGCACAAGGTGGTGACCCGAGGCCCCACCCTCCAGCCCCCCTCCCGCCACCTCTCTCTCCACACACATACATATACGCTTGAGTCCTTGGCAGAGTGGACTGTGGGAATGGTTCTGGCAGAACAACTGTCAGAGTAAAGACATCTGCCAGAGTCTGTTAGGCTGTCCCACACGGTCTCTATAGCATGGGGCAGGCCCAGAGTCATCGTGGAACCTGTTTTCACACGGACAGGTTTACAGAAAGGTTTGGAAGAAAATGAAATTATTCTAAACTAAAAATGAAGAGCTGACGTAGTTCAATCACAGAGCCCTGTGTGCCATCCCAGCACCACACAAAACAGACAGGGACACATGGATCAGAATTTGGAATTACTGTTTGTTTCTACATTGGACTTTTTATGACAGATATCAGAGTGGGGGGGGGGACTTCAAAGAGGCTGGATTTAGCAGGCAGTCGTAACGCATGTCCTTAATCCCAGCATTCGGGAGGCAGAGTCAAGAGGATTAAGGCCAGCCTGGTCTACAGAGTGAGTTGCAGGACAGCCAGGGCTACACAGAGAAATCTGTCTCAAAAAACTAAAACCAAAATAGTAAAAAAAAAAAAAAAAAAAAAAAAAAGAGGCTGGATTTGTTGGTTAGCTCGTTGGAATTGCCATCCTGGGTCAGGATCTGTTGATTCTGGGCGTAAGGAAAGGATTATCCTGTGTCAGGTGCATGTGCCCCGAGGCACCTGGGCAATAGGGAAGGTGGCTGTCAGGACAGGGGCGGGGACAAGAAAACACCTTTCAAAGGGAAGTACCTAATGACCTTTCTTCTCTAGCCAGGCCCCACCTCCTAATGTTCCCATAATGCCCCGTAATGCCATCCGGCTAGGGATCCGTCAGGATTCGTAGGTGGGTTAACGTAGATAAAGTCAGAGACCTTCATGATCTGGCTGCTTTTTCCAACCCCCGTTTCTGAGTTCTGCTTGGAGACCTTCAACCCACCAACTTTTAGGGAGTACTTTCTCTCCAAACCAAAATGATCCTTTTGAACCTGGAGGTAGAGGAGCCACTGTGAGACCAGACGGAACGTTGCCAAGGAGACAAGGCAGGTGTGAGGCTGGGCTGTCATATGTGAGACCCTGTCTCGAAGAAAAGACCCCAGGGGCTCCAAGGTGCAGGAAAACACGTGGCGTGTGTTCAGTGGTTGTGGGAAGTACTTAGTTGTGGCCTGCCTGTCCCCGTTTATGCTTGTGACTTGACTCATCCAGGAACGTAACTGTGGGATCGTCCGCGTAGTTCTTACTGAATGCGCATGCTCTTTGTGAGAGCCTGCGGGAGCTGATGCCTACCGTTGTCGTGACAGGAGAGTTGTGGTGCTGGTGTGCTTTTTCTTGGCAGGAAAGGGCTGGAACACCCTTTGCCTGATGCTCCTCAGACAGGTCACCGCCACCTCAGAGACGCACACTGGATCACTACTGTAGAAAGGACACATGCCTCCAAGAAGGAACATAGGAGCCGTTCGTTTTCATTCAGAAAAGCACTCTGGGTACAGAGCAAAGGAACTGACAAACCTAAGCCTCCAACCTTGCTCCCTGACCAAGGCAGGATGGTTCTAGACTTGTCTAGCCTCCAGCCAGATCCAGACAAAGACAGCTGGGAATATCCACCATCTTGCCTAGGCACACCATATCTGAGAAAGCTCCTTCCACCAATGAGTCAACGGAAAACATCTCACCTGTTCAAGAAACAAACCTTGGGACTGATTTCTGAGTCATCTTTGTGCCCAAAGGTCAAAGAGTTCTAGAATACTCCAACCCCCAACCCCACCCTCCTGGCTGCCAGCATCTAGCGGAAGTCTGATGTCTTCAGCATCTTTAATAAATGCCTATCCCCACTCCTACCCCAGCTGTTTTAGCATTTTTATCAAAATCAATTGATCATGACTGTACAGATACATCTCTGCATTGTCTGTACTTTTCTGGTCTCCGTCTTCATGCTAATCAGTTCCACACTGTGCCAAATTGCTTTAGCTTTATAGTGACCTGGTTGGTTTTTTTTCTTTCCTGAGACAGGGTTTCTCTGTGTAACCCTGGTGATTCTAGAACTGCAGACCAGGCTAGCCTCAAACTCAGATCCACTTGCCTCTGCTTCCTGATGGCTAGGATCAAAGGCGTGAGCCACCGCCATCTGCCTGACTAGAGTGGTGTTTTTAGTCAGATAGTCCATGTCTTCTGACTTCGTTTTTCTTCCTCAAAATTGTTTTGGCTCTTCTTGGTTCTCTGCAGCTCTGTATACATTTTAGGATCTCTCTCTCTCTCTCTCTCTCTCTCTCTCTCTCTCTCTCTCTCTCTCTTCTCCTCCTCTTCCTCTCCTTCTTCCTGCTCCCTTTCTTTCTGTGCTAGGTATCAGTGCCTTACTCTCTCACTGGAGTTATTAATCAAGCTGAGCTTTGTGGCTCAGCCTGTCATCTCAGTACTTTGGATGCTGAGGAAGGAAGGAAGCAAGCTTGCCGGTGTTACCAGCCACATCTCAGGTCCATTTGATGGCTGGTGTGGTCAGGGTGGCGCTGGTACCCAGGGTCTCTGATATAGCTCGTCTGATAGTCATCCCCTGAGATTCCTTGCAAGAATCGCTCGGCAAGGATACTGGCTGAAAGTCTCTCTTCCTCTCTCTCCTCCCCACCCTCAACCCACCTCCCTCCCAGAGTTGCCACGAACCAGAAGGTGAGGGAACAGGTTCGCCTGGAGCTGAGCTTTGTCAACTCAGACCTGCAGATGCTGAAGGAAGAGCTGGAGGGTCTCAACATCTCCGTGGGAGTGTACCAGGGCACCGAGTGAGTAAGCAAGGGCCTTCCAGATACTCTCCGAGCCACACTGAACTGGGGTAAAGGAGGTGAACTTGAGGTTTATAGGGAAAGAACTGGAATGGGAATGAAATACCAAGAAAGCATAAACTGATTTCATGTACATGTTATACCATGAAAAGTAGGGGGCCCATCTGAATTCCCATAAGAAGATGGCGCAATGAGGGTTCTTCAGAAATGGACCCTGCTAAACATTTGAGAAATGAGTATTGAAATTCAAAACCATTCCTTGGGGAGTATTTGAGGTGAGGCACTCAGGAAAACCCAGAGGTTCCTCTGCTCACTGGATGTGAACCTTTGTGGGGTGGGGGTAGTGGAGAAATACCCATGTTTAAGAAGAAATAACCAAAAGGGTCTGATAGCTTGGGGCAAAGATCTCAGCTATTCAATAAGCTGAGACAGGGGGATCATGAGTTTGAGGCCAGCCTGGGGTACATAACAAGATACTGAGTCAAAATTAAAGTGGGCAGGTGGTATAGCTCAGTGGTAGAACCCCTGCCTAGAATCCCCCAGTGAGGGGCTGGGGGCGTGGCTCAGTGGTAGAGCTCATGCCTAGAATCCTCCAGTGAGGGGCTGGGGGCGTGGCTCAGTGGTAGAGCCCCTGTCTAGAATCCCCCAGTGAGGGGCTGGGGGCGTGGCTCAGTGGTAGAGCCCCTGCCTAGGATCCCCCAGTGAGGGGCTGGGGGCGTGGCTCAGTGGTAGAGCTCATGCCTAGAATCCCCCAGTGAGGGGCTGGGGGCGTGGCTCAGTGGTAGAGCCCCTGCCTAGAATTCCCTAGTGAGGGGCTGGGGGCGTGGCTCAGTGGTAGAGCCCCTGCCTAGAATCCCCCAGTGAGGGGCTGGGGGTGTGGCTCAGTAGTAGAGCGAGCATCTGCTTAGGAGGGGCCCTGAGTGGTAGAGTATTTGCCTAGTTTGCACAAGGCCCATTCCTGAGTGTTACAACAAAATAAAACCAAAAGAAAACACTTCGAGGCAGTGGTTTCCATGCTTTCTGCATCAGGAGAGAAGCTGTGCCTTCTTGAGAAGCCGGTGAGCCTGAGCAGAAACAAGAAGTAGTTTCCTAGAATTTTGAGTCACCTTGGGATATGTATTTCCTAATACTAATCTGTGTGTTACCTGGGGCCTTTCTCAAAGGCGGACACAAACAAGCATGCCTGGAACCCTGCTAGATCTTTGGCCAGTGACATCCGTGCTTGTCTGGCTTACCTGTGGGCTCCCAATGCAGTTTCAAAAGCCCAGTGAGAACAAACAAAACCTAACGATCCCACCCCCACCCCCTCCACAAAGTTCTCCCAGCCTGTGCTCTGCCGGTAGATACCGGTGTTTTGTCTATAAGGGCTAAGAGGCTCAAGCATTCCAGGCAGGGTAGTCTGCACAGGCAGTATGCACAGCCTGGTCCCCTGTTAGCTGTGTTGAAGAGGTGGGCGTGGGGGCTGTTCTTCCTACAAAGTAGGGGCTTTCAACCCCATGTGACCACGCCTCACAGTGGCTAGGGTTCGTCTCCTGTGTCACTGGGAAAAGTAGAGAGACAGGAGGATTCCGAGTGATGCCTTGGAGGTTTTCCAAATGAATTGTCATTTTCTTAGTACCTTAGATCTGAGCACTTCTGTGAGGTGGGCAGAGAAGACATCCTCTCAGTATGCAAACGACAAAACTCAGAGAGGCCTAGGCCCCAGAAAGGCATGTTAGTGCCACCCTGGGGTTAGAGGTACCCTGGTGTCTTGAGTCTTCACCATATCTGTGGTTCCTCTTCTCACTGGGCACAGGAGGACTCCGGGCCTGGAAGGATAAGAACGAGACGTAGCAGCTTCCCCCAGGGTCCAGTCTTCCGGGCAGGCTTTGGGGAGGCCACATACCTGGGTTGGGTCTCACCTACCTTTAGCACCCTTGTGCCACAGAGGTAGTTTCAGCTTTCAGCTACGGTCCACTCAGCCCTGCCCAGCATTCCTGGCCTTCTCTCTGGGGCTGGGCTCAGCAGCCCATGGAGGTCTCTTGTTACAGGTCAAAGAGCTAAATCCCTATTTGCAAAACCCAGAACTTCCTTCTGGCCCTACCCTTAGGAATGTAGGTCCAGGGAGCATTCTCAGGTCAACCTGTGGGGTGACTCAGTGGCCTCTGGGGATTTGTGCAATAAGATACATGGTATGATGTATCCCTAAAAGAAGGGCGTCTTGAGAGCCCCAGGTTCTATTATGGGAGGTGTTGGGGGCGGGGAAGGGTGCTGTGGCGAGGAGCGGACGTGCTGTGGTTGTAGTCTAGAGGGAGACCCGGTGCAGCAAAGATGCATGCACCCAAGTAAAGAACAGCAGACATGGGCCTTGTGCACATGGGCAGTCCTAATATTAACCCCGGCACAGTTGCCCATAGAGGGCAACTGAAAACTGAATTAGACCAACACAGTAGGTCTCCACTGAGTTAGATTGTCATGTCCCTTATCATAAGATGCTGGGAGCCATAATCAAAGAGAAGGAAGGGGTGCTGGGTTGACCTAGAGGATGGGAATTGCCCTGTTAGAGCCCAGGCCGTAGGTGCAAAGGGGCAGGTACAGGGTGAGCTGTTCATGAAACCTCTGTGTTCTTTATAGGGAGGCGTTTACCATTCCTCTGATTCCTCTCGGCCTGAAGGAAACCAAAGAAGTTGACTTTTCCATCGTCTTCAAGGTAAATCTCAGTGGGCACTGGGCCAGGGATGGGGATGAAATGACATATTCTTTGCAGTGGCTTTAGGCGCCATGACTCAAATGTCAATTGACGTCTACACCAGTGACTCTGAGACCTCACTTGGCTGCTTACAAGGAGAATTTTGTGTATTCACTCCTCTGAAAATCTTGCTGTCGTCTCTGATGGCTTCTGACACCCTGGCTGTCCCTTTTATTGTGCTGGGGATGGAACCCAGGGCCTTGTGCATGCAGGGCAAACGCTCTGCAGTAACCTACGTTCTTAGTCTGTTTTTGGTGACTTTGTAGCTCCTTTTGTGTGCCTGACAGAGACAAATTATACTCTATGCTAGTGTCTTTATTTAAAAAAATTAACTTATATTTATTTATTTGTGGGTATGTGCATGTGTGTGCATGTATATCTCTCTCCTTCCCCCTCCTGTCTTCTCTTCCTCCCCCTCCCCCTCCTGTCTTCTCTTCCTCCCCCTCCCCCT
>NW_021620800.1:2980832-2989573 GCF_004785775.1 Grammomys surdaster | reverse complement strand
GTGTGTGTGTGTGTGTGTGTGTGTGTGTGTGTGTGTGTGTACTTGCAAACAGGTGGACATGCAAGCATGTATAGGTGTGCAGAAGTCGGAGAAGAGCTCACAGTTGGTTCTTTCCTTCCTTGCATCATTTGGATCCCAAGAATAGAACTCAGGCCATCCGGCTTGGCAGCAAGTGCCTTTACCCTTGGTACTACCTTGCTCTTCTTTTTCTTTGAGCCAGTCTCACTATGTAGCCCAAGCTGGAACTCTCATAAGCAGCCTTTGGAGGCCAGAGGGGATGGCGGCGGTGCCAGCCAGCTGTAGGCTGGCTAATGTACAGGCTAACCTACCCAGATCCTCTGCAAGAGCAGTACATGGTTTGAACCTTGGGTCATCACTAGCTGCTCAAAATATATCTTTTAGAGAAAAGTTGGTTGATACTTTGAAAAGTTACGTGTTTGACCTCTGTCCTTAAGCAGAGACTGTCATCTCTTGATATAAGTAAGCCTTTACCAGGGACATTTAAATTATTATTGTTTATTATTATTATTATTAATTAGTGTTGTTATTATTATGTACATGGATGTTTGCTTGCACGTGTGATATGCACCATGTGCATACAGTACCAGTAGGGGCAGGAGATCCCCTGGAATTGGAGCTAAAAGACGGTTGTAAGCCACTGTCATGTGAGTGCTGGAAAATGGACCCAGGTCCTCTGCAAGAGTAGCTCTTAGTCACCAAGTCATGTCTCCAGCCCCTCCTGGGTTTTGTTATGTCTCTCCCAGCCTGACTCCCAAACACACACCAAGACAGGGTTTCTCTGTATAGCTTCGGCTATCCTGGAACAACTCACTCCATAGAGCAGGCTAGCCTCAAACTCAAAGATACACCTGGCTTTGCCTTCCCCGTGCTGGGACTAAAGGCATATACCACCACACCCAGGCCCTGTTTTTTACTTTCTTTCTTCCTTTTTGTTTTTTTGTTTGTTTGTTTGTTTGTCTTTTTTTGTTTTTAAACTTCTACTCTGCTCTGTCCAAATCCAGGCCGCATCTCTGTGAGGGGTGTACTCCAGTTGGAGAAGGGCAGGTGGTAGCAGGCGTAGCTTAGTTCCAGAGTTACAAGAATGCAAGCGTTTTAAAAGGAGACTTGTGTCATAGAAACCTGGGGGATTTTATGGCATCGGTAGAGTTCCAAATAGGTCACGTGCCAAATTCCACATTAAAGGGAGTGAAAAAAAAAACAAAGAACAAATCCCATGTTGTGGACATAGCCAACCACTGCTGAGCTGAGGTTTCCAACCATGTCATTTTAGCCTAAAAGGGAGCCTGTGGATGTCAGTCATGCAAATATGAGACCCAGCAAGCAGACTTTTAATTTTCTCCATTCCACGTTTTACGGTTGAGAGAAATGCCGCTGCTGGAGGAGTGGCCGAGCGAAATTGATCTGGGCAGTTCCATTTCAGACCTGGCCTGTGTTTCCTTGGAATGTTAGGTCAGGCAAGCTTCGTGGTGTGATTCGCTCTGTTTAAAGACTGACACTTTAAAGTAGCCATATTCCTTAGCACACACCACTAGGCCTGGAGAGTGTATCTCAGTGGTTAGCGCTAGCCTGTGTAAAACCCTGGACTCTATTCCCAGTGTCCAGTATTAGGAGATCGGCTGGGGTGGGGGTGATATGCCATTAAAGTAAATTCCTTTTCTGGACAGTTCAAGGATTTTTTTGGGTTTGATTTGATTTGGTGTTTTGATGCAGGGTCAAATGTGGCTCATGCTGGCCTTGAACTCCTGGTTCTCTTGCCTCTACTTCTCAAGTGTGCCATCATATCTAACTTTTTTAACTTTGTGTTTTAGCAGTCTTAGAGATTGGACCCAAGGCTTCACAGAGGCCAGGAAAGAGCAGTGGACTACCTTTCTAGCAGCTAGTTTTGCTTTTAGTTTCTTTTGAGACAGTATCTGTGTAGCTGCTCCATCTTCCTGCCTCAGCCTCTGAACTAGAATTACAGGTGTGTGCTACTACACCCATCTGCTAAGATTACAGATGCATGCTACCACACACCTGGCTGCTAGGATTGCAGGTGCACACTACCACACCTGGTTGCCCCGAATATTTGCTTCAATGTTTTGTCAAAATTCCCTCAAAATGTTGATTTTAGTTTTTCATTTGTGACTTTTAGTTTTATTTCATGTGTTTGTATGTATATGTATTTTTGAAGTTGTGCTCACCTGTGCTTGTGTAGAGAGCAGAGGTTAGACTTGGGTGTTTTTCTCTGTCACTCTCCACCTTTTCATTTAATATAATATTTTTGTTAACTTTTGGAGTATTTCATATATCCATGAATTGTATTTGACTATATTCACCCTCCTATTCCTCTCAACTCCTCTCAGACCCTTCCCACCCCCTCCCACTTCCCAAGTTTATCTCTTTATTTTTATAACCCACAAAATCCTACCTGAGCTGCCCATATACTCAGGGATGTGGGGCCACCCACAGGATCATGGTGGTTCTGCTAGGGGACACACCCTTAAAGAAAATCAACCCTGCTTCCCCCAGAAGCCATCTCAGCTGGGGTAGGAGCTTATGAGCCCCCCTCCTCCTGTGCTGTGCTGCAGTGCTGACTGTCTTGACCTTGTGGAGGTCTTACTCGGGCAACCACAGCTTCCCAGGGTTCATGAGTGCACTGGACCTGTGCAGTCCTTGCTTTGGTCTTCAAACCAGCTCATTGTTTTGAGACAGGATCTCTCTTTTAACCTCGAGCTCATTCAACCTGGTTTTGGTTTTGTTTTGTTTTTCAGAGTAGCAGGTCAGTGAACTGGTTATTCAGACCTCTCCCCCAGGCATTGGGGTTCCAGGCATATACCATAGTCCCAACTTTTATGTAGGTGCTGGTCATGCAAACTCAAGTCCTGATGCTTATGCAGCAAATATTTTGTCCACTGAGCCACTCCTTAACCCTTTGACTCTTTTTCTTAAGAGTTAGTTATTTTGATTTCTTACATGGGTGTTTTGTTGGCATCTATGTCTGTGCCCCCTGTGCGTGCCTGCTGCCCATGGAGGTCAGAAGAAGGCATCAGATCCTCCAGAACTGAAGTTACAGATGGTTGAGAGCCACCGTGCAGGTGCTGGGAATTGAACCCCTGTCCTCTTAGAAGAACAACCATGTTTCTTAACTGCTGAGCCATCTACCACCAACTTTGACATATTAACCTTTAGGTTACTTTAGTAAATTCTTATTAATTCAGTTATTTTCCAGTTGGTGTTCTTGGGTTTTATAAATACTTTTTTTTTTCAAAAGAATTTTATACCTTTAAATATCTATGTTATTTTCCTTAATTTCTTGGCTACAGACTGCTCAGACAATGGTGAGGAACAGCCTCATTGGCAGATGCCTTTTTTGTCCCTTAGAGTATCGGGCCAGTGAACCCTGGTATCCGGTTAAACCTGCGTCTTCACCAGGCGTTGGAATTCCAGACATCCATCATAGCCCCAACATCTAAATAGGTGCTTGGGAGGCTAACCGAAATCTTCACAGTGGAATACATTCATCAGCTCTCATTTATTTAATTTTCAAGGTCAGAAATAGCTAGTGTGGTGATGTATCCCAGGACTCAGGGGGTTGAAGCAAGAGGATCTAGGCTAGCTTGGGTGACCTAGTGAGATTTGGCTCAAAAAGAAGAAGCCAGGAAAACATGTAGAATTCTGTCGCAATCCTGTTTTATTTTTATGAGAGGAACATGAAGTTTCTCTTTTTTATTTTATGTGTAATTTCTCTGTCTGTCTCTCAGCCAAGTTTCAGGCTAACTTTGAACTCACCGTGTACTTGATGGCCTTAAAGTCTGAAGCTTGGTTATTTGTTCCCGTGAGGTGTCACAGGCCAACAGGGTGGCTTACTGGTTAAGATCTAGTACTTCTTTTGCAGAGGGCACAGTTTGGTTCCCAGCACCCACACTGAGCAGTTTACAACAGCCTGTAGCACCAGCTCCTGGGAACCCAACGCCACTAGCCTCTGAGGTTTCCTGCACTCACCCATAGGGAGCATACCCACACAATACACACCTGCATAGAATTTTTGTAAGTGAATTTTTAAAAAAAACATGGGAACTGAGCATGGTGTCACAGGCCTTTAATCCCAGCACTCAGGAGGCAGAGGCAGGTGGATCTCTGTGATTTCAAGGCCAGCCTGGTCTACAGAGTGAGTTCCAGGACAGCCAGAGCTACATAGAAAAGACCTGTTTTAAAAAACAAACAAACAAACAAACAACAAACAAACCTGGGAATTATGTAGAAGTCTTGGCTTGCGTTGATGGGGAACCGTGCAGGTTATTTGTTGAATACTTGAGTAATACTTTGCATCGGAAGATTATGGACGCATCAGAAGTCTTGCTGTAGATGTTTAATGACCCATGAAAATGGCTGCCGTATTGCCAAGCTATAAAGATGAGCACACCTAAGTTATTCAGTACCCATTTGTGTAGAGCCAGTATAGGTGTATCGTATGTTTGTCCAAAGGTTTGTGTGTGTCTGTGCCTGACACACACAAAAAGCTGAGGGAGTTTTCAAGAACCGTGTGTATAAAGACGGGCCTTGTGGGGGTCATATGTCTGTAGTCTCAGCACTCAGGTGGCAGAAGCAGGATCATGAACTGGAGGCCAGCCTGGGCTACATAGCAAGACAGGATCACACACACACACACACACACACATCAAAAATAAATAATAAATAATTAAATAAATAAATAAATAAATAGGTAGATAAATAGATAAAATACCTCACAAAGATTTGGGAAACCATGGTCCTTGATCTGTCATGTTAATTTCCATGTAGCACTTGTGGAGAATAACCTAGGAACATCTATACTATAGGTGACTCTCTTAGTTTTTTTTCCCCTCTGTAGTCCCTAACTCTCCATCTGAGAACCCAAAACACTGCAAATTTCATATTTTGAACAGTGATACAGCAAGTGGAAAATTCCACATCACAAATTCCCTGTACTTGATTTCTTAAAAGTATTGTATAAGATAGATCACCCTCAGGCTACACGTACAAAGTGCGTATATAAAAGGGGATCAGGAACTGGAGGGATGTCTCAGGGGTGATGAGCACTGCCTGCTCTTGCGGGGGAACCCTGGTCGTCCAGTTCCCAGCACTCAAATGGTAGCTAGGGACTATTTGTAACTGTAATTCCAGGGGGATACAGTGCCCTCTTCTGGTCTCCTTGTATACTAGCATGCATGTATATATACATGTAGACAAATAGACTCATCAAATAAAATTTTTTTCCCTCCCTCCCTTCCTTCCTTCCTTCCTTCCTTCCTTCCTTCCTTCCTTTCTTCCTTTCTTTCTTTCTTTCTTTTTTTCTCAAGACAGGGTTTCTCTATATAGCCCTGGCTGTCTTGAACTCACTCTGTAAAACAGGCTTGCCTCAAATTCAGAGATCCACTTGCCTCCTGAGTGCTGGGATTAAAGACCTGGCTATACATATCTTTTAAGAAGGAAAAAAAATCCATAAATAAATTTCAAGTTGTTGGGGTTTTTTTGTTTGTTTTGTTTTGTTTTTGTTTTTTCGAGACAGGGTTTCTCTGTGTAGCCCTGGCTGTCCTGGAACTCACCCTGTAGACCAGGCTGGCCTCGAACTCAGAAATCCACCTGCCTCTGCCTCCCAAGTGCTGGGATTAAAGGCATGTGCCACCACTGCCCGGCATAAATTTCAAGTTTAGATTTGGGTCCCAAATATAGTATGTGTATACAAGTAGTCTGAGATCTGGAAAAATCTGAAATCGGATCCATTAACCATCCCAACCATTTTGGATAAGGGATATTCGTCCAACTCATGTTTACCGTTAAGCCTGTTGTGGTTGCTCATTTTCTCTGTGTCATTGTGGGCTCAGTGAAGGGGAAGGATCTGTAAACAGTGCCTGGCAGACAGCACATAGGAATCAATGTTTGTTGAATGGCCACATGAACTCGGAGCAGTTGTCAAACAATAGGTTGTTGTGCACTCAACTAAAGGGTTGCACTGGGATGTCTCAGATGTCTAACCTTACCAGAGAGAGCTGTTCTCACCAGGGTCCTCACCACCCAGATATCCCTAGGCCCAGGTCTTCTTGGCTCAGAAGGTCATGTGTCCAGGAACTGAAGCAACATAAAAGTGGATGGTCTGACCCCTTGCTGGTCTGTCAGAAGTAGTTAACATATCATCGCTTAACTGTTACATAGACATTTCCCCTTTTTTCCTTTGCGTTAAAAAATAGTATTTTTTAAAGCGTGGGGGGTTGTGAACTTGAGGACACTAGAGACCTCTGATCCTGTGGAGCTGGACAGGAAGCTTTTGGTCCACCTGACATGGGTTCTGAGAAGTGAACTTGTGTCCCCTGCAAGAGCAGTACACACACTTAACCACTGAACCATCTCTCCAGCCCACTTCCTTTTGATTCCTTTAAGGCAGACTCTCATACTGCATGTAGCCCAGGCTATCCTAATATTCACCATGTAGCTCGGGCTGCCTCATTTTTACCAATCCTCTTGTCTTGGCTTCCCAAGTGCTGGGATTACAGATGTGCACCACACCCAGGCTAGATCTATGGTTTGACTGACTCTTGGGCTGGGACCTTCTCCTCCCTCTCTCTCCCCATGTTGCTGTTGCAGACCCAGTTATTGACTGGCACTTTGGCTTTTTTTCCCCCCTTACAGGATTTTATTTTGGAACATTACAGTGAAGACAGCTATTTGTATGAGGATGATATTGCAGACCTTATGGACCTGCGACAGGTAAGGGCAGCAGTCCAGGAGTCAGCGCCGTTTGCTAAGGCTTTGGGACATCACATGACCGACACTGGTAGTCCTGGAGACGCGGAGAGGGGTTGTCAGGATTACCCACTGTACTTGCTATATCAGAAGATCAGAGCAGGACTGAGACCTGCCCATGTTGCTGGGTTCCAGGATTCCTGACTCTGTCTCTTCCCTCTAAGCTACCTCTGCTAGAGTTCATGATACCCACAGCAAGGCATCGATCTGTTCGAGTGTTCAGGGATGGGCTCTGGGGATGCTCACCTAGCTCACAGCTCCTCACTTTCCTTTCAGGCCTGTCGAACACCCAGCAGGGATGAGGCGGGCGTCGAACTGCTCATGTCTTACTTCATTCAGCTGGGCTTTGTGGAGAGTCGGTTTTTCCCACCCACGCGTCACATGGGGCTCCTGTTTACCTGGTAGGTGCTCTCCAGGGGGACCCCCTCTGCTGTGCACACCCTCATTCTGATTGGCATTTGCCCAGAGGGTACCAGGAATGGGGATGGTTTGTAAATTGGTGTTTGTGTAAAGACCTAGAGACGGGAGGTTTCTCAGAACAAATGAGCTGTGGAAAAGAGGCCTTTTGTCTGTGTGCTCCCATGGTCGCTAGGGAGAAACCGGGGCTCTCGGGTGGAACGAAAGAGAAGCAAGACAATTTTTTTTTTCTTTTAAGAAGAATCTTTTCTTACGCAGGGCACGGCTGTGGGTGTGAGCTTGAATTGAGTTTGATCCCAGTGACAAAGGCGACAAAAAGAAATAGAATTTTTGTTCCGTTATGACAGGATTTCGCTATGTAGTCCCAAGGTCAAACTGACCTCCGACTGGCTGTGATCCTCTTATCTTTGCAATGCTAGTACTGTGATTACAGATGTGAATCACCAGAAAGAGGTTTTAAAACTGGAAACACATTTGGCTTCTTGAGACAGGTCCTTGCTGGGTGGCCCAGACTGTGAAACTCACAATCTTCCTGCCTCAGCGTTCAGAGAGTACCAAGATGTTAGTTAGGCATGTGCCACCAGGTCTGGCTTGCAGGATTTTTTTTTTTTTCCTTTTGAGATAGGGTCTTTCTGTATATCCCAGACTGACTTTATTTATTTTTTTTTCTATTTTTTTTTTTTTTGTTTTTTTGTTTTTTCCGAGACAGGGTTTCTCTGTGTAGCCCTGGCTGTCCTGGAACTCACTCTGTAGACCAGGCTAGCCTCGAACTCTCAAACTCAGAAATCCGCCTGCCTCTGCCTCCCAAGTGCTGGGATTAAAGGCGTGCGCCACCACCGCCCGGCCCCAGACTGACTTTAAAAACATGATCCTCCTGCCTCAGCCTCCTGAGTGCTGGGATGGTAGACATGAATCCTATATATTCAGACTTGTTGTCTTGCTTGGAAACAAAAGCCCGATTGCCTTTGCATCTCTGAATTTCATGTGAGAAGTGAGTTTTTGTTCTTACATGCCCAGCAATGGCATTAAGTAGCCAAGTCATCTGTCCGATCAGAACCTATCTGTTTTACCTAGGTATGACTCCCTCACTGGGGTTCCTGTCAGCCAGCAGACTTTGCTGTTGGAGAAGGCCAGCATTCTCTTCAACATCGGGGCACTGTACACCCAGATTGGGACCCGCTGTAACCGGCAGACACAGGCTGGCTTGGAGAGCGCTGTGGATGCCTTTCAGAGAGCTGCAGGTGCGTGTCCTCCAGGGCAGCAGCCTTACAGTCTTCAACCCACCAGGTGGTGTCTGTGGTGCTGGTTCTATCTCCAGCTTAAAAGAAACTTGCTCAGGTCTTCTGCAGACCCACGGAGTACCAATGCCTTACAAGTCTCACAGAGGCTGGGGTCATGGCTCCAGACGTAGAGCAGTGTCTAGAATCCTCCAGTGAGGGGCTGGGGGGTGTGGCTCAGTGGCAGAGACCCTGCTTAGAATCCCCCAGTGAGGGGCTGGAGGCATGGCTCAGTGGTAGAGCCCCTGTCTAGAATCCCCCGAGTGA
>NW_021620800.1:2941603-2980822 GCF_004785775.1 Grammomys surdaster | reverse complement strand
AGTGAGGGGCTGGGGGCGTGGCTCAGTGGTCGAGCCCCTGCCTAGAATCCCCCAGTGAGGGGCTGGGGGCGTGGCTCAGAGGTAGAAGGCTTGACTGGCCAGCTTGAGGGGAGTACTAGGGTCAATGTATAATCTCATAACCATAAAGGAGGAAGGAATGGCTGTGTAACTTCTTGGTCGGGAGATTTACTCAAAGGTTGACATCATGTGATCTCAGCCCACTAGGGCTCATGTACATAGGCTTGTAGTTAATGATTAATCTTTTCAGGTGTGTGTCTCCAGTGTGTGGCTGTGACTATTTCTCAATGATAGGAGTACAGGAACTTGCCTTAACTAGTGGAGATGAAGCTTTTACAGTTACCGTGTCAGCTAATACAGTAACTTACCCATAGGGACACATGTTCCTAGACATGTACTTATGAAGCTGTAAATAGTCCTGAAGCCTGTGCGAGGGTGGAGGGTGTAGCTCACGGGTAGAACACTTGTTTAGCATGTGTGAGTCTCTAGGTTTGAGCCGTAGCACTGCAGACAAATGACGGGAATGGGGAAAGGAGAAAGAAAGAAAGACATACAGTTCCCATCTCTGTCCCCATATCTGTGAGATAGATTGGACACAGTCAAAGATTAACAAGGAACAATGAAATAGAACAGTAGTAGCAATCCCGTGTGATAAAGGTTATGAATTGCTTGTTTCTGGAATTTTCCATGCCATGTTATCATATTACAGTTGGCTGAAGGTAACCGAGCCGGAACAGAGCTGAACCTCAGATAAAGGGAATTACTGTCATTATCTGCACTTTTGTATTATGCATAATCTGCCAAGTTTGCAAAGCCTGCACTTGCTGATTTCAGTCCTGTCAGGTGACGTGGGCCAGGAGCCTGCTGGTTTTCACTGGTTTTATCACTTTCAGAGAAGGCTGAGCTCTCCCAGCGGGTCTCTCTCTTCTACAGTGCTGGGGGTGGAGCTTGTTTTGGGGGTGGAGCTTGTTTGGGGGTGGAGCTTGTTTTGGGGGTGGAGCTTGTTCTGTAGGCCAGGTTGGCCAGGAATTTGGGATCCTCCTACCTCAGAGTGCTGGGATGACAGATATGCCCCGTGACAGTTAACTTGTTTTTCCTCATTATAACTCCATCACCCCTCCAAGCTCATCCTCGAATGAACCAGAATCAGTGGCAAAGAAGAAACCTTGCTTAACAGCAAGCCATAAGGGACTGGGGTCGTTAGAGTTGATGCGGCAGGCCAGCCTGGCACAGACTGAGTTACTAGGTCTGTGCTGCTCCCTCCTAGCAGGGCCTGTGTCTGCAGGAGGCCAAGCTTGAGAAAGGAGGGTGCAGGCCACAGCATGACCTCCAAACAGGCAGGCTGATGGCTTTTTTTTTTTTTTTTTAAATCTTTTGAGACAAGTTACTATGTAGACCGAGATGGCCGTTAACTCATGTTGTCGGCCAGGCCGGTTTTGAACTATAGATGCTCATCCTGCCTTAGCTTCCTGAGTGCCAGCTTAGCATCCTTTTGCTGTGCTAATCATTTCCTCTCCCAGCACAAACCTGCCTGGAGAGAACCCATGAAGTAGCACAGCTGTGCCATTTTGCCTCGTGGAGGCATGGTCTTACTACTATTTACCTCGGGCTGGCCTTGAACTCTGGGTTTCTGGCGTGCTAGGATTGCAGGTTTGTTTCATCCTGCTAGCTTCTGAGGAATCTTAGGCAGTCATGCCTTGTGACCTGCCTTCAAGGCTTCAGAAATACAAACAAACAAAAATAAAATGTAGGAACTGAGGTGGAGGAAGGAAGGAGGGTGAACAGCCCAGACAGGACACATCCTTCTCTGGGGCAGCAAAACCTGAGGGACCAGTTGGATAAGATGCATGTGTCCAGTCCACGTCACCTCCAGGCTAACGGTCTGTCAGGGCTCCCCACAGAAGTAGGTGAGGTGGCATCATGGGCCCAGCACCCCTCACTCACCCCACGGGCTTTCTGTTTTCTCCATCACATGCCCAGTCATTGGTGGAATTTCCCAGGTAGGATGGAAACAGAGGAGAGCCGCAGGTTCCCTTGCTTCATGCATATGTAAATACCTTCAAAGAGAACCTGATTGAAAACCAAAACTGTGCTGAGGTATAGCTACCATCAGATACAGTTTTAACTATTTCTTACTGTGGTAATTAAGTATGCGATACAGTGACCTTGTTGACAGTTTCTTTTTTTTTTTTTAAAGATTTGTTTATTTATTATATATGAATACACTGTAGCTGTCTTCAGACACTCCAGAAGAGGGCATCAGATCTCATTACAGATGGTTGTGAGCCACCATGTGGTTGCTGGGATTTGAACTCAGGACCTCTGGAAGTGCAGTCAGTGCTCTTAACCACTGAGCCATCTCTCCAGCCCTTGTTGACAGTTTCTAAGTGCTGGGCTCAGTGGCATCGAGCACTCTGCAGCCCCAGCATCTCCCTGACATTCATGCTCAAGTGGAACCTATTCATTCACTCTTTTATTCACTTATCAAGACAGGGCCATCCCCCCTGCATCACCTTCCCAAGTGCTGGGATTACAGGGGTGTGCCACCACACCTGGCGTCTCTGTACCAGAGTGTATGTCCCTTTCCTTGTTCCTGTAGCTTCTAGTGACTTCTGTTCTTGTGTCTCTGAGTTGGACTATTCCAGGAACCTCACCAAATGGAATCCTGTACTACCTGTCATTCCGTGACTGGCTTATTGTACCTGGCATAAAGTCTTCATTCATGGTGTCTACATGTCAGAGTTTCATGAGACAGGGCCTCACTATGGCAGACCTGAAATTCACTCTGTAGACCAGACTGATCTGAAACTCAGAGAGATTCCCCCTTCTTCTACTTTCCAAGTACTAGTATTAAAGGTTACCAGAGCCTCATTTTACTTGTAGTACTAGGAATTGAACCTGGGGCCTCTTACAGGGTAAACACAAACTCTACCACTGTGCTGTACCTCCAACCTCTCAGTCCTTTTAAGGCTGAAGAATATTCCGCTGTGCGTGTGTAGATATCATGATCACCTGTTAATCCATCCGTGGGCATTTGGAGTGGTTATTGTGATCAGTGCTGCAGTGAGCCCAGTGTCCAAGGAGCCCTTCGTGCGACTACTGAGGTCCACACAAAGGAGCTGCATGGCCCGATAGCATGGCAACTGAGAGTCACACAGAGTCTTGCTACCTCACCCAGAAGGTCTTTGACCTCTCCCTCCTCCTAATTCAGCTTCCCCAATGCTGGGATTAAAAAAGGCATGTACCACCACACCTGGCAAATCCAGAGTTTTCCAGATGCTTTAGGATTATAGGTGTCTACCATATGTGTTTGTGTGTGTGTGTATGTGTGTGTATAATTATAAATATGTATATATTATAAGTTGTAATGCGTATTAGATAGTAGATAGATGACATACATGCATGCATACATACATATACACACATACATATACATACATACACACACATACTTATATGCATACATACACACATAGAGTTTTCTTTGCATAGCTAGGGTCTCACACTGAGGACTTCCTGTGTGCTAAGCAAGCACTCACTTATGACAGACACCCCGATCCCAGCTGTACCTGATGTCTTCTTCCTCTACAGCAGCATCATAAAAATAAGTGTGATTTCCTACTAATAAGCGACAAATTCTGATCCTAGGGGTTTTAAACTATCTGAAAGAGACCTTCACTCATACTCCAAGTTACGACATGAGCCCCGCCATGCTCAGTGTGCTGGTCAAAATGATGCTTGCCCAAGCCCAAGAAAGCGTGTTTGAGAAAGTCTGCCTCCCGGGGATCCAGAATGAGTTCTTTGTGCTGGTAAAGGTGGCTCAGGAGGCTGCCAAGGTAAAGGCTTCTTAGTTTCTTTGACTTCTGGGTGGGCAGGATCTGCTGGTGCAGGTGCTGGGAGCGGTGGGTGTGGGGAAAGAAAGGGGTGGGAGGGCAAGGACCGGGGGGGGGGGGGGTGCCATAGCAGCAGCTCACCCCCGACCTTAGCCATGTGTGCCTGTGCTACTGAAGTGGCCGGCTTACGCTTATTTGACAGGTTACTGGTGTTTCAGATACGGATCACGGACTCCATCTGCAGCTTAGCCAAAAAAGCAGCCTAATGACAGTTGCTTGATCCTCTGTTAACTACGATGCTCACAGCAGGAGGACTTGCTTGGCTTTATGCCCACATTCTGGAACATTCTCCAGCAGGGGATTTGGCTTAGAAGAAAGGACTCTTTCTCTGCAGCCAGGCTTGGAGGGCCCCTGTGCCAAGCCCTCCTTGCCCATCTCCCTTCTATTTCAGGTGGCAGAGGCCTACCGGCAGCTGCATGCAGCCATGAGCCAGGAACCAGTGAAAGAGAACGTCCCGTATTCGTGGGCCAGCGTGGCCTATGTGAAGGCCTACCACTATGGGGCCCTGGCTCACTACTTTGCGGCCACTCTCCTCATCGACCACCAACGTAAGGCTCGCTCAGGATCGTAGGCTTGCTACCTTTGGGGGATGCTGAGCTGGTAGGGAACTGCCTTCCTGCCTTGGGCATGTGTGTACCACAAAGGCACAAGGTGGAAAGGACACATTGACCCAAGTGGCTGTCACAGAGGCCTGTGAAATTCAGGGCTGACTTGTAAGGCAAAGAACAGAGAAAGAGAGACACTGGGCTTTTAAGACCACACCTTCTAATCCTTTCCAAATAGTTCAGCAGCTGGGGACTAACCATGCAAGTATATGAGGCTGTGGAGGCTATTTGCATTCAAACCACCACGTACGGCTGTGTGAGTCTGTACGTGGGTTCCCGCATAGGTGTGCAGTACCCAGAGAGGCCAGAAGAGGGCGGTGCGTGCCCTAGAGCTGGAGTACAAGCTGTTGTGAGCAGTTGTGAACTGTTTGATTTGAGAACTGTTGTCTTCTGCACCAGTAATACACACCCAACCACTGTGCCATCTCTCCAGCCCCAGTTATTTATTATTATTGTTGTCGTTGTCGTTGTTGTTGTTGTTGGTGGTGGTGGTAGTATTTTGAGACAGGGTTCCTCTGTGTAGCTCTGGCCATCCTGGACCTCACTCTATAAACCAGGCTGGCCTCAAACTCAGAGATTTGCCTTCCTGTCCCTCCTGAGTGCTGGGATTAAAGCCATGTGCCACCATCACCCAGCTATTTTTTTATTTTGGTAGTTTTGGGGATGGAATAACAGGGTTTTACTTAGAAGTGTTCATTTTAATTCACTTAATTATTATATACCTACTTGGAGATGCGGTTGCCCTATATAGCTTAAGGCTGGTCTTGAACTCAAGACCCTCCTGCATCGAATGCCTTCCAGATGCTGATATTTTAAGTTTGTGCTACCATACCCATCGTCAAAGAGTAATTTTGCTTTGTTTTGTTTTGTTTGGATTCGGTGTTATGTGGCCCAAGCTGGCTTTAAACCCCTGTTCTGTCTGATTCTGAAGTGCTAGGATTATAGGTGTGTACCACTGTGGCCAGCTAAGGCAATATATTTTTTTATTTTAATTAATTAATTTGTATGTGTTTATGTCACTGAGCATCTTATGAGGCCATAGATGATATCTATGTATTAAATTTTATTTCTATTAGTATACCATAGCTGTGTTCAGACACACCAGAAGAGGGCATCTGATGTCATTACAGATGTTTGTGAGCCACCATGTGGTTGCTGGGAATTGAATTCATGACCTTGAAGAGCAGTCAGTGCTCTTAATCTTAATGGCTGAGCCATCTCTCTAACCCCAATATATATTTTTTTAAAGATTTAATTAATGTATGTGAGTACACTGTAGCTGTCTTCAGACACACCAGAAGACAGTATCGGATCCCATCACAGATAGTTGTGAGCCACCATGTGGGTGCTGGGAATTGAACTCAGGACTCTAGAAGAGCAGTCAGTCCTTTTAACCGCTGAGCCATATAGATGATACTTTAAATGAATCAAAATTAATACAAAAAAAATTATTAGTTAAAATTTGAAGCCAAAAATCGGGCATGGTGGCACATGCCTTACATCCTGGCATTCCAGAGGCAGGTGGATCTCTGTGAGTGTGAGGTGAGTTAGGTCTACAGAGTGAGTTCCAGGACAGCCTGCGCTATGTAGAGAGACCCTGTCTCAAAAAAACAGACTACAGAAACAAATTACCGCCGGGCGGTGGTGGCACACGCCTTTAATCCCAGCACTTGGGAGGCAGAGGCAGGCGGATTTCTGAGTTCGAGGCCAGCCTGGTCTACAGAGTGAGTTCCAGGACAGCCAGGGCTACACAGAGAAACCCTGTCTCGAAAAACAAACAAACAAACAAAAAACCAAATTACATCAAAACAGAGATTGCACAAAAATGTCTCCATTGAGCCCTCATATAGTTCAGTTAGAGAATGACAGGCTATCTTACTCACTGTGGGTCTGCCTTCTTCTGTTTAAATAATGTCCTGCCACATGGCTAGGCTGTCTTCAGGCCTCAGCCTCTCAGTGCTGTGTATAAGGCGCCCACTATACTTAATTCCTTCGTTTTTGGCATTTTAAAAATCATGGGGCTGGGGCATAGTCCCATCCCAAGTACCGCAGACACACACTCAGCACTAATGATCACATGGGCTGGGCGTGCGGTTCAGTGGTTAGGCTGCTTGCTTAGTATTCGGAAGCTCTGGGTTCAGTCCATACCACTGAAAAAGCTGGGCATGGTGGTATATGCCTATAACCCTCACGCTTAGAAGGCAGAGGCAGGAGGATTAGAAGTTTAAGGTTACTTCGATTTCATCACCGTTAAGTGTCAGGCCAGCCTGAGCTACTAGAGACCCTATATCCCAAATTAGCAAAAAAGACTTCTTCCAGGGAGGAAGAAGAAAGAAGGAAACTTATCAGGTCTGCAGCCCCTGACAAGAATGCAGATAGAGCAGCCATTGGGCCAGAGTAATGTAAGAAGGCTCCATATAATGTCCAACTTGGGGGAGGAGTTAGAGGAGGTCGGTCCAGGGTCAGATTCTGAAGCCCTAGTATGTAGCTGGCTGTCCGCTTGGGAACAAAGGCTTAGGACCTGGCAGCCTAGGCTTTGTCCTGGAGCCAAAAATAGCTTTTTGACATTGTTCAAATAGAGTGCAGGTCTGGTGCACTGTCTCCAGAGTGAGGGACTGTAACCTCTAGCCTGTCTTTGCAGTAAAGCCAGGCGCAGACGAGGACCACCAAGAGAAGTGCCTGTCCCAGCTCTATGACCGCATGCCGGAAGGGATGACGCCACTGGCCACGCTGAAGAATTATGTGCAGCGCGTGCTGCTGGGTGCGTAGTCCTGTCCCTGGTGGGGCTCTGCTGGTTCCTCAGTTCTTCCTGCTCACAAACAGCGAGAAAGCAGACCACCTAACATTGAGAGACTGTGTGGGCCAGCCCTAGCTACAGAGGGCCTTCTAGAGCTATGTTCTCATGGCTTCCTACCAAGCAGGGCCCTTAACTACCTCCCAACACTGTAGCTGTCCATAGGTGGCACTCAGCCACACTGCTGTGGAAACTGTTGTTGGTTCCTGTCTCTCCCTCCCCTCTCCTCCCCTCCCATACCTTCTTCTCTCTCCTCCAGTCCCCTTGTTCCCCTCCCCTCCCGTCCTCTCCCCTCCCTTTCCTTTTTCTTCTTTAAGACAGGTTACACTATGTAGCCCCGACTAGCCTAAACTCTTCGCATGGACCACGCTGGCTTTGAACTCGCAGAGATCTTCCTGCCTCTAGTTTTCTTTCTCTTCAATTCATTTATTTGGTCATTCATTCTTTTTTGAGACAGGGCAGGCCACCCAGGCTTGCCATGAGCTTCCTGAGTCCCCCTCCCGCCCTTCTCAGAATTGGGGATTGAACAGAGGTCCTCATGTATGCTGGGCAAACATCACTAAACCAAACCCCTGCCTTTTTAATTTCTTTTCATTTGGGGGGCAGGCTCTTGGTAAGCTGCCCAGCTTTGTAGCCCAGGCCAACCTTGAACTTGCCATCCCCCTGCCTCAGCTTCCCGAGTGCTGGTGTACCCAGGCTCCCATTGTTGTTTTTATGCTTCGCCAGTAGTGAGTGGCAGCTGGAACTGAGAAATACTGGTCTAGTTCTCTGCCGAGTGTCAGCATGGACATCTCCCGGTCTTGATGAGAGAGGCTCTCCCTTTGTAGTGGGCCGTCCCACCTGCCTTTCTTGTCAGCAGATCACACAGCTCGGCTCTCACCTCCCGTCTCACGACCCTAGCTGGAGTCACATCAACAGTTTACTGAACTCACTGTGGCTCAGTTAAACCCTGCACAGCCCCGTGAGATGGGCCCGGTGAGAACCCCTGTTTTCATAGCTGCTCTTCTCACATCTGTTTCCGCAGACCCTGGCCACCTTAGTCCCCTGCTCACATTCTGATAGGCCCTTCCCCAGCCTTCCCAGCACGTGTATAGTCAGCAGTGATCTGGTCCTTTCCCTGATCTGATTTATCTTTCTGTCCACCCTCCGTCCAATCAGAACCCACTTTCCTTGAAGACTTGGTTATGCTCCTGCCCCAGGGCCTTTGCACTTGTCTTTCTTTCAGGAACTTTCTCCTGTCACGTATCCTTAAGGCTTCTGCTTTACTTTGGAGCTCCCTTCAATAGTTAACCTAGCTGGTCAGTTGGTAGAGCCTCACCTACCTAGCATGCATGCAGCCCTGGGGGAAACCCCTAACACCACATAAACCAGATGTGGTAGAGTATACTGTACTGTGATCCGAGAACAAGGAAGAGAGAGGCAGGAGGATCAACAATTCAAGATAAGCTTTGGCTACATAATAAGTTTGAGGCTAGCCCGGGACAGTTGAGAATAACACTCCCTCCACCCCCCTCTCAAAAAAGAAAAGTTACCTCATCAAATATAAACAAACAAAAAAACAGGATTTTTTTTTAAGTTACTCAATCAGAAAGGCTTTTTTTTTTTTTTTTTTTTTTTTTTTTTTTGGTCTGAGAGAGGTTTCTATCTGCAGGTAAAGGACATCTGTACCGGGCCATTGGTTACCATGAGGAATCACTGAGGGAGGCCAACCTGTGCAAGAAGCTTCGTGACATCCAGGTGCTCCGCGATGTGCTGTCTGCAGCCCATCAGCGCACTCAGCTCAAGTACACCCAGCACCGAGAGGACGACGATCTTCTGAACTTGATTAACGCTCCAGAAGTCCTTCGTGAGTGGTGGGAACTGTCTGGCATCTGGGAGTGTGGGCGCCACACAAGCCTGTATTTATTTAGCTGTCGGCAGAGTTCACGCAAGGCCTGGCTGCCGGGTGCCTGGTTTTGTCAGGATTGGATTGGGGAGAGACCCAGTGCAACTCCTCTGTTGGGTGTAGTGACATACCTGTAATTCTAGTGTTGAGGAGGTGAGGCAGGACGATTGCCATAAATTCAAGGCCAGCCTCGGCCTGGGCCTAATGAAGAGGTGGGGCTCTTATTCTTTCTACCTTTTGCTTCCCACCTTCACCTCAGTCTCTCTCAGTCCTCGCCTCCGCTCAGTCCCCGCCTCCGCTCAGTCCATACGTCCGCTCAGTCCCCGCCCCTGCTCAGTCCCCACCTCCCCTCAGTCCCCGCCCCCGCTCAGTCCCCGCCTCCGCCCAGTCCCCACCTCCCCTCAGTCCCCGCCTCCGCCCAGTCCCCGCCCCCACCCAGTTTCCGCCCCCGCTCAGTCCCCGCCCCTGCTCAGTCCCCGCCTCCGCTCAGTCCCCACATCCCCTCAGTCCCCGCCCCCACTCAGTCCCCGCCCCCGCTCAGTCCCCGCCTCTGCTCAGTTCATACCTCTTCTTCTGTGCATTTTGAGTCCTTCTCTCCTGGTCTTGTTTTGTGTTCCTCAGTTTGCTTCGCTCTGCCCTCTGCTTATCTTCCTCCTCAGCCCACCCTCCCAGCCTTTCCCTGGACTCTGCTTTCTCCGATTTAGTTTGGGTATACTCCTCCTCATGGGTTTCGGGCCTGCTCTGGGCTTTAGTGATCTCATTCATGCCTAGAGCCTTACTTGTTGATCTGAAGCCTGCAGATTACACCTAGAGTACACTGGCTGTCTTCTTTCTCTTTTGCCTCCCTAACTTGGAAGCCAAATATGTACTTGTTTCTACTTCTGGCCTTTCTCCCCTTTTTGTGGCCCCAACATTTCTAAACATTTTCCAGGTATCACTTACTCTGCAGTGTTGATGTGGCCTAGACAGTCACTGGTGTGTTTGGGAATGTCTCCGCAGGATGTCACTAGCTAGGTTGTTATACAATGCGATTTTTTTGTTTTTATTTATTTATTTATTTATTTATTTTAGAAATTAGAGTTGAGAAATGGAGAGTGAGTCAGGATCTTCTTAAGAATATAGAGGAAAAACCAGTTCTAGCCGTTCATGTGGGAGCCTCCATATCTTTCCCCTCTCCAAGGGATGGGGCAGGTCCCTTTGGAATGGACAGATCTCATGACCTACTAATCAGACAAGCATCTGTCAGAGTTTCTGTGGCCGAATCCTAGACAGAAAGGTTAGAGCTTTTAGGGTTGCCTGGGAGGACAGGAGTCTTAGTATCTATAGCCTGCTGTGGGGAAGGAGTTATGAACCAGAAACGGTGGATGAGAGCCAAGATAACATATATATCATAATATCCCACCCTCTCTGTTTCCGACACCTCTGATCTTGGTCTCCTAGAGAGACCTCTTCCAACCAGACCCCTGGGTTCTTCTAGATCGGTATTAGCATCTGAGGTCTGCCAGCCTCAACATTCCAATCTGTATTAGCCCTGAAGATGGTGCTAGCATTACCTGTGTGAGAGATGAAGAAGCACTTGGGGTGTAGCTTAGTGGCAAGGTGCTTTAGAGTCCTACAAGCGTGGCCCAGTGGTAGAGCCCCTGCCTAGAATCTTCCAGTGAGGGGCTGGGGGCGTGGCTCAGTGGTAGAGCCCCTGCCTAGAATCCCCCAGTGAGGGGCTGGGGGCGTGGCTCAGTGGTAGAGCCCCTGCCTAGGATCCTCAGGGAGGGGCTGGGGGTGTGGCTCAGTGGTAGAGCCCCTGCCTAGAATCCCCCAGTGAGGGGCTATGGGCGTGGCTCTGTGCACTTCCTAGTTTGTGAGACCTCACATTTGATTTCCAGCAAGGCCAAAATACAGACAAGGGGGAAATGGTTCGGGATTTCAGTTCTTGTCCCAGGTGACCCCACATCTAGTGGAAGAACCAATGTCTCTCAAGGATTCCATTCAGATGCTGTACTCCCCTCTGCCCAGGAGGTAGAGACTTAAACTCCATGGCAGAATGAAGAACGGTGGCTCACAGGTGGCTTTACCGCTCTGGCAGCATCCTGTTGGTGTCCTTAAGACCCTCAGGGCTTATTGCATGAATGATGAGAGTCTGCCTTGGTGACTGTGGCTTCCTGCTAGAACAGCAGTTCTCAACCTGTGGGTCACGACCCCTTTGGGGGGGTCAAACAATCCTTTCATAGGGGTCACCCAAGATGATTGGGAAACATAGATATTGACTTTCTGATTCGTAGCAGTAACAAGGTTTGATATATAAAGTAGCAACAAAAATAGTTTTATGGCTGGCATCACCACAACATGAGGAACTGTATTAAAAGGTCGCAGCTTTGGGAAGGTTGAGAACCGCTGCGTATGAACAAGCTCCTGGAAGGTAGATTTGCGTCTGATCTTCTCTGTCCAAATGGTTTAAGGCTCATAGGAATGTCCCAGCAAAAAGCGTGGTCTCCCTGGACCAGGCCTGAGGGGCTTGCCATCTACACCACTGTATGTTTAGGCCAAGAGAACTCTGTTAGTGTCTTTGGAGGGAGGCCTAAGACCCGAGTTTTCAGGAATGACTTCCTGTGACACACTCTTACCCTAATTCTAACCTTCTTTTTTAGCAAAAACTGAGCGAGAGGTCAAAATAACCTTCCCCGACTTCTCCAAAGTGACAGTGACAGACTTCTTCCAGAAGCTGGTATGTCAACCACTTATTTCATAAATTACATGAAGGCTTTTGAACCTTTTTACTGTATTTTGTCTTGTTTTGGGGGGTTTGTTTGGTGGTTCTCTTTTTTTTTTTGGAGACTGTTTTTTTCTGTGTAGCCATGGCTGTCTTCAACTCACTATGCAGAGCAGGCTAGCCTTGAACTCATAGAGATCCTCTTTCCTCTGCCTCCTGAGTGCTGGGATTAAAGGCCTGTGTCACCATACCCAGCCCTATTAAGATGATTAGTAGGTTTAGGGGCATAATTTAGTTACAATTCTCTTGCCTAGCATGTAAAAAGCCCCAGTAGAATGAGAGAGAATATGAATAAATTTCTATAAGATAATCTTATTACAGATATACTGGATATGTTAGAAACAGTGTCAATACTGTTCTTATATAATTGCACCAGCACACACTGCCTCCAGGTGACATTAAGCACAATGGAGCTGGTTGAAGAACAGAGGCAGGAGCATCCTGTGAATCCATGTGTTTGAGCCCAGCCTAGGCTGCACAGCAATTCCACCTCCAAAGCTTCACCTCATCACCCTCTCTTTTCAAGGGTCCCCTGTCTGTGTTTTCGGCCAACAAGAGATGGTCACCTCCTCGAGGTATTCACTTCGTAGTGGAGGAAGGGGACTTGGGGTTCACCCTACGAGGGAACGCCCCTGTCCAGATGCACTTTCTGGATCCTCACTGTTCTGCTTCGGTAAGTGGGAGGACCGACAGGGAGCACGGAGGAGTCAGAGCCAGCGGCCCGGAGCACAAGTAGCTGGGTGGGTGATGGAAATTGGGGTTTGGTCATGTCTAAGGTCTGACTCTAAGTGAAAGGCCTTCTGGATGCTTCATACCCACCAGCACACCCTCAGATGAATTTGTGTTTCTTGTAGTAAACTTTATGCAAATGTAGGGCTCAGTGCTGGAGCACCTAATTTGCATACGGATGCACCTCAATCAATCAGTCAATAAATAAATAAATAAATATCAAAAGACAGGCTTACACCAGCAGCTGCTTGCACCACGAGTCTGGGGGGACACATTCTAGAGTGTAGTGACTAATCTCTGACATCTATTCAAACATTTCATTTTAGCTTGCAGGGGCCAAGGAAGGAGATTATATTGTTTCCATTCAAGGTGTGGATTGCAAGTGGCTGACAGTGAGTGAGGTTATGAAGTTGCTGAAGAGCTTTGGGGGAGACGAGGTTGAGATGAAGGTCGTGAGCCTCCTGGACTCCACGTCATCCATGGTGAGCGCAAGCACCCTTGGTGGCGAATAATGGGTGGGGGAGGTTATCAGATGGCCCTTGGAGTTGTCAGGCCCCCTGTTTCCCACCTGTATAACATGGCAGGGGCATTTGACGCCATCCCCTAGTCTCTTCTGCTCAGCATCCTCAGAGGTATTTGCCCTGGGTCAGAAATAACCTGAAAACTGAATTTTTTAATCTCAGACTAATTAGCTCACTGATTTTTTTTCTGATGAAATTCTGTGTAATCACAGGACTAATGCAATAAAAAATGTTCAGGTAAAGCTGAGTGTACCTGGAATCCTATCACTCAGGATGGTGAGGACCAGGCCAGCCTGGGATACACAGTGAGACCCTGTGCCAGACTGATGGGGTTGGGGAGGAAGGGAAGGAGACAGACAGACAGATAGACAAACAGATAGACAGACAAATGGTTGGTTTATGCAGAAGGGCTAAGAGACCATAGTAGTCATCCCCAGTGAGATCTTGGGAAGTGTTTGGCGCTTCTGTAAGTTCGTGTGTGAAGTTAGAGAGCATTTGAGTGTTTGCCCAGGGAAAGGAGGTGACACCAAATATCAATTCTCTTCTGCACGCTGCCACACTTAACAATGTACTTTAGACCGTTCACACCATAACAACTTTCACTCACAATACTGTGAGCCTCAGCTTTTCATTGCTATAACAAGAGACCTGAGGCTTATGAAACAGAGATTTTATTCAGCTCACAACATAGGAGGTCGAAAAATCCAGATCTAGTGGTCCCGTTGCTCTGGCTATGTGGTAAGGTAGATAGCATGATGGTGGGAGAGAGCATGGTGTAGAACAGGAAGCCAGAGCTTCCAGGGTCCCAGGGTTTCTCCCCAGTTAACTCAAGGACCTCTGTGAGACTTGCACGAAAAAAGCAAAGCATAGGTGTGGTTTTGAAAAACAGACTAACGTTGTCCAGTGTCCAGCAGTGGGTACAAGGCTGACAGAGCTTGAACTCGGGTGTGAGTGGAAGAAGGAAGAAGCATTAGAAAAGTGTGCTGGGGGAGGGATGGCTCAGCAGCTAAGATCTCATAGCTGTTCTTGCAGAAGACCCAGCTTCCTTCTCCGGCACCCACACAGCAGCTCAATGCTGTATCTGCGCCCTCTTCTGGCCTCCTTAGACCTTGCAGACACTCATACACATAAAATAACAATAATTGTTATAAAACATAAATAATTGTATAATAACAATAATTGTTTAAAAGAAAGAAAGAAAATAAGGGTATGCTGAACATGGGACTGACAGGAGCACAGTCTGTACCAGAGGGAGAGGAAGACCTTTAAGCAGGAAGAGTGGATTACAGGAAGTGGGGCGGGGCTTGTTGACAGGGGTGGAGGTTGGAAGCCAGTCAGTCTTCACAGAGGGTGCTGACATAGTCCAGTGTTTGTTTTCGAATGATCTCTGCTGCTTAAACATGGATATCTGGCCAAGCGCGCAGTGTGGACTGCGCGCATGCGCTCATGCTCTGTGTGCGTGCGTGCGTGCGTGTATGTGACCATATGCAGCATTTGGGAGCTGTATTAGTTAAGTTCATGTCGCTGTGACTGCAGTAAGGACAGAAGTAAACAACTTAGGAGAGGAGAGGTTTGTCGTGGCTCATGGCTTCAGAGGACACTGTTCATCTTGGTGGGGAGGGCATGGCAGCCGGAACTAGCCTGTTCCGCCTCCCCACATCTTGGTAGGTCAGCAGATGTCACCTTCAAGGCTCATCTGGGAACATCGGTTTCTGCCAGCTAGGCGACAGTAACAAAGTTTCCATAGCCTCCCAAAGAGAGGACAGCCTTAAAAGAGCCCAAAATGAGTAAAGACAGGAAGAAGAGGAAGTTTAGACTCAGTATATTAGGAAACCGTGGAGAGTGCTATGGGCTGGAGACATACACAAAATTCATGGTGTTTCTGGACAGGCAACCAAGGGACCTCCGGGAATAGACGTTTGAGAAGAGGTTAAGCAGACAGCTGTGTGTGGTCTGAACTCCACAGAGTTTGCTGTGGCCCCATGACTGGTTAAAAGGTTTATTTATCACTGTTGCCACCCTGCCTTTGAACCAGGACAGCAGGGCGTGGTTTTAAAAGTGGTCGCTCAGCACACAGTCTGGCTGGATTTGAATTCTGGACCTTGGGTGAGTCCAAGAATAGCTCTGAAGCTCAAGACAGTGGGGAGAGAGGAACTGTATCCTAGGGTCCTGGTGGGCCATGATGAGTTAGTGTAGGCAAAGCCCGTACAACAGGACACAAGAGCCATTTGTTTATATAGTAGGTGTGATAATGTTACCCATGATTGTTTTTTTAGATATTTATGTTTTTTTTTTTTTAAATAGGAGTGCTCTGTCTGCATGCATACCCACATGCCAGATGGCATCAGATCCCATTACAGATGGTTGTGAGCCACCATGTGGTTGCTGGGAATTGAACTCAGGACCTTTGGAAGAAGAGCCATTCTTAACCGCTGAACTATCTCACTATCCCTATACCCATGATTTTTATGGTCATTTTTTGTAGCCAATGAAGACTTCAGATAATGACACTTGGCCACTGTTTGCTTTTAAAAGGTTTCTGGTTATTAATTCTAAATACAAGTAGGTGTGTGTCCACCTGTGGGTATTTATGCACACATGAGCGAGCGCAGGTGCTAGGTGCCAGAAGTGGCAGGCCCCTTGGGGCTGGAGTTACTGATGGTTGTGTGTCTTCTGACGTGAGTGCTGGGAACTGAACTCAGATCCTCTGGGAGAGCAGCAGGTGCTCTTAGCCACTGAGCCATATCTCCAGCCCCTGAACATTGATTGTTTTTAACCAACTCTGCTGCAAAACAAACTTAAATGGTGAGTGCTGGGCATGTGGCTCAGAATGTAACGCTTGCTTAGCATGTCCTGGGTTCCTTCCCAGTGATGGAAAAACATCAATCAAAGAGATAAGAACAAGCCAAGGGCCGTTTCCACCCATATCATTTACCTGCTATTCTTTGTTTTGAATGGTGGGAATCCTGCTCCTTCCTAGAGCACATTCGGAAACTACTAACACCGTGGAAAGAGTCCATGCTTTGCAATGTAGAGCTGCAATCAGGCCCTGACTCTCAACAAGCTGTGCAACTTCACAGAGGGTTAGCACCCTCCCTGGGCCTTGGTGTCCTTGGCAGTAGGTTTTCAGAGTTAGACCATGCAGTATTTGCCAGAAGTGCCCTGAAAGGCTCAGACAGGGGGCAGGAAGGCTTGAGGACTCAGGGGCAGGGAACATGTCATGTACAAACAATAGAAGATGGGAAGGGGGGGGAAGACCTAAGAAGGGGCAGACCCTGGAGTGGTCCTGGGAGGGGAAAGGGTCAGTGAAGCTTCTTAAAGAATGTGTGGTTGTGTGCATGTGGACATACATGGATCGAATAGCAAGCCCCTGTCTGCTAGGAATGGCCTGTGAGGCAGGAATGCAGGGTGTGGGCTGGTACCTGGAGGAGGGGAAGTGGAATCCAGGCAGCGTGGGGCGTGTTCTTTGAGGCCATCGCAATTGCTTGTAGGGCAAGGTTCTCTGGAGGATATATGTGTCCAGCAGTTGGAGGTGAGCAGAGAGGATTACAAGAGCCACCAGGGGAAGCCAGGCATGCCAGGTCAAAGGTCATTCAGAGCCAGGGGGTCAGGGAAGCCTCGAGCTCTAGCTGTTTGATGGATGGTGGTGGGAGAGGCAGGGAGGCACGTGGTGGAACTGGAGCTGACATCCTGCCAGAGGAGGGAGGACGAGAATTGAGGGTGTTTGCAAGGGAGCCATTATCATGGTAGAAGGCAGAGTCAAAGCAGGTGACGGGTCAGAGATGCTCAGAGTCCTGGATTCTCGCCGGAGAATTTGGTTTCATTGTTTTTTCATGATCAAATGCCCCATTGGCGTCTTCGAAAGGGAGTCTTGACCCAAAATTACCAGATTCTGAGGTTACTATTGGCTGAAATAAAACACCAAGACCAGAAAGCAACTTGGATAGGAGATTTGGCTCACACTTCCATATTGCTGTTCATCATCAAAAGCTGTGAGGGCAAAGGGGATGGAACTCAAACACCAGGCCCAAAAAAACCTGGGGAGGAAAGGGTTTATCTGGTCCATACTTGCGCAGCACTGTTCATCATCAAAGGAAGTCAGGACAGGATCTTAAACGGGGCAGGAAGCTGCAGGCAGGAACTGATGGAGAGGCCACGGAGGGGTGCTGCTTACTGGCTTCCTCCCCCTGGCCTTCTCAGTCTGCTTTCTTATAGATCCCAAGGACATCAGACCAGGAATTGTACCACCCACACTGCGCTGGGAAAGAGAATGCCCCACAGGCTTGCCTACAGCCTGGTCTTATGGAGATAAGACCACACTGAGGTTCCCTCTTCTCCAATGACTCTAGCCTGGATCAAGTTGACATAAAACTAGCCAGCGCATAAGGGGAATCACCATAAATATCCTTCCTTTATTGTTCCCTGTTATTAAAAATCAAACAGCTCTCCATCCCCCTCCCTCGGCATCCTGAGCGCTAAGATGTATAGCACACGCTGCCCATGTCTATGCTTTACAGAGTTTTAAGTCTGGTTTATTTATTGGGCGTGTGTTCCATGGAGCACACGTAGAGGTCAGGGGACAGCCTGTAGGAATCGGTCAGTTCTCTCCATCCTTACATGAATGCCTTTACCTACTGAGCCATCTTCCCCCCGACCTAACTTTTCAGGGCATAATTCTGTGAGAGCATCCGTCACCCAAGTTTTAGATGGTATCAACCTGATTTACACATTTGTGTGAGTGTACCGTAAGTGTGCATGCAGAGGTCACAGGATGACTCATAGGAGCCATTTTTTCTTTCTATCGGGTAGGTTCAGAGGACGGGGTTCAGGTCACCGGGCTTTGTAGCAAGCACCTTTACCCACTGGGCTATCTCACCAGCCCTCCATCACCCTTCCTTCAGAAAGGATGTTGTGTACAGTGTGAGCTTCAAACTTTTGGGTTCTTAGTACAACATCTGCTGAGACTCAGGTTGACCTCCAACCGAGTAGCCAAGACTGGTCTTAAAGTTCTAATCCTCCTGCTTCCGAACTCCGCCTGGACCAGATTTGCCCAGCGTTACTGTCTAGTAATGCCTCGCTTTCCTTCTTCCTTCCTCACAAACAGCATAATAAGTGTGCCACCTACTCTGTGGGGATGCAGAAAACGTACTCCATGATATGCCTGTCCATGGACGATGACGACAAAGCTGACAAGACCAAGAAGATCTCAAAAAAGCTCTCCTTCTTGAGTTGGGGCACCAGTAAAAACAGACAGAAGTCGGCCAGCACTCTGTGCCTCCCTGAGGTTGGCCTGGCAAGGTCGCAAAACAAGAAGAAGCTCCCGACTCCCTTCAGCCTGCTCAACTCTGACAGCTCTCTGTACTGAAGAGAGGAGCCACGACAGGTCACTCCACGGCTGCCACGGCTGTCTAAACACCCATGCCTTGATGGGAATGTTCTTCAACCCCATCCTCTCAGCGTGCAAACTCTGATGTGCTTGTTGTGAACGTGAGAGAGAGACCTCTAGAAATCGGTGAGAAACCCAGCCACTTGGGGATTTTCACACTGCTGCAGTTATTTATTCTAAAGTAGGGGCATAGAAGAGCCTGGATGCTTTAACTGTTTTTTTTTGGTTGTTGTTGTTGTTGTTGTTTTCCGGTTTTCTCTGTGTAGCCCTCCCTGTCCTAGAAGTTGCCTTGTAGACCAGGCTGGCCTCGAACTCAGAGATCCACCTGCCTCTGCCTCTCGAGTGCTAGGACTAAAGGTGTGTGCCGCCACCGCCCAGCGGCTGCTATGGCTGTTCTCAATGGCTGTGATGGTACCCAGGCACTGTGAGAGATGAATTGGGACCACCTTCTTTGGTACTATCTGAGTGTTTAGATTTGGATAATAGTGATTCCTTAACCTCAAGTTCAAGTGGCTCTTGAATGGAGGGAGGTTCCTAAAACCAGGCTGCCTGGATTTCTGTGAGTTTGACGCCAGCCTGGTCTACATAGTGAGTTCCAGGACAGCTGGGGCTACATAAAGACCCTGTCTCAAATAAAACCGAAACAGGCTGCTTTAAGTACTTGGGAATTCATGAGATGAAAATAGTACCATCTCCTGTCATTCCTGTATCATTTGACTGCTCTTTCCCAGATAAAGTCTAGTGCCAACTCTGCCTTCCCTTCCTCCAGGAGCCGCTTCCCTCAGTCATACTGACCAGTAGCTAACACAATGGCAGTGTTAGGAGATACTGTCTACAGGGTAGATAATATGCTGTTTGATACTCAAAACGTCACTCTTTTTGTTTAACGTAGGAGGTATGTAACTATGTGTTTTAGGAGTCTTGGTTTCAGTAGTAGTTTCACAGTTTACAAGGTGAAGACGTAAACTTACTCAAGTTGAAACCCCTACTTGACTTTGTAAGATGTATCTACCAACTTGACTTTGGGGCTATAGGTTGGATGACACTGTGACTTTTTTCCGAGTCACGGTTGACACAGTTTAAGTGATTTGCTTAAGGGTATAGCCTGTGGATCTTAGAGAAGTAACACGGATTTAAATATTTTTCTATTGTGCAATATCTTGAGATCTTAAGGAAAGTGTACCCACTATCCCTGGGGCTGTGTTTATGTAAATATTTAAATAAAGTCATGTTCATTGTTTGAGTTAATTTTTTTTTTATTTCATCCTAATTACTTCTTCCACATCATGCAAAGCACAGAATAGTTTTCCTGTGTTGAGAAGGGAGGAAGGGGTTATGAGGGAGGAAAGGCGTTTGTTGACCCTGCCAGAAACACCAGAGCACAGGTACCTGACATGTGCGGAGAAGACCTGGGCTGTGGCCATGACACTGGGAACAGGGGCACTCTCTCTATTCAGTGCTAGACCCTCACATCTGACACCTGGACCCTCTCAGTGACACACGAAGGGCAAAGTGACTTGTACAAATCTGCTCTAGCTGGCTGCTGCTGAGAAACTCTCTGGATGATCCCTGTGAGATCCTCTTCATCTTAAGCAGAAAGTGGCCAGTGCCACCCGAGACACCCCTCCCCAAGGCCCACAAGGTCACTGCCCCGGACAGACAATGAGGAGGGGCCTCATCCGTCTTCTCCTTATCTTTAGCCTGTTGCCACTGAGAGGAGAATGGTTTTTTTTTCTTGCTTTTTAAATATGAAAACCGGACGCTGTAGTTTATAGTCTGAAGGGAAATGTCAGCTGCAGGGCTGCTGTCGCTTAGGCTGGGTGAAGAAGGTGTGGATTTGCTGTGCTACTGCGTGTCCCACCACCTCCTCCAGTTCCTGGATGGAGGCGTTACTCAGTTGCTGGATGCTTAGAAACTTCTGGAGCAGAAGGGGGGCCTTAACCTTCCCAACCCCTGGGATCTGCTGCACAGTTTGAACAAGAGACAACTCAGAAAGCATGGAGCGCTTTTTCCTGAGGAAAGGGTTCTTGCTGGGCTCTCTGGTTTGCTCTTGAACCTGAATGGGAAAATTAAAGGGAAAGGGTGTGAGCGCCCTCTGGTGGACAGGTAGTTAAAAAAGGTGTGTGTGTGTGTGTGTGTGTGTGTGTGTGTGTGTGTGTGTGTGTGTAGTTTATGTATGTACACATGCATGCTGCAGTGCACGTGTGCATGTCTGGGGGTGGGGATTCTTAGTAAACCCCGAGCTCTGCAAGGTAGAAAGACTAAGGATCTTGCTGTTTTCACCTCCCCAGTGGGCTTTTTACATGAGCTCTGGTCCCCCGTGTCTGTGTGGCTTACTTACTGTGTCACTTCCCTAGCCCCTTAGGACAGTTGTTCCATGTCATTCAGTTTATATATAAGTAATGTAGCCCAGCCCAGGATAGCCTCAAAGTTATGATCCTCCTGGCTCTCAGAGGCTGGAACTGTAGGCATGTTCCATGAGCTTGCCTCCGGACAATAATTTATTTATGCATTTTATTTGTTTGACTTTTGTGAATTTTTATTGGGGTTTGTCGTGGGTGGAAATGCTAGTTTACGTTATTTGGGGGAGACATGTATGTACCACAGCATGAATGTAGAGGTCAGGAGACGATCTGGGAAGAGAGTCTTCTTCCACCATATGGACTCCAGGGATTGAACTCAGAGCCCCGGGTGGCAACTGCCTTTACCCACTGCACAACTTGCCAGCCCATGACACTGTTCTTAAAACACTTCCCAGGAGCACTGGACACGGCATAGCACCTATACTCCCGGCACTCAGGAAGCATTACAAGTTAGAAGTCAGCCTGGGCTACAAAGTAAGTGGCCTGTAAGCCACTCTGGGCTACACAGTGAGACTGGGATGAAGAGCAGACAAGCTCCCTAGGAAAGGGTAAAGAGCAAACAGCCTGAAAACTCGGGAACAGAGCAAAGGAAAGGAAGCCAGCACCGTTTGTTTTTGTTGGGTGTGTGGATTCACACAGGAATACACGTTTGTGTGCATATGGGGACCGGAGGTCAACCTTGTGTGTTCCTTGGGCTCCAAGCACACCACGTGGTTTGAAACAGGGTCTCTCCTTGCCTGTAGCTGGTTGGTCAGGCTAGGCAGACTGGCTGGCTAGCAAGCCACAGGTATCTCTCTGCCTCTCTCTCTCCCCAGGGGTGGAATTACAGGTGTGTGTCATCATGTATAGCATTTTCAGATGGGGTGGGGGTGGGGCATCAAACCCAGGTTCTCGTGCTTGCGTAGGAAGTGTTTCAAATGCTGGGCCATCCCCCAGCCCCAGGTTTTTTTTATTTTTAGTTGTTTGTTTATTTGTTGCAAAGAGATAAATGCATTAAGCCTATACACAGAAGTACTGAATCTTAGGCATGGCGTCAGAAATGCCTGTGACCTGGGAAGTAGAAGCAGGAGGATCAGGAGTTCAAGGACAGTCTGGGCTCCACAGGCCTTACGGGGTGAGGCAGGAATGGGGAGTGGGCACAAAAAAACAAATGAAGAAATGCTGCCACTTAAATAATGTCATGTGTGAATGGGACAAAGGGGCTGCCAAGTGCCATTTTGCCCAGTACAAATGCAGGATAGTGGTGATTGCATCTGTTCAGTCTGGAGGCCAAAATCAGAGCTCTGACTTACAGCCTTTGTTATACACGAAAGTTTCAAGAAACCAGATGGAGATCTCATTGGCTGGCAGAGTGTTTCCTTGCATGCAGAGTAAGTCCTGGGTTCAACCTCCAGCACTGCCTAAAGCCCAGGGTGGTGACACATGCCTGCGATCTCAGCTACACGGGACCCTGTGTCAAAATTTATTTTGAAGTCTGGTGTGGTATCGCACACCTTTAGTCCTAGCACTTGGGAATCAAGGGTAGGAGGATCTCTGTGAGGCCAGCCCGGTCTACATGGAAAAAAACCCTTCTCACAAAACAAACAAAACAAAATTAAAAAAGAAAATTATTTTGAGAAACCGACACCATTATAATAAAGGCAGCTTTGGTAAGTCTGGATCTGAGGCAAACTGAGCGTCTTCTGGATGGGATATTATAACGGAGAAGTCTGGTACTTACCAACTGGATAATGAGGCAGGATGCTTCCGACTGGCTCGCCACTGGAAGCAGCACCATCCCAAGGTCTAGCACAGTGAACTTCTGGACTGCCGGGAAGTACTGTTCACTCATCTGGGTTTTTTCAACTATTACAATCCCTTGAAGATGTGCAGACTTCAAAAGAAAAGAGTAAGGTCTGGTAACAACAGCTCCTTTTGAAGTTCAGAAAGCTATCCCTCAGTGCTTGGGACAGCTGGTGAGAGGGGATGCTAGAGTTTAGTGCCTCTAATTCGGTACTTACGTTTCTAAAGCGAGCAAGTCTCTTTCTGTAGCCATGCCCGGCTACCAAATCTGCTTCAGTGATATAGAGAATACAAGATTTGCTAGACAGGTAAAAATCTGCTGATGCCAGACCCTCCTCAAAAATGAGTCTAACTTTTCCTAGAAAAACAGACAAGAAAATGAGTTTTTTAGAAATTCCATATAACAAGGCAGCAACAGGTAAAAGGTAATTTTTGTGCGAAGACTCATTTTAAAAATATGTGTGTGTCTGTGTGCCCACAGATACCCTGAGAGGCCATGAGAGGGCATCAAATCCTCTGGAATTGGAATTACAGGCAGTAAGGAGAAGCCCAATGGAGATGGTGGGGATCTAGCCATCTCTAGTTCCCACTCCGCTTTTTTGGTGGTTTGAGACAGGGTTTCTCTATGTAGCCCTGGTTGTTCTAGAACTCACTCTGTAGATCAGGCTGGCCTTGAACTCAAGAGATCCTTCTGCCTCTGCCTCCCAAGTGGCTGGAATTAAAGGTGTGACCCACCACCACCTGGCTTAAGCCTCCTTTTTAATAAAATAAAATAAAACCCAAAGATTTATATGTAAATTTTGCTTGCATATGTCTGTGCACACGTGTGAGCCTAGTGCCCCCAAAGACCAGAAGAGGGAGGAGTCTGATCCCCTGAGCCACCATGTAGTTGCTGGGAATTAAACCGAGATCCTCTGCAAGACCAGCCAGTTCTCTTAACCATTGCGCTATCTCTCTAGTCTCCTTTTATGTTAGTCTATGTAATTATTTTGAGACGAGCTCTCATAGCCCAAGCTGTCCTTGAATTTGCTATGTAGCCCAGGCTGGTCTCCAACTCAATGATTCTCTTGCTTCGGTCTAGGAGTGCTGAGATTGCAAAAGAACAACACCATAATCAGCATTTCTCTCCCTCTTTTAACGTGCTGGGAAGTAAGGAGTAGAAGATAGACCACTGACCTTGCATCTCCTGAGCCAGTTGGGACCCGCGCCATTTTTCATTAGCCACAATATGCCCCAGTGGCACGTGGACCGGACCTGTACCACCAGAGGGGTTCCTTTCCATCCGTGCTTTTTGGTCTAATGAGGAAAATGCAAGATTTCACTAGAGCAGGCGCTGTTGCACACAGTTCTACACGAAGTCCGGACCTCTCTGCGGGATCTGTAGAGTGGCTTTTCAGGCATTGAACTACTTCAACCGACGTCTGAATTCAAGAAATGTATTTATTTATTTTCAAAACATGATTGGGTCTTATTATCAAAGCTTGGCTCTCTCTGTACGGATAGTTGACTACTAGCTCAAGCTTGACTTGAACTCAGCAGCCCGAGTACTAGAATGACAGCCGGGCGCCACCACCCCAGGCTAAAACCAGGAGACTTCTGTTTTAGTGACTCCGTCCCTCTTTGTAAGCACCTCCCTTAGCTCTAACAGGGCGCTTATGGTGGCTCCTCTATTCGGTCCCTGTCAGGGGCTACAACGGCAGGGAAGCTCACTGCTCCGGGGTCTAGAACCTCTGTGAACGTCCCCAGACGCCCCGCCACTTCCGGGTTCCTACAGCCCAGGAGCCCTCTTTAAAATTCTGACCGCCCTATCCTGCGTTTGATTGGGTGATGTGTAAAGGATTGGCGTCTACCACAGCCAATAAGGGAACGGAAGGCTCAGCCTGCCGTTTGAATGGCTGGAATTTGAATGACGCCTTGCTGGGTTGTCAAGAGCAACGGGTGGCAGTAAAATTGACTCTGATTGGCTGAGACTCAGAACAGAGCCAATGTGAGACGTGTTTGTTTTAAAGTCGGGGGTCCGCGGGAGCTAAGCTGCGGGGAGCTGTGCGGGCTGCGGGGCTATCTTCCAGCCAGTCCAGCGCCGGGCTCCTGTCCCCAGCCCTCAGCCAGGATGCTCCTCAGCTTCCGCAGGAACCGCCGGAGCCAGTTCGTGAGTAATTCCAGGCCTTCGTGTGCGGTTTTTTTAAAAAAACAAAGATTTACTTATTTATATGAGTGTTCTATCTGGATGTGTGCCAGCATAGAAGGAAAGGGCGCTTTACAGATCCCATTACAGATAGATGGTTGTGAGCCACCATGTGGTTGCTGGGAATTGAACTCAAGACCTCTGGAAGAGCAGACAATGGGCTTAACCACTGAGCCATCTCTTCAGCCCACCCTGTGCAGTTTTTAAGACCTGAGGTAGGAGTGAGGGGGCAACACTATCAGGGACCATTAAGTTTCAGAAACCCAGACTTCGTGTTCCAAAGAATCCTTCATGTCCAGAGTCCGCCACAGACAGGAATCTCGACCTCCTTGTCAGGATTCTCCCCTTGGCTGGGAGTTCATTCCTGTCTTGTTGAAAACTGTGACATGGCCGGATGTCCCCGTAGGGAAGTCCTACTTGGTCCCTCCCTGCACCCTGCAGTACCTACAGGCTTTGGCAGGTCCTTCGGGTCTGCCCATCGGATCTTACCTTATCCACTCTGACCTGGCTTCTATCTACCTGGACTGCTTCCTAATCAGATGTTTCCTAGGTTCTCCGTTTTCATCTCTGAGGTCCCCGAGATTTGCTGTACATAGAGCAGTGACTGAAACTTTGAAAAGCACAGATCTGATCATGCCACACTCACTAGCCAGACACACTGACATTTTCTGTTCCTTCTGCCTGGGTGTATTCTTCCAGGTCTTCTAAAAGCCTCTGTGTCGCTATGTGCCAATGTAGGATCTTCCTAGTTTCATTCCCTGGTGGCTTGCTGGTTTATATTTCTTCTGTTTGGTTTTGGTTTTGAAACGGGGTCTTCCTGTGTGACTCCCCACAGCCCTCTTGCCTCTGCCTCCTGAGGGCTGAGATTACAGACTTACACCAGCACACGTGACTTCTTACTCATTTTTCTAGGATTTCTCTAGGATCTCGACTCCAGCAATCTATGGGCACATACCCCATTCCTCTCACTACAATCTGTTCATTGTGCCAACTATATTTTGTGGTGCTATGACTCCATTTCAGGGCCTTTAAGCCAGGAAGAGTATAGCATACACCTTTAATCTCAGTACTCTGGAGGCAGAGGTAGGCAGACCCCTGTGAGTTCAAGGCCAGTCTGAACTACACAGTGAGTTCCAAACTAGTCAAAGCTACACAGTGAGACCCAGTCTCAAGGTCGAGAGAAAGTCACTATTCCAGGCCCTTTTGGTCACTAGGCAAGCAGTTAAGTCACCGAGTTATATTCTCGATTTAATAGCCTTTTAAGAAAGATTGATTTTAATTATGTGTGTCTCAAGTGTGAGTTTGGGCACTTGCCTGTAGAAGCCAAAGGCACTGGATTCCCTCAAGGTGCAGTTACAGGCAGTTGTGAGTCACCCGGCATTGGTGTTGGTAACATGCTCTTAACCACTGAGCCATTTCTCCAGCCCCCAAGAATAAACTGAGACGACCCACAGATTCCTTGTGTCTTCTTTTCCTGGTCTAAGTCGCCTGCCATTGGTGTTTTGTCAGTTCCTGAGTTCATGGTGCTCCTTTTCCAGTACAGAGGTCTTTGAAAACCCATTCTCAATGCCTCCGTGCCTTTTTCCCTAGGGAAAAACTTGAAGTTTCCTTGCTGGTTTCAATGGAGGGCTGGAGGGATGGCTCAGTGGTTAAGGGCACATGTTGGCTCTTGCAGAGGACATGGGTTCAACTTCCAAAACCCACATGCTGGCTCACAACCATCCAAGACACCATGCCTAGGAGACCTGATGTCCTCTTCTGAACCTCCACAGACTCACGCTTGCACGTGGTATCCATACATATATGCAGACAAAACATTCACACACATAAAATAAGTAAATGTTTAAAAAAAAAAAGAAAGAAAGAAAGGCAAAAAACCCTACAGGAACCCTTGGTGGGACAGTAATGTCCCAGGGTTATGAAGAAAAGGTATAATGATGTCTCCCAGGAGTTGAGTAGCTTCCTACTCCCAATCTGGTGCCACAAAGGCAATAAAGCCGCCTCTTCCCACCACCAGTTTATTACCCTGACAGGTATCAGGTTTCACTCCTTGGTTAACTGTATAAGGTCTCCCATCCCTCCTCCCCACTACAGACCCTGAGTATGTAAATGAAGCGTCTTCTAACACCCTTGCCCTTGCCCATCCATGGCCACATAATACTTGCCCCAGAGACCCTGGCCACCTTCCCATGGGCATAAATACCCACCCCCCAAATAAATGAACCAGTTCTCCAAAGCTGTTCCTGGACTTGTTCATTGCACGTGCACTCATTGCCCACCACGATCCTGCCCTGCACTCACCTGTGCCCTGCTAGGCTTCTCTCCCTCCGGTCCAGCTCAGTGCACAGTGGTCCCGGATGAAGCAGGCATGGGGCAACAGCTCGTATTTCCTTAGGCTATTTTGATTTTTCTTGTCCCTTGACATTTTTTTCATAATTCTGCGTTCTGTTTCGACCGTGTGAGTGTTTTCCCACCATAGAGTGGGCTGAAGACAGCGCGTCTTCATCGTCACTCATGGCATCCTGCGTCTAGTGGGTGTGAGTGGCTGGTGCCCAGAAAACAGACTGCACAGGGTTCAGAAACTTGAGAGACCCCCCCTCCACCCAGTTCATCAAAGTGGGGTGGCGTCCCCTCTGACTTTCATCATAAGTAGGAGCTCGCCCTCCTTACTGTGCAGCTTTGCGGTGAGCCACCAGGAGTCAGGCTCCTCCTGTGAGATGAGTCATTATACTCAGCGTTAGAGTGCCAGGGTTGATAAGGATAAGAAAGGCACCTGTTGCTCGGGAGCAGGAAGACCTGGGTGACATGAGTCACTGAGGACAGTGCTGTGTGTTGGAAGCCTGGAAGGTAATGAATGGTCAGTGTATTGATTACTTTTCTCGCTGAGACCTGACAAGAAGCAGCTGATGGGAAAAGAGCTTTATTTTGGCTCATGGTTTTGAGGGGACACAGTCCATCAGAGTGGGGGGAGGGTGTGGCAGTGGTTGGCTCCATGGTGGCAGGCATGTGCAGCCCAGGAAGCGTAGACAGAAGAACGGGTGCCCAGCTGATCTTCCTTCTCTCCTCTTTCCCTTTCTCGTCAGTCTGAGACTCCTACCCCAAGGAGTTGGTTCTCCTCATATTTAGGGTACATCAGACCAGCTCAGTTAGTTAATCCTCTTTGGAAAAGACCTTCCACAGATACCCAAAGGTGTGCTTCACAACGCACTAGGTGTGAACTAACCCAGTTCAGTTGGCAATTGAAATCAGTCAGGAAAGCCGTGGTGAGCAGGAAAGCCAGCCGTGATGGTGTGCCCCAGTGAGTGTGCTTGCCTCACCAACAGGGATTGGGAACAGCAGCAGGGTAGAGGGATCCCCGGCATGGCCTCAGCTTGGGAGGTGATGGTGGCACAGGAGCCAGGTGATTTCCTCCACCCAGTGACCTGCCTTGGGTTTCATTTGTGCAGAACCACATCATCCATGGCTTCCTCCCTGCAGCCAGCATTGCTCCGAAGCCAGCTGTGCCACGCACACCCCCTCCCCGAAGCCCCAACCCTTCTCCAGAGAGGCCCAGGTAAGTCTCAAGATGAGCAGCACCGAGGGTCACCCCCACGCTTGACCATCAAGCCCTGAACCCTGGAACCGATCACACTGGCCAAGAGGCCACTAGTAGAGGGCTAGACTAAGGCCCTCTGCGGTGTTTACCTCTGCTCCGTGATGCACTTGATCTGGCTTCTCTGAGCATCTGTGGACTTGCTTGGGGTCTGATACCTTCAGGGGAGGATCTCGGATTTCAGGATTGGATGCAGTTGGTGCCTGTTAAGTATAGAGCACCAAGTTTAAGTTAATCCACCCTTCCTTTCTTCCTCCCTCCCTCCCTCCCTCTATCCCTCCCTCCCTCCCTCCCTCCCTCTTTTCTTCCTGGGAGTGGAAGCCACGGCCTGTGCATGCTAAACATGTACTCTGCATCTCAGCTTAGTGTCCTTCCAGGCTAACGGCACTTTTAGGAGAACTGCGCAAAAATGTCTTTCTAGATACAATTCTGCATTAAAACAACAACAAACTACTTTGTATTAAACGGAAGGAACATATTCCCTTCCAGGAACTAGTGTTCCTGACCGCCTAGTGCTCGGTGTAGCAGCCAGCCAACTCTCTCTTCATTCCTGGGACCACTGTCTATATCTGCCAAGATTTTAGACACTTGAAAACTTGAGACTTGCCGGGCGGTGGTGGCGCACGCCTTTAATCCCAGCACTTTGGAGGCAGAGGCAGGCGGATTTCTGAGTTCGAGAGCTCGAGGCTAGCCTGGTCTACAGAGTGAGTTCCAGGACAGCCAGGGCTACACAGAGAAACCCTGTCTCGGAAAAACAAAACAAAACAAAAAAAAGAAAACTTGAGATTTGTTTTGTTTGTTTTCTATAGGGTCTTGCTTTGTGGCCCAGCCTGACTTTGCATTCAAAGCAGTCCTCCTGCCTCAGCCTATCAAGAGTATGAGCCACCATGCCTAGCTAGTCTGATTTTTTTGTTGTTGTCCTTTACATTTTTATAGGTAGCCGGGCGGTGGTGGCACACTCCTTTAATCTGAGCACTCAGGAGACAGAGGCAGGTAGAGGAGTTCGAGGTCAGCCTGGAGTACAGAGCGAGTTCCAGGACAGCTAGGACTACAGAGAAGAAAAACAAAAACAAAAATTAGAAACTATGTGTATATGCCTTTGTATGTGTATGTATGTGGGCATTTGTGTGTGTGTGTGTGTACTTTGATGTGGGTACCCTTGGAATCTAGAAGAGGACATTGGGTCCCTGGAGCTGCTGTGAGCCACCCAGTGTAGGTGCAACCAAATCAGATCCTCTGCAAGAACAGCGCGCGTTCTTTAACTCGCCGAGCTGTCTCTTCAGTCCACTGCTCTGTTTTCAATCTGTACATTGGTTTGGTTATTAGTTATCAATAAGAGCTAAGTCCACTTTAGAAGGCCGCTCTCTATGTGATCTTTGGTACTGGTATATTCTGTGCGTTTGATTAGAACTCTGAAGGGCTGGGACTAGACTTGACGACTCAGCATTTGCCCAGCACACGTGACGCTCCGGGATTCCATCCTCACCACTAGGGGAGGAAAGAACTCTGTGGTGTCACAGTGTTTGATTTTGCCTGCAGCAGAGTCCATCACCTAGAGAGCCATTTATTAGTGGTCACTCTGTGCCAAGTAGCCTAGTGGGTACTGAAGAAGCAGTGTCTCCCCCACCCTCTCAGTGACACCGTGAGAGGGCCTTGTGGTCATCCCTGTTTTGGGTCACCTGTGAGGTTCAGTTATTGATCACTGCTTAGAATGTCATGGCAGTAGCCCCACTGGCAGGAAGGTAGGCCTGTAGAGATGGCTCATCTGATAAGAGCATGCATTACCCTTGCGGAGGACCCAGGTTCAGTTCCCAGCAACTACATGGGACAGCTCACAGTGGCTTGTAACTCCGGCTCCAACCTTTCTGGTCTTCTTGGGCACCTGTACTTACTCTGCACATACCTACACAGAGGCCAACGTTAGATACACATAATTAAAAGTAATAATTTTTTTTAAGAGCTTAGTTGCATACCCTTGTAATTCCAGCACTCAGGAAGCTGATGCAAGAGGATTGATTGTCCTAGGCTAGCCTGAGCTACATAGTGAGACCTTGTTTTTATTTATTTATATATTTATTTATTTATTTTAGTTTTTCAAGACAGGGTTTCTCTGTGTAGCCCTGGCTGTCCTGGAACTCACTCTGTAGACCAGGCTGGCCTCGAACTCAGAAATCCACCTGCCTCTGCCTCCCAAGTGCTGGGATTAAAGGCGTGCACCACCACTGCCCGTCGAGACCTTGTTTTTATGAGTGTTTTGTTTGCATATGTGTCTGTGTACAACATGCCTGCTTGTGCCCTCAGAAGTGAGAAGAAGGTGTTCTGTCCCCTGGGACTGGAGTTACAGATGGCTGTGAGCTACCTTGTGGGTATTCAGAACCAAACCTGCATCCCCTGGAAGAGCTTCTTGTGCTCCTAACCACTGAGCCATCTCTCCAGCCTCTTAAAAAAAGAAAAGCAAAGCCTTTTATTTCTAAAGTGATTATGGAGCCATTTCCCACTGCTGTGTTTGTGTTCCCACCGCAGTGAGCATTTGGTTGTCAGTCTTCGTAGTTTATTCTGAGCTAGAAATGAGTGGCCCTTGCCTGGAAACAGGACCCTGGTTCTGAGCTAACTACCAGGCTTGTAGTCAAAAACCTGACTTTCTAGGTTTTTGAAAGCGGTGACCATGCACAAGTAAGCGACGTCCTGAGCCTGTCGGGCGACTCTCATTGCCATCGTGCGTTCTTGACAATCCTGTCCACTCACAGGCAACCTACTCCTTGTTCACTTAGCCTTAGGTACGTTTCTGCTCTCTATCGAGAGTTTCGGGGTGTGCTTGTGAGCACTGCTGCTGTCCTCCTGTGATGGCAGGATGGCCCTACCTGCTGCTGTTCACTGTGGGAGCCGTCTGCCAGCTCTGTGTGGAAGGCTGCATGTGAGAGATTATCTTGATGAGTCTTTAAATTTCCAGGCATCTAATGAGTGTGGTTCTGAGGTTATAGAGGAAAAGCCTTTCGGCTCCTCCTGGGTTCTCGCCCAACAATAATCGACACGCCAATCTGGACGTAATGAATTCTTGGGTGGGCAGTGGCTGGGTCTTCTTTAATCCAATTAAGTTCTAAGACTGAAGGTTATATCAGATCCCATCGGCTGAGGGCTCAGCCCCCACTGCCCTGCCCCCGCTGCCCTGCCCCCACTGCCCAGCCCCCACTTTAGATACCAGATACAGCCCAGGTGTTTCTGCCTGTGTTCTGACCCGGAAGGAAGCTGGTGCTCTCACAATCAAGTCCTTGGATTTGATAAGTGTGCTCACAGATCTTGGGAAAACTTGATGCAAAACATAGGCCTTGGAAGCAGGCTGCTGCCGAGCATGGACGGGCCGTAAGGTGCTTACGACTTTCTTGGGGTTTGTGGAAGCTACTACTCTGTCAAGTTCAATAATATGTCCCAAGAGTTTCCCCGAAGGTGCAAGGAGATTAGGCCAGATCAAAGGTTGGTTGTAACTGGCTGTGAAGTCTTGTCAGCTTTTGATCTTGAAGCAGTCCATCTCCCTAGCTACCTCTCCTATCAGTCTGTCAGCCTGCAGGGTCTTCCACACAGATGTGGCTTCTTCATTGGCCTTGAATTTGCGCGTTTTATTGGTTTATTATGGAGGCTGTTTTACTCTTTGTTTTGGTTTTTCTGTGAGGTCGGGTAGCCCAGGCTGGCTCCAGACTCCCAAGTGTGTGTCCCATGCCTGGCTTTACAGAGGATGTTTTAAAGGACACAGATAGGCATGTGATGTAATGATCCATAGGGTTAGGGATGGAAAGGTCCCAAGCACAAGTGTTTCTGTCTCCATGGAGTTGGCCATCCAGGCACCTGGAGGTCTTATTCCCCTTCCTGGAAGTTCCCATATATTCCACCATCCGCAGGGTCCCGCCATCCGCAGGCTCCCCCTGTCCGCAGGCTCCCTCTGTCCTCATTGTTCTAAGCTTGGGTGTTTGAAAAGGCTGCCTGTAAATGATAAAAGGTCGCCTTTTACTCTGTCTCTGGAGCTGCGCAGCTGCTTCAAGAACCGAGCGCAGAGGGTTGGACTTAAGCCGACCTTATAAAGAGTAAAGGTCTCCGGTCTGTGGATAAGGGCAAATTGAAAAATAGGGTCAGTAGCACAGCAGGGCTCGGTGGGCGGGGCTCAGTGGGAGGGGCTCAGCGGTCTATAGGGTTTCTTGTTTTGGGTTTGTGGGGGTTTTTAGTGTGTGCATGTGTGTTGTGTGGCTTATATGCATGTGAGTTTGCAGTTTGTTAGGTGGTGTCTTCCTCTGTTCTTAGTCTTGTTCATCTGAGACAGATCTCTCACTGAATCAGAAGCTTGCCTTTTGGGCTAGGCTAGCTGGCCAGGTAATACTGGAGATACCTGTGTTTAGTTGATGTGTCTTTTCATCATTACAAGTTTGTTTGTGTGTGTGTGTGTGTGTGTGTGTGTGTGTGTGTGTGTGTGTGTGACAGGGGTTTTTCTGTGTTGCCCTGGCTGTTCTAGAACTTGCTCTGTAGACCAGGCTGGCCTCGAACTCAGAGATCTACCTGCCTCTGCCTCCTGGGATTGCTGGGATTAAACCCATCTACCACCACCACCTGGCTATTTATATATTCTTAAGTTAGGGACTCACTATCTAGCCCAGGTTGTGTAGAACTTGCTATGTAGACCAGCCTGGCTCCAACTCCCAATGATCTGCCTGCCTTGCTCCCTAAGTACTGGGATCAAAGATGTATGCTACCACACCTGGCCTAAGTTTTCCTGGATCTCATTCTTCTACTCCAGTCTGATCTTTTGTTTTAATAAGAAAATGATTTGAATATAGGCTTTGCATGTCTGACTATGTAGAGTTACAACCTAGTGTGACATCCTATTGGCTAGGTCAGTAGTTCTCAACCTGTGGTTGTGACTGTGACTTCCTTGGGGGTCCCATACCAGACATACTGTATGTCAAGTTTACATTACAATTCATGACAGTAGCAAAACTAAAGTTGTAAAGTAGCAACAAAGTAATTTATAGCTGGGCAGTGGTGGCGCACGCCTTTTATCCCAGCACTTGGGAGGCAGAGGCAGGCGGATTTCTGAGTTCGAGGCCAGCCTGGTCTACAGAGTGAGTTCCAGGACAGCCAGGGCTACACAGAGAAACCCTGTCTGGAAAAACAAAGCAAAACAAAACAAAATTTATGATTGGGGGTCACCACAACATTAAAGGGTCTCAAGCATTAGGAAGATTGAGAACACTGGACTGGAAAAGTCTTAAATCATTCAGTTGCTATAAAAAGTGACTGCTAAAATTTGATCATACAGTTAGTGTGAGAGGTAAGTGAGGATTCTGATGGGCCATCACGGTCTCAATCAGCAGCTGCAGTGAACGAGGTTACCCTTGCCTGGTCAGCCTGCAGCTTGAATGCCCATTGCTCAGGGCCTCTTTGGCATGTTCCTGTTCACAGGTCGGCTCTGGCTGCAGCCATCCTGGCAACCACGTTGACTGGACAGACAGTTGCCATTCCCCAGCCTCGCCAGAGATCCCGGTCTGAGAGTGATGCCTCCTACGTTGAAAAGGACAGCTTCATCGAGCCCTACGCCACCACCTCAGAGCTGAGGCTTCGGTAGGGACGTGTTGCGGCTCTGCGTCCTCTCATAGCAGTAGAGGGCGGCTCAGCATGGCTGTGTCCACTGTGCATGGGGCCATGTGAGGTGTGGTCACCAGGTTTCTGTCACTTGTGTCCAGGAGACACTGACAGGGACAATAATTGTTCCTTGAGTTCTGAGACAAGGATTTAGACAAGGCCTTTTCTAAGAATTACATTTATATTGAATTGAACTAAAAATAAGAAACTGAAAAAAGGATATAAAACCGTCAAGGGAAGAATGCCAGTCCAGGTGAGGGCTGGGCTAACCCTGCCATATTTTAAAGCACAATGCTAAGTAGTGACAGGAATGTGAACCGCTCGGCTCAGCGGTGAGAGGCACTTGCGAATGCGCTAGGCACCTGGGACAGACCAGTAAGAAGGAAGGTCTTCAGTACATCAACTGACTATTTGAAAACAAATCAGCTTTGAACCTTGTTCAAATCCTACACCCCAGTCAGTTCCTATGGGATTAAAGGATCGTTGTAGGTATTCACATACGTAAAACCATGAGCTCCCCGGACAATGGCCATGTACGTCCAAGCTAGGAACTTAGAAGGTAAAATAAGTTGATTTTTTGAAGAGGGTCCTGGGGGGGCTGGGAATTGTGTAGTCCTAGAATTCTGTAGTCCTAGAATTTGGGAGATGGAACTTGAAGGATCAGGAGTTCAAAGCTATCCTTGGCTATACAGTAAATTTCAGACCGGCTTGGGCTGTGTGAGATACTATCTCAGAACAAAAGCAAAACAACAAAAGTAGTTGTTTTTCCATTCTAGGGGTAAGTCTTAGGTCTTCTACATACTAAGCAAAAGCTGTAACACTAACTATGCCCCCAGCCAAACATTTTTCTTTTAATCATATGTTAAAAAGACATACATAATCTACCATTCAAAATGTTGACTGTAAGATCTTACTAGTTGCTGGGTGTGACGGTGCATGCCTTTAATCCCAACATACAGAAGGCAGAGGCAGGCCTGACTGATTTACATAACAGGTTCCAGTCCAGCCAGGGCTACTTAGTGAGATCATCTCAATAAACAAAAACAAGAAACAAGGTCAGGAGAAGACAGCCCAGCAGTAAAGAGTACAGCACACAGCATATACTGTTCTTGCAGACGACCAAGTTTGGTTTCCAGTGTCCACATTAGGCAGTTCACAACCGCCTGTAGCTCCTATTCCAGAGGAATCTGATGCTCTGGCCTCCATGGGCACCTGCACTCACAAGCATTTACCTACACACAGGCACACACGCACGTACCTGTGTTACTGTTTTTTAAATAAGTGTATTACAGTTTTCCTCTTACCCAGCTAGCTCCCAAATAATTAAAAACTGTATTGTTATATTTATTAATCAAGCTTTAAGGGCACAACAACTGAGCAGCATTATTCTATTTTAATCCTCCAACCTTATCTGGCTACCTCCCAGCCAAAATCACCGAGATCCTTTTTTTTTTTTTTTGGTTTTTGTTTTTTCAAGATAGGGTTTCTCTTTGTAGCCCTGGCTGTCCTGGAACTCAATACTTGCATTTTATGGCTTTCTCTGTTCCAGGTTTTTGTTTTTCATGGTGTTTCCTCTCCCCATTGCTAATCTCCGCTTCCTCCCTCTCCCAGGGCTGGCAGGAAGTCCAGCCCTATTCTCTCCCCGCTCGGTCATTGGCTGTTAAGCTCTCTTTATTACCACATCAGGGAACAATTGGGGAGCTGGTGTTTACATAAGATTGAGACAGGAGATTCTCAGAATAAGGATTGCAACCAGATACAGGGAGACAAAAATCAGCATTTGAATTTTCACACAAACACAATAACATTATGCCTACATACCTGTAACTAAAAAAACAAATAAATACAGTCTTACTAATAGCAGATGCAGGTATGGCTCAGAGGTTAAGAGCATTGGCTTTACCCAGGTTCAGTTCCCAGCACTCACACTAGACCACTCACAATCTCCTTTAACTCCAGCTCCAGGGGAGTCCAGCGCCCCCTTCTGGCCTCTGTTCATGTTGATATACATATAAATACAAATACATCTTTTTAAAAATAGTGAGTTCTGTATGTCCAGAGTATGTAAAAACAGGTATAAAGCAATACTTAGAGGGATACAGCGCAGGGAGAGCCGCCGCTGTCGTTACTCATCTCCCATGTGTTTTACTGTTACAATACTTCTTTGCCGTGGACCTGGAGACAGCACATTTAAGACGTGCGTAATAGCTTGGTGGGGTGGGGTGGGCCAGTAATCCCAACACTTGGGAGGCTGAGGCAGGGCCTGAAGTGAGATCATGTCTCAAAATAAAATAAAATAAAATAAAATAAAATAAAAGTGTTCCAATATCAGCACAAAGTGCTAAGTCACTTGTTTTTGTCATCCGTTAATGACCTAACACAGGCAAAGCTGGCAGAATGAGCCAAGAAGGACTTCACTACCATCCTTTGCGACGTTAGGCCTCAGGGAGGATGAAGATGCTGAAACACAGGTGTCAACCAGCTGCAGGGAGTCGGAGTCCTCCACCTGGAAGGATGTGGGAGATGGCAGAGATGCCGCATACGCCGTGCCTCACAGGGATCAGGTAACCTCCACATCCCCAAGCTGCTCCCCACCTGCTACCCACAGTAGGCTGCCTAGAACACGTGAGCAGGCATCGTCTTCGCTCTGTTCCATTGCTAGTGCTCTCAGTCTTGTGTCTATCTGGATGGAGCAAAAAACTTAAACTTCTTGGTTTATCCTTTGAAGTCAAGTCCTTCAAAGGCGAAGATAAATATCTTCATGAGGGTGTAATAGGATTCTTCTTTTGCTGTGTATATTATCTCTGTGTGTAGTGTGTGTGAGTGTGTGTGTGTGTGTGTGTGTGAGAGAGAGAGTGTGTGTTATGCATGCTTATTTGTGCATGTAGTGTGTGTGTGTATATGTGTTATGCTTGCTAGTGTGTGTGTGAGTGTATGTATTATGCTTGCTTTCGTATATGTGTGTATGTGAGTGTGTGTGTGTTATGTTTAATTTTGTGTGTATGTATGTTATGCTTGCTTCTGTGTGTCTTATACTTTCTTGTGTGTGTGTTATACTTGCTTGTGTGAGTGTGTGTGAATGTGAGTCTGTGTGTCTGTGTGTGTTACGCTTGTGTGTGTGTCTGTTGAGTGTGTGTGTTATGTTTTTTGTGTGTGAGTGTGTGTGTTACACTTGTGTGTGTCTATGTGTGTGTATGTGTTACGCTTGCTTGTGTGTGTGTGTGTGTCTGTTGAGTGTGTGTTATGTTTTTTGTGTGTGAGTGTGTGTGTTACACTTACTTGTGTGTGTGTATGTGTTACACTTGCTTGTGTGTGTGCTTTTGTTGTTGTTGTTGCTTATTTGTTTTGTGAGGTTCATTTGAGATTGGATCTAACTGTGTAACCTTGAGCTGGTTAGTTTGAAACTCACTAAGTAGACCAGGCTATCCTGACACTCACCTCCCTCTGCCTCCTGAATGCCGGGCATAAAGGCGTTGCCACCTCAACTGTCCCCTTACATTTTCTTGTCCAGATTTTCCCCAAGCTGGCTCCCCGTCGTGGCACTGCACCTCATGACCACATGCTGCATTTGGGGTGGTGCGCTCACGTGACTGACATGACGAGAGCTGTCAGGAGGCTTGCATGGAGCCCTGTGCTAGACCCTGTGCTTTCCTGGGGTCACTCATTGCCGGCTGGTACAGTCTTGTCACACGGGCACACGCTAACACTACGGCTTGCTCTGCCTTCATCAGGCTTTCTGTCCCTTGCTTCCATTCCTCATTACAGGACTCCTGACATTCTGCATTCACTTCTAAGCTTTTTTAACTTACTGTACGTGGAGACGTGGGGTATATTAGAATATATTCATTCAAATGATTCTGCTGTTCAGTGTCGGTGTATATGATTTTTGAAATCATATGCATTTCCCCTAATAACTTACTCCTTTTTTTGATGTATTTATTTTATGTGTGTGAGTGTTTTGCCTGTAAGTATGCTCACTACCTGTGTCCCCAGTGCCCAAGAGGGTCTAAAGAGGGTGTCAGATCCTCTGGAACTGGAGTTACAGATGGTTGTGAGACACTGTGTGGGTACTGGGAACTGAACCCACATACTCTGCCAGTGGGAGTGCCTCTAAGGGACAGCCTTGTAGCTCTGCCACCGTACATGGTGACAGTGGAGAAGTGATCCTACTTCATCAGGAAATGACATCAGCAGTGGAGTCACATAGTGACCATCATTGGCCTCAGCCCTAGACAGTTGCCCAGGTAGAGGCTGTCCCAGGATAGCCAGCACTTATTGTCACACAATGCACTTTCATCATGGAGTACCGGAGCTGAGATATAATGGCACTGGGTGCTGTCCCAAGCAAGCCAGAAGCAGCCTCTTTCCTGAGCAAGACCCTGCAGGAATGTGGAGAGGAAGCCATCCAGGCAGAACGGGACATGAAGCTCCCCACAGCCTAAATACAATAGCTATTCTATTGACTGTCTGCCCGGCTTTTACAAGGCCCTGTGGTCTCTTCCTGCCGTAGTGTATGCAGCCCTTTTCATTGTGACAGCTGTGGGCGTTGTATGAAGTAAGACAGTTAAACCGTTAGGAGGATCTGTGCAGCTAACAGGTCCCGCGTGCTTGTTCCTCTCTCATAACCAAAAGGTTCTGTCGTCACAAAAGCTGGTGAGAAAAGACAATGCTTCTGTGCAAGACTGGCTTTCAGACTCCTCTTCCTCCTCTACACCACAGTACACTCGCCAGAAAGGTAAGGAAAGAGTTAACTGTGAGAGCATTTCTGCTTACCAGTCCTGGGGCCGACACACCTCTGCGCTGTGGCTCGGAGATTCTGACCAGAAAGCACTTGCCGTCCATTCTCACGACAAGTGATGGATGGTCCTGACCATACAAGATGCTTGCTTAGAGCTTGTGTTGTCTCTTTGTTTGCAGAGGACTCCAGCTCAGGCTGTGTCTGTGTTTATGTGCCTTTCCCTCTGCCCCTTTCATCATGCTAGCGGCAGGGCCTGGCCATGGTAGGCCATCAGCGAAGGACTTGCTGGATGATGCATGGATGTATAAGATGTTTCTGTCATAGTTCTGGAATGCACAT
>NW_021620800.1:2913576-2941203 GCF_004785775.1 Grammomys surdaster | reverse complement strand
ATATATATATATATATATATATTATATATTATATATATATATATCTTATTTGGCACAGTGAGAATTCTGCCTACAGTGGCAAAGACAGGAAGCAGTTTTGAGATCCCGAAAGGGAGGCAGAGAGCCTGCCAAGCAGAGGGAAGCCAGCAACTTCTTTGTCAGGGCCCTTGAGTTGCCTGTGCTTGGGACACAGTTGGGGTACGTGTTCATGTAGATGCATGTGTGTGTGTGTGAAGGTGTGTGCAGGTGAAGAGGCCAGAGGCCAACTTCAGAGCTGTGCCTCAGTAGCTGCCCACCTTGTTTTTGAGACAGGGTCTTGTATCAGGCTAGGGGCTTGCTGAGTAGGGGAGGCTGGCTGAGGATCCGCCTGTCTCACCATCCCAGTCCTGGGATTACAAACGTGTGCCATCACACTGCGTTTTTATGTAGGTTCCAGGAGATTAAAATCGAGTCCTGATGCAAGGCTACCCCTTTACCAGCTGAACTGCCTCTATAGCTCCCTGAGACACTTTCCATGTAATTCAGTCTACATGGTGCCTGACTGGAGACACAATGGCTACCCTTCAGCTCTTTATTCCTGCCCCAGCCTCCCAGTGGCTGGCATGACGGACATGGACCACTATGCCCAGCTTTCTGACAGCTCCTTCTTTCCAAAGTCTGCTCTGTGTGGCCTCATGGATCACACATCAGCCAGGAGTCAGCCAAGGGACAGAGCCACACAGTGCTTTACACAGGGAAAGACTCAAGAGTGCTTAATCCAAGAGGATTGCCTATTAAGGGGTAAAGAGAATGTTCCAAATGCGGGAATCAAATGTGGGAATCAATATGTGGGAATCAATGTTGTAGCCAGTCGACACGGGCATCTGAGGAAGGAACAAACCTGGAGGTGTCTCACTCAGAGCTGAGGCCCAGGCCTCACTGCAGGGGTTATAGCTATGGCCTTCTGGAAGCCAGGTTTGCTAAAGTCTAGCTCTCCTGTGAGTTTGAAGCTAGTCTGGTCTACAGAGTGAGTTCCAGGACAGAGGCAGGGTTATACAGAGAAACGCTGTATTGAAAAACTAAAAAAAAAGAGTTTGTTGGGCTGACGGTTTGAAGGCACGTCTGTCACGGGGAAGCCATGGCAGCAGGGATGTGGTGCTTTGTCAGGAAGCAGAGAGAGATGAGCGCTGGTACTCAGCGGGCTTTCTCCTCCGTTCTGTCTAGGATCCCAGTCCCCGTTCAGTGGTGCCACTCACAGTTAGGATGGATCTCCCCACCTCAGACCAATCTAGACACCCCGCCACATGCCCAGAGGCTTGTGTCCTGTGTGGTTTTGGATCCTGTTGTTGACAGTATCAGCCATCACACCATGTTGAGCGACAGACAGGCCCAGCAGTCGTGGTCATCAGGGAGTCTTGATTCATTTGGGATTTTGACAGGAAGAATGTGCTCATGCGTGAATTTTCTCTCTATGAAGACTGGGGTAGAGCCAGCACAGCGTGACATATGTAAGAAACTTTCTTAGTTGAATGTTGGCACCCCTCATCCTTACAGAGACGAGAGGTGAGGTCTGAGAACTGTCACATCGGAAGAGAGCAGCCAGGTATGGGGTGAGGCAGGGGGATGGGGATCAGGGTCAGCCTGGCTGGGCAGTGACACCCCATCTCACAAGCAGTGAAAGCTCTGGCCAACAGGGGCTTTTCTGAGACCAGTGTAAGGAAACAGGAGACAAACCCATCCACAGAGCCAGGCGGACTTCAGAGGCCAGCAAGATGGCTCAGTGGAAGTAGATTCAGAATTCTGTGTGCGTTAAGCTTTTTAGTTGGTTTTCTGGGCCCTGTAGAACTTTTTTGTTTTCTGTTTTTCACAGTATCTGCTGTTCAGTGTGTTATTTACACTCTCCAGATCAGTAGTGGGGGGGTTAGAGAGAGCCTAGGCTTCCCGCTTGTCAGCCAAGTCTGGTGGGAGGTGTCTTCCTCGGATCCCTCAGTTACCACACAGGACGAGACCCCTGCCAGATCTGTTGCCGTTTGCATCGCTGAACAGTTTGCTGTTTGTATGAGTTAATTTGTGTGCGCCTGTGGACATGAGGGGCAGAGGTGTTGTCTGTCCCTGGCTGGCAGGAGAAGCCTGTGACTGGGGAGGTAAGGAAGCACAGTGCAGGAGCTCAGGGTCAGAGAGAGATGGCCCAGCCAAGGTCAGGCCACCACCGCCTTGTCCTAAGACCTTGCTCTGCACCTGGGGACCAGGTAAGTCTCTGAGTTTACGAGTACACTCTTCTCATGTGTTAATTTCTTATGCTTTTAAAACTTTCCATTTTCTCTTTTTTTAAACCAGATGTTAAACATTCTGTTCTGAATCTAGAGGTAAGCTTATTTTCAAGAATTCCTGTTTTTAAAAGTAGACTTTTCACTATAATTTGTCCTTTATTTTTTTCTTTTTTATTTATTCATTTTATTTTCTTAAACCATGTGACTTCTGTCTCTGTACTGTGTTTCCATTTCCTGATTAATACATGTTCAATTTTCTTTGCTTCCTTGGATGGAAAACAACTAAAAGGTCTTCTCATAAGAGTTCTTTGTGATGCATGCTTCACTGAATAACCTCCTCCATGGCGAGGTGTTAGAGGGGAGTGACTCAAAGGGGCACTGAGGTGGATTACTGAGGACTGAGGGGTTTGTTAGACTTGTTTATGCCTCAAGCAGACAGACAGACAGACAGACAGACAGACAGACAGACAGACAGAGACAACAGATCTCCAAGTACCTAAGCACCAGAGACAGATAGCATCCCAGGGTCTCCAGAGTACAGGGTCTGAGGAGTTAGAACCCACATAGCAAAAGCAGGGACTCCCTTCCTAAGGATGGAGGAGACATCGAAGCACAGGCCTGCAGTTGGGCTCACTCATCCCCAGGCAGGAGGCAGGGAAGGGGGTGGGTAGCAAGATATGTAGTCATACCCACTTTGATGTAAACTCACTTCCCAGGAGAGAAGTCCTGCTTCCAGGATGCTTGTCATGGAGGGACTTGAATAGATAGTGTCTCAGCAGGGCTCCTGTTAGTGTCTGTAAAGGAGGGTGTTTTGGAAGCTGGAGTCTACCATCACATTCACACACGAACACACACGAACACACACACACACACACACACACACACACACACACACCAGTATTTTGAGGTACTGGGTCTTTTACTGAGAGCCCTGTGCTTTGCTAGGCATGTACATTATGGGTGAACTACATTCCTAATGTATGAACTGAAGGCATGACTGCTCCATGGTATGATTAAGGGGAAGGCTTTTATTGTATCCAGAAAGGAGAATACAGCCAGGGGCATCTGGAAGAGTCCAGAGAGAGGGTAGACTGAGCATGGCCAACAGCCTGGACCTGGCCATGAAGGAGGTGGGGGCGGGGGGGAGGAGTGAGAGGCAGAGACAGAGAGAGAAGCAAGAGAGTGGGAGGCCAGGTGTGAGACCTGGAACCCCTGCACTAGCAGGGTAACAGGGACAGGAGTAGCTGCACCAGCAGGGTTCTAGGGAGCATGAGTAGCTGGGGGAGGGGAGCTCCAGAGCTGGAGGAAGTTTGGTGTAGGAGAAGAACTAGGTACTTGTGATACCCAGGGAACCTGGCAGCCAGCGTGGTGTGCTTTGGTGTTCTAGTAGGCACCTCAGACAGCCGTTTGTCCCTTCTGCCTGCAGTAAGGAAATGGCTTCTTTGGTAGAGGACTGACTTCTCAAGTTCCTGAGGAATGTTGGCTTTTGTCTAACTGCCAGAATTTGGGGAAATGGAGTTTCCTTTGGCCTGGACACCTATCTTCACTTAATACTTATAAACCTGAAAGAAGTTATAGCCTCCAAAGTTTAGTCATGGAAATGACTCATGAAGAGTAAGAAATCGCTTCCGGAATTTTAGAGTGATAGGCAGTTTTAATAACCAAGGTGCGAGCACTGAAAGAAGCTCTCTCCTGAAGTTTCTCCTTTTAGGGATTTAATAGTTAAACATATTTCACCAGATATGGTGGTTGACACCTGGATTCCCAGCACCTGGCCGGGCTTCATCTCATCAGGAGGATTGTGGGCTCATGGGGCAAGGGCTGCAGACCCTGTCTCAGAAAACAAAACAGAACCATATTCTGTGACTCTCAGAAGAGTTACAACCTTACCTGCTTTTCCAGCAGAACTAACATCGCAACCCTACATCCACATGTAGTGGGAAAGCTAAGGGCAGCTCCCAGCCTTCTACTGCTATTAAGAGGCAACCACATTCTGTTTTCTCAGCAGTAAGAGCCCTGCATTGCTGCCCAGTGGGCCGTCAGTGCCCCACACTCACAGCATGCTGTGTGCTTTAGTTACAAAGTGAAGAGACCTTCAGTGGTGATACAGTCACTGCATACTTAGGCAACACTGCATACTTAGGGCACAGCTGGGAGGGAGCCTTCCCAGAGGGGCTGAGCGTGTACTGTTAAGTTGTAAGAAAGCAGTGGGGGTTAAAGTCCAGGTGCTAAAGGAAGACCCTCAGGAGCCAAGTGAGGGGGAAGCTCCGCCCTCCAACCTGCAGCCTTCCTCCGTGCCAGTCCGTGCCAGTCCACTGTGGGAGATGCTCACACATTCTCACACTCTCTCTGCCTTTTCCTCCCTAGGATGAGAAAGTGCCATTGCGTGAAAAGCCTCCTCCCTCCCCAGGTACTGGCCTTTTGGGTTCACTGTGATGAGCATGCTTAGTGTTTACAGAGTGCCTAGAATAGTCTCATCTGAAGGAAAGTTTGCAGCTCCTTGTGAAGGCTCTGGGCTCTGCTGCTGTGATTAGCTTTGGGAAAGTGTTAATCACTAACTATTAGTGGGGTGAAGGGTAGGCCTGTGGGGAGAGCTCAAGAGTTTGTGAGGGTGTGCCTGTGGGATGTGCTTGAGGCCTAGATGTTGATGTTGAAACAGAGGCTCAGCTTGAGGGCTGTGCTTTGCCTGGCTGACCTCTACAGCTGGGGAAGCGGCTATAGAGTTCAAACTGGGTTTGTAGTTTGGAGCTGTTCTGTCTCCCGTTACCCACCTGAAAGTACTATTTTGTCTTTCATCTGGATTAACTGTATTTTTGCTCTTTCTTGGGGATTTTCATCGTGTTCTGCGAGAGCTCTAGTGCCCTAACGTCTGGCTCTCAGGGTCTTTCTCCATTGAGAGTAGCCCCTTGTGTGGCCCGTCTGAGGTCAGGTTGTTCATCACAGCGCTCTGCAACAGGTTCAGAGGAGGAGCCTCAGATGTCCATGTGATCTGGGCTTGGAAACATGGGTTCAGGTCACCCCAAGTGACATTTTCCAGTACAGAAGCAGTTATATGAACTTTTTTTTTTTTTTTGAAAGATTTATTTATTTTATTTATGAGTACACTGTCGCTGTCTTCAGACACACCAGAAGAGGGCATCAAATCTCATTACAGATGGTTGTGAGCCACCATGTGGTTGCTGGGATTTGAACTCAGGACCTCTGGAAGAGCAGTCAGTGCTCTTAACCACTGAGCCATCTCTCCAGCCCAGTTATATGAACTTTTATGGTGACCGAGCACAGCCATAAATCAAGGCCTTTACCAGGTGCACTGAGCAGGTTACTGGCGAAGCCAGGAAACCTCTGCTGTCTCAGATGCTGTCTGAAAGTGTCGCTAGCGTTAGAACTGGTGAGGGCTAGTCGGTTACTAAGTCACTGCATTCCAGAAGATTTACCTGATAGTCAAAGGGCGCTAAGCATGTAGCCTGAAAGCTGGTCCTGCCTCCTCAGGCCCCACCCCTCTGTATGCTGCCCGCTGTGCCTTCCCCTGGCCTCCCTGTCCATCCACACCAGAGACACTGCCCCAGGCCTGATGTGTGAACTAGGTGCTCACATGGCTTTTGAAATAAAGTGTCAAATGTTTTTGATGGTAACTGGTTATATCATAATTATGTGGACTTTCCTCTCTACCCTTTAGATGTAGCTGGTAGAGTACATCAGAGATACACAGAAATAACCAAAGAAAAGTTTGAGGAGTTAAAAGAAGAGACTGTGCACCTGTACACTGCAAACCAAGCCCTCAGCCTTGAACTGAGCGCCCTGAGACAGGCGATGAAGGACTTACAGCTGAAGCTCAAGATGGTGGAGAAAGACAACAGGAAGCTGAAGGAGACAGAAAAGGCCTCCTCTCGGGAAGGTGCGGCCCCCATGGCGCCATTACTGTGGGATAGTCAGGGCTCTTTTATTTTGAGAATTGATGTGTATTTGGATATTTATGTTGTAATATTTAAGACTATATTAGGACCTTTATGTTATTGAATTTTGATTTTACCTGCCATAATGTTTTGGTAGAATGTCTTAACTTATTTATATAAATTATTATACGTGCACATATATATTTCCATACAGTTCACTACAAGGGAACAAAAGACTGACTAGTAGTTTATATAAGGTCTTGGTGACTCTGATACAGTTGGTTGTAGTATAACATTACGTCGGTGTTTTTCAGTAGTCACACCCGAATTGCTTTGCCTAAGGAAGCAAAGCCAAGACCTGATGGATGAAAACGAGGGGCTGAAGATGATTGTCCATCGGCTGAACGTAGAACTCAGTCGCTACCAAACAAAATTCAGGCCTTTGTCTGAGGAAGAGGTAATGTTTCCAACCCCAGAAAAATCAGTCTTTTTGTCTTTAGTCTTTACTGTTGAGTTGATTTCTGGTTCTTGAGAGGTTCTTGGTAGTTCATGCCTTTAATCCCCACACTTGGGTGACAGAGGTAGGTCTATTTCAGTGTATTTGATGTCAGCCTGGTCTACATGACGAGACGCTATTTCCAAAAAAGTTGTTACCATCAGAAAACACTCAGAGAGAGAGAGAGAGAGAGAGAGAGAGAGAGACAGACAGACAGACAGACAGACAGACAGACAGACAGACAGACAGCCTGTCAGCCTGGTAAGTTCAAAGGTAGTCTGAACTACTTTGGCTTTAAGAAAAAGAAAGGGGGCTGGAGAGATGTCTCAACAATACTAACTTGCTGGTGTTTCGGGGTTCACCTCCCAGCACCCACATCAGATAGCTCACAAACACCTGTAACTCCAGCTCAGAGATTTCTGACACCCTCTTTGGGCCTCTTGAGAGCACTGTACTTTCATGTACATACACACAGGCACTCATAATTTCAAATAAAAGTAAGTCTTAAAAAAAAACCATTTTGTTTGTTTTTTGTTTTTTCAAGACAGGGTTTCTCTGTGTAGCTCTGGCTATCCTGGAATCCCCTGTGAAGACCAGGTTGGTCTAACTCAGAGACCTGCCTGCCTCTGCCTCCTAAGTGCTGAAACTAAAGATGTACCACCATGCCCAGCTAAAAACATTTCTTAAAAAGGCATAATTAATTATTCCATCAAAAAAGCACTGATCTGTCCTCTCACGGCTGTGACAGGAGACCTGCTGGGAACAACTTAAGGGAGAAGATTTACTTTCGCTCACAGTTCAGGGGCCGCAGCCCACTGTGGTAAGGAAGCATGCTGCCACAGTACAGCATGACTTGTTTCATCTCTGCAAACCAGGAAGCCTAGACCCAGACTAGCAACAGGCCTAGCCTGCCATGCTCAGGGCCTGTCCATGCCCTGTGTCCTGTCAGCCGACAAGGACCACACCCCACCTCGTATGGCTCTTCAGCCTCTGCAGACATCTCCATCAGCCAGTGACCAAGGGCTCAAGCATGAGCTGTGGCAGCATCCCAGACTCAGCCATAGCTCAGGACCATCCCACCTCCTCCATCCCATCCCATAATGAAGGCGGTGAAGACCCTGTAAACCACTGGGCCAGTGAAGAAACATAAAAAGACTAACAGTTCTCATCAGCTGCTCCATTCTCAGCCTGTTCTTTAGAGTTACAGCTGCTATAGAAATTCAACCGATTGTTACTGACGACATACATCATAAAAATTAGGATGTAACACTGACACATAACACAGTTTTTTAAACATTCAAACTATCTCCAAGGTTCATCTTTCCACTAAGGAGAAAGAAAGGATGGGGGGAAAGAAGGGCGAAGGGAGGGAGGGAGGAAGAAGAGAGGCAGGGAGGGGAAGTATGTACCTATGCACGAGCAGCTACACACGCATGCACACGTGCACATACAAGTGTGCACATGCTCTTCTTCCGTAAACAAGTAAGAGGGATCCCATCTGGATAGAGTGACTAGGGAAAATGTCATAGAGACGGGGCATTTGCACAGGTCAAAAGAAACAGATACAGAGTGGGGATGCGTGGGGCAGTGACAGGTGGCAACAGCCTTGTCACCAGGACTGCTTGCTCTGTCCTGACCACAGCCCCACAGAAGCACGTGGTCCAGGCAACATGTTTTGGATCATGTGAACTCCCCCAGCTTAATTTTGTTATTAAAAAAGTTAACATTGGGAGCTGGTGTGGTGGCTTGTGCCTATAGTCCCAGCACTCAGGAAGCCAAGAAAAAAAAAAAAGGCTCTTGCTGCAAGCAGAGGCCTGCCTGAGTGAGCTATACAGTGAGTCCCTGCTTGGGCTAGGTCTGAGACTCTTTCTTAGAAATAATTCTGGAGCTGGTAGAATGCCTGCCTAACATGTACAAAGCCCTGGGTTCAATGCCAGCGTCACTTAAAAAGACTAGTATCATACAAAAGGAATCAGTCACAAGAGGCCACTTACAACATAATTGCATTTCTATGAACTGTTAAAAATAGGCAAAACCCTAGAATTGGAATGTAAATCAGGACAGGTGTGGGCAGTGCACACCTTTAATCCCAGAACTTGGGATTAAATGAATGTTCTGTAGGAAACATGTTGCAGTTCTTAGGGGAAGAGAGTGTTACTCTCGAGCACTTCCAAGGTCATCTCACATGCTTCTGCACATGCGACTATAGACAGTAGGACGATGCCTCTTAGGATGCCTAACGCATGGACTTCAGAGGCAGTGTAGCTGACCCGGTCTTCAATGTGTGCTTTGTTCTCAGTGTTCCCATATCGAAGGCCTCCCGTCCAAGGGCCCCACACCCCCCTGGCTGGTAAGTGAAACATATTCTATGTTAGTTAGTTAGTTGGTTAGTTAGTTAGTTATTTTGTTACTTTGTTTCGAGATAGGGTTTCTTTATGCAGCCCTGGCTGTTCTAGAACTCTGTAGACCAGGCTGGCCTTGATCTGCCTGCCTCTGCCGCCTGAGTGCTGGGATCAAATGTGTGCACCACCACTGCCTGGCTAAGTGAAAGTTTTTTAATCTCAGGCCCATATTCTCTGGCTCTGTCAAACTTCTAAGAACCGTGCCAGAATAAATGTGTTATCTTGCCCTTTAAAAAAACAGATGAGCCAGGTGGTGGTGGTCCGTACCTTTAATTCTACACAGAGAAACCCTGTCTCAAAAAAAAAGAAAAGAAAAAAGAAAGAAAGAAAGAAAGAAAGAAAGAAAGAAAGAAAGAAAGAAAGAAAGAAAGGAAGGAAGGAAGGAAGGAAGAAAGGAAGGAAGAAAGGAAGAAAGGAAGGAAGGAAGGAAGAAAGGAAGAAAGAGAAAGACCTATGTTACTCACCCTTCACCCCATTATTCTGCCCAGGTGGATATAAAGCACCTCTCACCACTGTTGCTGGCTTATGAAGACAGAATGAAAGAGAAGGACAAACTCAGTACCACCCTGGAGGTAGGTGGGCAGGTGTCTCAGAGACGAGCTGTATCAAGTAAGACCGCTCAGACGACAGGAACAACCCAAAGGTAAATGTGCCTAGCCCAGTTGAAGGAAGGAGGAGCGTATAGGGAGCCAGGGAGGGAAAGAGGGAGAGAAGTAAGACTGGGGGAGGGAACGAGTGTTTAGCAGAGCATGATAGGTAGGCGGTGCTAGGAGGAGGGGTCTGCAGGGGGGCGTCTGCAGGGATGTGGTAGCATCTCCAAGTGGTGGTTTGGGAGAGGTAGCCCCATGGGAGTGGAGCTCTTGGGATGCAAAGGAGGAACAGTGGGTGGAGCATCATCCCTGACTCTGCAGCTGTGGACACCACTTGCTGGGCAAGTGGAGATCATACTCAGGCATTTTAGGAAAACTTAACACTCCTGTATCTCAGGAAGCCCTGACCCCAGAAGTGTATCATGATGAGGTTGTTCGCAGTATTAGAAACAAAGATTTGTGCCTTTCTGTTAGTTCATCTATTTCCTAAGAAGGCAACATTCCAGCTGAAATTGCCTGGGCCTGGACATCATCTACACCCAGGGCCCTTCTATGCCTCACACACACTTCTGAGGTCTTTTATATAGGGCATGTAGGTCTCTGTATTGGGAAGACCCAGGGAACTTCTCTTTAAGGGGTCCTGAGTGGGACAAGACCTTTAGAAAGTCCAACAGACTCATCTTTAGTCCTGAAACCCGTTACCTGCCCCATCCCATGAACCTCAAGATGTATTATTAGTTATTGGATTTTTAAAACATTTATATTATCTATACAGTGTTCTGCCTGCATGTGTGCCTCCACACCAGAAGGGGGCATCAGATCTCATTATAAATGGTTATGAGTCACCATGTGGTTGCTGGGAATTGAGCTTAGGACCTCTGGAAGAGCAGCCAGTGCTCTTAACCTCTGAGCCGTCACTCCAGCCCCATGGACTTTGGATTTTTAAGAGCATAAATTAGTCGGGTGGTGGTGGCGCACCCCTTTAATCCCAGCACTTGGGAGGCAGAGGCAGGCGGATTTCTGAGTTCGAGAGTTCGAGGCCAGCCTGGTCTACAGAGTGAGTTCCAGGACAGCCCGGGCTACACAGAGAAACCCTGTCTCGAAAAACAACAACAACAACAAAAAAAACAAAAAACAAAACAAAACAAAAAATCAATAATAAAATTTCCATTTAGTGCTCTTTTTTTTTTTTCTAACTGTTGCTCATATTTATTGCAGTTGGAAAACCTTTAACACATGGAGACAATCTTTGTTAGTCGGCATGTCTATAAATATGTTTATCTAGTATCCTCAGAATATAGTACTGGGATGAATATTGACCCTTCATATTATCACACAGGGCATTGTGAGGAAGGGGCTTCTGTTGGCTACACTAGTTTAAAGGTTTTTTTTTTTTTTTATTGGGTATTTTGTTTACATATCAGATGTTCTCCCCTTACCCTGTTCCCCCCGCCCCCCACTCCCACCCAGGAAGCCCCTATCCCATCCCCCCCCTCCTGCTTCTATGAGGATGTACCCCCACCTACCCCCCCACTCCCACCTCCCCACCCTCGAATTCCCCCTCACACGGCGTTAAATTAAGGGTTGCCCCAGGTTTTCTATGAGGACCAGCTAATAAACACGGCAGGCTTTGTGGACATGTAGTTTCCGTTCACAGATGCTCAGTGTGCTGTTGTAGCAGCCCTAGATGCCAGTGGTGGGTGGGACTGTGTTCCAGTAAAACTTAATAAAAAAAAACCAAGCAGCTGTCCCGATGGCTTCAGCTTGGCAAGACAGTTATAAACAATCAAACAAACAAGCAAGCAAATAGCCACGTAGACTGCCGGCAGCAAATGAGTGTGTCCTGGGGTGAGAAGAGAGGAGGGAAAGGTGCAGGCATGCCGCTGTACGTAGGAGATAAACGCCTGGGGACGTAGTTCCTGCCTAGGGTGCACAGAGCCGTAGGTTCACCCCAACACTGAAAATCGGTGAACAAGAGACCATTTCAGTGCATTCCTGAAGAAGTGTGGACACCCAAGGTCCGCACGAGACCAGCTGGGACACCGAGGTGAGGCCCAGGTCAGGAGCCCATATCTGCCAAGCTGCGTGCACACATCAGGGTGTCTGGCTGACCACGCTGATGCCACTGAACCTTTTCCAAAGGTTAGGAAACCTCTGCACTAACGCTTACCCACTCACAGAAGCTTCCGTCTAGGACCAAAGGACCTAAATACTTTTTTAACATAAAACTCCAGTTTACTTATGGAGCAAGGTACAGGACAGCCAGGATTACACGGAGAAACCCTGTTGTGAAAAACAAAACAAACAATACCTTTTCAATTTGCTCTCCAAATTCTAGACAAAGGCAACCTTCCCATCTCTAGTTTTTATTTATTTTATCCTTCAAGTTTTTCAAGTATTTGGCACTTATAGCAAAGTGACATCATTAGTAGTCGACTACTTAAACCCTAGCGTTCTTCCCAGTGCACAGCGACACTGGGGTGACTTGGATATTCTCTCAGGAAATGGTGCTCCTGAGGGCACATGGGGAGGGGCTCTGGGTCACCGTGCTGGAGCACGCCTCTGCCCTCTGCTCCCTGAGCAACGCATCCCAACAGGGACTGTGTGTGTGAGCATCGCATCCCAGCGGAGACTGTGTGAGTGTGTGTGTGAGCATCGCATCCCAGCGGGGACTGTGTGTGTGAGCATCGCATCCCAGCGGGGACTGTGTGAGTGTTTGAGCAGTGCATCCCTTCGGGGACTGTGTGAGTGTGTGAACAACATCCATGCTTCTTATTTCAGGAGGAAATGAAGACCTTTAGGCTGCGAGTCCAAGAAGTCGTGAAGGAAAACGAAAGCTTGCACCAAGAGTTAACTAAGAGGAGCCCAGTCACCATCGATGAATGGCAAGTGGCATTTGCTAACTTACAACACAAGAGGAACAGCATCGTGACATTACCAAACACAGAAATGTACTTTACTGTATCCAGTGTATTTTATGCAGTTATCCACCAACCAAAACCAAAAACACCAGGACAGGTTAGAACAGGGACCATTAGCTTTCTATCTCTAACAATTCTGGCCACTCCATTCATTCACATGAGCTGTTTTGTTTTGTTTTGTTTTGGTGTGTCATGGTTTTATTTGGTTTTGCAAGGCTTTCAAATAGTAAAGTGTATAGATTTTTTTGTTTTTTGTTTTTTTGAGACAGAGTTTCACTGTGTCGCCCTGGCTGTCCTGGGACTCACTCTGTAGACCAGACTAGCCTCAAGCTCACAGAGACCTATCTGCCTCTGCTTCTGAGCACTGGGGTTAAAGGCACCTGCCACCACTGCCCAGCAGCTTATAAAAAATTTAAAAACGGAGAATCTCTAACACGTGAATAAAATACAACCTCAGTAAACTCTTGTAAATTGGACTTTAGATTTTTTATTTTTTGAAGTACTGAGGAAGGAGCCCAGGGACTCTGCTCTACCACTGAGTCCCTAACCCTGGCTTTTGAAGACAGGTCACAATGTAGCTCCAACTCTAAACTAACCTTGAACTCTGAAGTCCTCCATCTTTCCAAGCTTGGCTTGTGGGCATGTTCCACTGCACCTAGCTTTAAATGGATATTTTATTGATGATTAATTTCGGGGGTTGGGGAGCACCGGGTGTGGTAGTGCAACCTTTAATCCCAGCACTCAGGCAGAAGCAGGAAGATTTATGTGAGTGGAGGCCAGCTTGGCCTACATAGGGAGTTCCAAGTCAGTGAACCCTGTCTCAAAAACAAACAAAAAGAATACAAAAATTTTAAAATATGTACCTGGGCCTGTAGTTCAGTCTGTAAGCATTGCAAACAAAAGGAAGACTAAAGGAAGGCTGGGCTAAGGCTCTATGAAGCCTCCACTCTCCTGCATTGTTTCCTGTGCTACCCTGTGTGCAGCATGCTCCCAGTGAGCACAGCCTGGGCTCTCTGGGCCGGGCCACCCAGGCCCCGTGTGGCTTCACCCATCTTTGTCTCTTCTGCCACCTGGTTTTCTGCCCTATGGTATACCGAGTTTAGGCACTAAACTTTTTTTTTTTTAAAGACTTATTTATTATGTATACAGCAGGTATACAGCATTCTGCCTGCATGTATGCGTGCAATCCAGAAGAGGTCAGCAGATCTCATTACAGATGGCTGTGAGCCACCATGTGGTTGCTGGGAATTGAACTCAGGTACTCTGGAAGAGCAGACAGTGCTCTTAACCTCTGAGCCATCTCTCCAGCCCGGACAGTAAACATTTAATGGGGCAACGTCTAAGGTCCTTCAGCTCATTCCAGTAGTAGTTTTCAGTTCTGAAAGTTGAACCAATACACGACTTTCAATGCCCCGCCTAAATAAGGGGCTTTCTCATGGAGACAGTGAAGCTGGGTACTTTTATATGATTTTAAGACAGTATTTCAAAGCCATCTAATATGTTGGGATTTTTTTTCCTGGCTTATTATTTATTATTTTATTTTATTTTCCCCCACCTCACATCTGATCCACTCCCTTTCTATCTTTCAGAGATAACAACAAAACATTATTATTCTTTTATTATTATTTTTTTTTAGCCTCATTGGTAGTCCAGACTGGCCTGCAACAGAACTCCTCCTGCCTCCGTTTCGCGGATGCCGAGGTTCTAGGCTAGCTGCACCATACCTGGGGTTTTGTTGCTGTTGGCTTTTAAAGGTTATTTATTTACTTATTTTGAAAAGCTTTTTAAATGTGTGGGGTTATTTTGTCTGTGTACCATGTGAGTACCTGGTGTCCTTGGAGACCAGAAGAGAGCATCAGATGCCCTAGAAATAGAGTTACAGATGGCTATGAGCTGCCATGTGGGTGCTAGGAATCGAACCCAAGGCCTCTAGAAAAGCAGCCAGTGCTCCTGACCATTGAGCCACTTCTCCAGCCCCTTATTTTTACTACTTATGAGACCTGAGTCTCACAATGTTGTCTAGACTTGCCCTCAAGTCCTGAACTCAAGCAGTCCCCTTGCCTCAGCCTCAGGAATGCTGGGACTTGTAAGTGTGGCTACCCTAAGCAGCTGCTACTGATTGTGATTGAATGGTTTCAAAGTAAAAACGAGACCTTACAGCATCCAAAAATGTCACGTGGATTGCAGAGCAACTATTCGGGTGCAGGGATTGGATGCTTCAGTGTAGGAAGTGAAACCGGCCATTCTGAGGCCATCTCACCTGAGTTTTATCCACGAGGCAGTCCCCCTCTGCCTTTGTATGGATGTCCGTTGTCACTACACACGGTAGCTGATGTGTCCGTCACGCGGGCATCATTGCTGCCCCGTCCCCCATTCACTGCACGTGGCAGCATTTGCTAGCACATGCCCAGGTATTGACTCATACTGTAGCATATTTCTCTGATCTCTCAAACCCACGGGCAGCATTTAATCTTTTCAATCAATTGCAGGAGGCAGCTTCAGACTCAAGCAGAGCTGGTTCTAGATGAGAACAAGCTGTTGCTCGAGCAGTTGGAGATCCAGCAAACAAAAGCCAGGGACACCCACCAGGCGCACCTCCAGGATGGTGAGTGAGTGATGGTGACGTCCTAGAAAAACGGACAGGGCGGCATATTCCAGAGTTGTAAGTTGGCGCAGCCACAGTCAGCCCATGTGTTCTCAGATCTCTCGTAGGGTCAGCAGAAGTGGCTTTAGGGTAGGATAGCATCTGAGAGGTTACAGAATGAAGCATTTGAAATGACCCAACACCTCCTTCTCCCAGATATGTATTGACTGCACAAGAAAGTAGAACTTTTCTGTTTCCCATTCCCCAGCGTCTGTCACCCCCTGGGTGCAGACAAGCACTTTTGCATTGAAATACAGCCAGTTCTTCTTGTCACTGTTCTATTGCTGTGAAGAGACACCGAAACCAAGGCCACTCATAAAAGAACGCATGTAATTGGAAGCTGGCTTATAGTTTCAGAGGTTAGTCAGTCATCACCATGGCAGGAAGCATGGTGGCGTGCACACGGTGCTAGAGCAGTGGCTGAGAGCTTTATGACCTGATTCACAGGCAGGCAGACATATAGACAGACACAGACAGACTGGGCCTGGCATGGACTTTTGAAATCTCAAAGCCCAATCCCAGGACACATTTCCTGCAATCTCCTAATCTGTCTAATCCTGGTGACTATGCATCCACATCTATGAGCCTATGGGGGTCATTTGTATTCAGATCACCAGACATCCCTCACCCTAGGGTTCTGAGACAGGGTCTGCTCTGAAGTCCGGGTTGACTCAGAAGTGCCATGGAGCCCAGAGAGCCTTTGAAATAACAGCCCTCCCACCTGTACCTCCCCAATGCAAGGATAACAGTGTGTACCACCATTAAGGACACCAGAGGTTAAATCTCTGTGGTCCTCCAGGACTTCCCATGAAGATCCCCTCTTCCAGTGTGTCTCTCCCTATAGCCACCATAGCAATGACAGTCTTCTTCAAAGTGAGCCAAGTTAAGAGGGTTTTTTTCCTCTTGCTTTGATTGAAACCAAATATGAGCCCCCCCCGCCATGGTGGCACACTCCCCCACTTTACTCCTTGAAGACGGGAGTCACAGGACAGGAGTCTTAAGCAGGCTGTCTTGCCCCATCCCTGTGAGCCCCCCTATTTCTTCTGCTATGCACACACTGAAGAGTTCACCGCTGGCCTCTGTCGCAGCTGAAGCTACTGAGCCTGGGTTCCAGGTGCCTGACAACAGGCTGTGTTCACAGAGTCCAGAAGGAAGTCCCTCCACGAACTCGCTACAGGAGCCCTGGAGGCCCCTCTGACTTGTAACTGAGACCACTCACCACGTTCTTCTCGGTTTCCTGGACTAGCTGCTCACTCTGTTCTCTCCAAACTGACAGAGAGTGGAGGGTTTAAAGCTTTGTGCATCCCATTGGCAGTGTCATTGTGTGCCCAGGGAATATCTCATTAGAGTGATGCGTATGCTCATATTGAAATTCTCTCAGTTACAGACAAGTCATGACACATGCTTGCACATCTGTATGCTTGCACATTGTATGACTTGACACTGAAGTCTTTGGGAAGTAAGTGTCTTGAGGGTTAGATTCATGTCTCTTTAGATATCGCAGTGAGCCATAGTAAAATCCTAAAGAACCCAGAGAGGATGGGCTACAGGCAGATAAACAGACAGGAACACACAGACACAGTGGATACCCAAATACATGAACTTACCCGCCCTTATATAAAATGCTGTGGCGTCCACAAAAAACCGACACAGATCCTCCCACATAGCAAAAATCATCTCTAGGTTAATTATAAGCCTAACAAGATATAAATTCTATGTAAATAATTAGGACAGGTTATCTAAGTTAAGATGATAAAGAAGACTCTGTGTCTTGTATCGATGCAGGCTCTCTCCGTCCCCCTCTGTGTGTGTGTGTGTGTGTGTGTGTGTGTGTGTGGTGAGTCCTCTGAGCTCCACCTGCCTCAGTGCTGCGACTACAGGTGTGCCCCGCCATGCCTGGCTTTGTCTCATGGGTTCTGAGGATAGAACTTCAGTTCTCATATCTGTAGGGCAAGCATGTTACCTGCCGAGCTACCTCATCCTCCCCAGATGCAAATATTCTCCCTGGTTATTTCCAGTCCACAGTTGATTGAGTCAGCTGTGGAATCCGCAGATGTGAACAGTTGGTGTCATGTGTGTTAATGTCATGTTAACTGAATGCTTAACACAGGGAAAATAATTTCTGTGTATAAGGCCTTTGGTATTAACTTAAAATTCTCCATAGGATTTTTTTTTCAGTTTTTTCTTTCTTTCTTTTTTTTTTTTTTTTGTATTTTTGGTTGTTTGTTTTTTGAAACAAAGTCTATGTGGCCTCAAAAGCCACTGTTGACCTAAGAATGAGGTTGAGCCTCTGATCCTCCTGCCTCTGCCTCCCAAATGCTGGATGCTCTAGAAGAGCCGTCAGTGCCCTTAACCACTGAGCCATCTCTCCAGCCCTCTCTACTTTTTAAAAGACAGGTTTTTGACATAGGATCTCACTATGTGGCCTAGCCTAGCCAGAACTTGTGATTCTCCTGCCTCAGACCCTGAGTGTATCACCATGCCTGGTTAAAACTTATATATATATTTTTTTTGTTTGTTTGTTTTGTTTTGTTTTGTTTTGTTTTGTTTTGAGACAGGGTTTCTCTGTGTAGCCCTGGCTGTCCTAGAACTCACTCTGTAGAGCAGGCTAGCCTCGAACTCTCGAACTCAGAAATCCGCCTGCCTCTGCCTCCCAAGTGCTGGGATTAAAGGCGTGCGCCACCACCGCCCAGCAAAACTTATATTTTAATCAGTCTTCTGTGCCAAATCTTTATCTTGTCCCTTTTCAGTTTCTAAGCTAACTAAACAACTTGTGCTCCTGGAGGCAAAGACTCAGGGGCAGGAAAAACAGCTCGTGGAAAGCAAGGAGCAGCTGGAGAGCTTGCAGGACAGATGCCGAGAGCTCAAAACACAGCTGGATAGCAAGATCGCAGTGGACGTCCACACATCAATTGTCAATGAACTAAAAAGGTGAGGGTGTCACATCTCTCCAAGCTTGCTTGAGCCCTCTGCGTGATCCGTGCAGAGTGGACAGAGGTGGCTTGAGCCCTCTGTGTGATCCGTGCAGAGTGGACAGAGGTGGCTTGAGCCCTCTGCGTGATCCGTGCAGAGTGGACAGAGCTGTTTTATTTTTGTTTATTGTTGCTGCTCTTTGTTTTTGGGTACCCACCAGGGCCTAGAATCTGGCCACTGGTCATCTGCATCCTTTTGTTTTTTTGTTTTTTGTTTTTTTTGGTTTTTTTTGTTTTTGTTTTTTGTTTTTTCGAGACAGGGTTTCTCTGTGTAGCTCTGGCTGTCCTGGAACTCACTCTGTAGACCAGGCTGGCCTCAAACTCAGAAATCCGCCTGCCTCTGCCTCCCAAGTGCTGGGATTAAAGGAGTGGGCCACCACTGCCTGGCCAGATCTGCATCCTTTTAGTGCCACTTGATTTTACATGAGTACACTGAACCCACTGTCCCCATGTGTACATGGGTACACTGTACACAGGATGTACTATGCCCACAACACTGTACCCAGGGTTTACTGTGCTCACAACACTGTACGCAGGATCCCTTGTACCTATGGTGTACTGTGCAGAGGTTCACTGTACACATGCATGTGCCACTGTAACTATGTGTCTGCCACGTCTCATCCTTCAGCCAATTGCAGAAGGAAGAAGAGAAAGATCGTGCTGAGATGGAGGAGCTGATGGCAAAGCTGACAGCCCTGCAGGTGCAGAAGAAGAGCCTGCTTCTGGAGAAGAGCAGCTGGGCCACCAGGAGCAGAGAGCTAGAGGCCGAGCTGGAGCGCACGCGCAAGACCAACAGGTACCTCTGTGTGTACGCGTGCATGTGTGTGTGTGTGTGCACGTGTGCGTGTGCATGCGTGTGTGTGTGTGTGTGTGTGTATGTGTATGTGCGTGATGCTTGAAAAGTATTTCATTTCCTTTTTATCTCCATTTTATTTCCTTTATCTTTTCTCTCTCTGATAGGAGCAATAAAATGGGAAATAATAACCAGGGGACAGATATCAGAATAACAGAAGCATTTCTGTGGATCTATAGTTCTCAAGTCTGTGGTTCAGATATTGATATCCACGTGGTAGCCCCGGGCTCCAGATGTCTCCTAACCTCAGCCCAAAGCCTGTTTTCCCCCTACTGCATCCCAGTCTCCTTTTGTCTTACTTTTTTTATTTTTGCTTTTAATACATGTACATTTGTTTATTTACCATTTTTAGAGTATCTTTGATAGTGCCATGCATGCACAGAGACATTTGATCTTGATCATCTCTGTCCCAGCTCCTCCCTTCCCACTTACACACACACACACACACACACAAAACGCACACAGAGGCACACACACCAGCACATCCCCTCCCACCTTTGTATCTGGATCTCATTTTCAAAAATATCTTTTAGAACATGAGTCAAAAAGTTAGGAGAATATTATTATTTAATTAGCTGATTTATTGCTAGGCATTTTGTGAGTATGTATATATACATATATATGTGATACGTGTGTTTATATGTGTGTATGTGTGTGTGTATATGTGTGTGTGTGTGTGTATGTGTGTATGTGTGTGTGTGTGTATGTGTGTGTGCATGTGTGTGTATTCTGGTTTTATATACATATATTCACTCTGCCCAAGCCAATGCTCACAGGTTTGTTTGTTTTTTCCCCCCACCACTGGGGGCCCCCTGCAGGCGGTACCAAAAGAAAATTGATGTCCTTAGAAAACAAGTAGAAAAAGCTATGGGGAAGGAGATGTCTGCTCACCAGTACCTGGCAAACCTGGTGGGCTTGGCAGAGAATGTCACCAAGGAAAGAGACAGTCTTAAGTATTTGGTGAGTTTCCTCAAAGTTGTGCAAACTTAAGCTTCATATGCAAATGTGACTTTAAGTCTATTTTTTTTAACAAGTCTATATGTAATAAAAAAACTTAATGCTTTAATATATTAACCACACTTCCAAATTCCCCAAGATTTTATATCTTACCCATGGGCAAGAATTATTTAGTTATTTATTTTGAGGCAAGGTATTGCTGCATAGCCAAGGCTGGCCTCAAACTTGTGATCCTCCTGCCATAGGCTCCCAAATACTTGGGATTATAGCACAAGCAAAACATATTTTAAAGAAAACCAGAAATTCTGAATAATAGCAAGCGTTATTTTAGAAAGCGAAGTATGGGGCGGTGCTCATGTCCATCACACAGCAGCAGGGCGAGGTGTCTGTACATCCCCTTCGGTCACTGCCTGAGCAGTTCCTGCCTGCACACTCGTCCCAATCATCACAGGCAGCGCAGGGGGTGCAGTGAGGTCGTCAGTGCATGTCCCGTGTGTGCAGGGCCCTGGGTTTGGTTCCCCGCACTGAGGGAGGGCTGGAGCAAGCTTCCTGGAGTCATGTAGAGATCACCTCAGGTGTAGGAACAGGGAAGGGAATTAAGTCAGTGTATGCCCCGTGTGTGCAGGGCCCTGGATTTGGTTCCCAGCACTGAGGGAGGGCTGGAGCAAGCCTCCCAGCGTTAGGTAGAAATCACCCCAGGTGTGGTAGCAGGGAAGGGAATTAAGTCGATTATCGGTGTCCTAGATGCTGGAGAAGCGCACAGCCAGCAAGAACCTGGCACGGTTCTAGACACTTCCACACTGATTCAAAAAGATGTCTGCAGCAGATTGTGTGGTCGGAGAAGACAGCTCCTCTCTGTGTCAAGCCATGTGCGTTCAGAAAGGTCTGGTAGATTCCCCCAAGCTCTGACAGTGAGTTGCCTCCAAGGGGCGGACTTCCAGGTGATGTTTCTTACAAGCCTTCTTACTTATTTGAATTTTCTCTTCCGTGTGTTTTGAACACATAACACTCCCCTGCGTCTAAGCATGCATGGGTTTTCTACGTCTCAGTTGCTGGCATGTCAGATTAGAAGGCGGAGGAGGTTAATGAGTGTCTTGACAGAGACACAGGGGCATCATGAAAGGCGGAGATGAGGGCAGGAGGGGATGCCGGAAGTGCTGGGAGGTCCCTCCCCAGGGCAGTGGGCAGAGGTCTCAGCCCTTGCTTGTAGAAGAAGTAGGAGAGGGGAGTTGAGGGGGTGTCACTACTTACTTTTAATAAAACAAATGCTAATTAGACGTGTCTTGATATTGTCTGTACTCAGTGTCACAAAGCATTTTTCACGATGTGACAGTAGCTGGCAGGGCTCCAGCAAGTCTCCTTGAACATTACTGGCAATTTAAAAATGTAATTGGTTATGATTATGGTTGTGCAGGGGTGAGTGAACATCCGTGTGTGTCACTGCACATGAGTGGCAGACAGGTGACAGTTTGTCTGTTCTACTGGGTACCCACTGAGCCATCTCACAGGCCCCATCATGGGCAATTTCTAAGTCTCTCCTGACTTTGACCCAGTGTGAAGCCACTCAGATCTGATTCTGGCTTCTTCTGAAAAGTTGCTGTCCCTGCCACAGTGCTGGTGTTTCCTGGCACCGCACCAAGCGCCCCTTCCCTCCACATGCCCACTGGACTACTGAGCCAATAAAAGCCTGTCGGAAGGTGCAGAACAAAACTGCTCATCTGGAGTGCCTTCTCTGCCAGGGCAGGACGCGTGGGGACCCCTGTCCCTGGGATCTGATCCCCAGTCTTTTGTGGTGCAGTGGAGATTCTTTCTGACTTCAGACGGCCCCTTCAGGCCCACACCTCAGCTTTGCAGACCAGGCATGGAAACACAGTGGAAGACACATAGTTTCTGTATACACATTTAAAAGTTGTAAATGTAGTCAACTTTGTAATGCCTGAGAGCCAGAGCATGAGTCAGCCCTGGATGTGGGTAGGGGTGCTGTCAACCACCCGGTCCACTCTGCAGGACCTCTGATGTCCCACCCCGGGGAGAGGGGGGCTATGGAAGCTGGCGGGGCTCTTCCCTCCAACCCCAGTTGGAGGGGTTGTTGTTTCACCCACATCGGGTGAAACTGACTTCCCTGTCTGTCTCATCCTCCTGGTCTCCTGGGTCTCACGGCCCTCCCAGCCTTTAGGGAAGGCTCCACTCTGCTCTGGGCAGTGACTGCTGACGCCCAGGGCCACGTGTTACTCTGCAGTTCCCCACTTGCTTTTGTCTACTTCCTTTTACACTTTTCTGAGGGAGACACGGTGGTCTGAGGAGTGAACGTGGTAATTGACAATTGGATGCTTCTTCCTGTGTCTGGGAAAAGTTGTTTAACTTTCTCAGTCAGATATTTCCTTTCTAGAAAGTCCAACTGGGCCGGGCGGTGGTGGCGCACGCCTTTAATCCCAGCACTTGGGAGGCAGAGGCAGGCGGATTTCTGAGTTCGAGAGTTCGAGGCTAGCCTGGTCTACAGAGTGAGTTCCAGGACAGCCAGGGCTACACAGAGAAACCCTGTCTCGAAAAAAACCAAAAAAAAAAAAAAAAAAAAAAAAGAAAGTCCAACTGGTACTCCTAGGCGTCTTAGGAGGAAGGCGTCCCATCCCATAGCAGCTGAAACCCTCAACGGTGTGTGGGAGCTTGTTTCCCATCTGGTGTCAGTGCATACTGCTTGGTTTTAGATGACGTCCCTCTTGGATATCCTGACTGCCATACTGGTCTCAGAAGAACATCGTGTTTATATTATTCCCTTATGTTTTGTTGTGATCAAGTTAGCCAAGATACAAGCCTGCTTTTATCACAGCGCTTATTCCTTGAGTACCACTGAAGGAGTTGTGACCAAAGCTACTTATGGACTGAAGAGTTTGGTTTGTTTATGGTTTCAGAGGAAGAGTCTATAATGGCAGCCGGCAGCCAGAGCAGGAGCTGGGAGATCACATCTCACCCCCACCCAGGAAGCAGAGAGTGGACTGGAGTGGGGTGAGGGTATAAACTCTCAGAGCTCACACCCAGTGACGTACTTCCTGCAACAAGGCTCCACCTCCTAAAACTTCCATAACTTCCCCCACTAGGGACCAAGTTCAAATGCCTGAGCCTGTGGGGGATCGCTTCTCATTCAGACCACCACAGGAAGGACAGATACGTCAGCTAGGAGAGAGCAGTGTTCTGATGCCCAGTGTGGTTGTCTCTCCTTGTTGGTCCTTAGCCCTTGTCCAAGCTCTGCCCACAGCCCCTCAGGGAGCGAGGAGGCCAAAAGCGGGACAGGCAGAATTAGACAGAGTGGAGCTCCGTGTGTGTGTGTGTGTGTGTGTGTGTGTGTGTGTGTGTGTCTAGGGATTGAACCCAGGGCCTCACAAATGCTAAGCAAGTGCTGTGACAACGGGTTACAATCAGAGCAATTCCTAGGACTTTCTGTGTTAGCTAAAGTCATGTTTGTGTTTGCGCCCTCTCCTTAGGCTCAGTGTTTAGAGAGCGAGAAGCATGGGGCCCTCAACAAAATCCTGAAAGGCAACATTCGCCTGGGCAAGCTGGAGGAGAGGGTAAAGGTAAGGCCGTTGCGCACCACCCTGTCTTCCCATGGGAGATGGAGCTTCCAAAGGACAAGTCTGTGTGTAGCACATCTGTCTCATGCAAGGAGAAAAGCTGTGCCAACTTTGCTGGTGGGCAGCACCTTGTACCCCCTTAAATAATAACCTGTGGTTTGCTGCACAGGAAAGCACCATGCAGTTAGAAAACTCAGAGAAAGTCTGCAGGCTCCAGAGTTCAGTGATGTCACAGCAAAGAATATATTTTTTAGAGAAAAGTTGTTTTTTTTTTAACCTGGAAATGTAAAAGCTGCACACAATTAAGAGAGAGAGAGAGAGAGAGAGAGAGAGAGAGAGAGAGAGGTTCTTTATTTTTATTATACGTGAATGAGTGTTCATCTGAGTGTATGTGTGTATACCATATGCACGCCTGGTACTATAGAGGTCAGAAGACAGCAGCTGATGAAAGGATTGCCTGTGAAAATTGCAGACATGGGGACTGGGGCTGGGCGTGTGGCTCCCTGGGCAGAGCTTGCCTACCATGCATGAGGCCCCGAGTTTGAGCCTCAGCTCTGTATTGAGCTGGATTCAATGGTGCACACCTGCAATCCCAACCCAAGGGGGGTGTGGGGGGCGGGGGGGGGGCGAAGGAACCCGAGTCCATATCCACTTCACCTACATAGGGAATTTGAAGCCAACCTGGGCTACTTCAGGCTGTGCCTCAAAAACAAAGCAAACAAAAATTTGGAGAAGTAGATTAATTTTCAGAAACATCCAATTGGGTCTGTGATGCAGATATCTTATGTTTAATGTGCGTTTATGGAAGTGTGTGTGTATGTGGGAATGTGCATGTGAGTGCACATTAGAAGTCAGAGGAGGGCATCGGATGCCCTGGGGCTGGAGTACTGGTGGGTTGTGAGCTGTCGACGTGGGCGCTGGGAACTGAATTTGGGTCCTCTGTAAGTACTTGCTCTTAACCACCGAGCTATCGCTCAGGTTTTTTTAATGCCCCAAATTGTTTTGTATCACTTTTTAATTTTGTTTTCTTGAGTCAGAGTCTCACTGTATCCCAAGTGCCCCTGAACTCATCTTTGCCTCTGTCTCCTGAGTGCTGGGATTACCAGGCACACATTAGCACACCCAGTTTTACACATTGCTAGAGATCAAATCCAGGGCTTTGTGTGAGTGCCTGGCAAGCACTCTGTTGTGGTAATTATTTAAAATCGGCCACTTGTTAATCTAACTATCTAAGCCGCAGACTGTCTAAGCTGCAGCGGCTCTGCCTAGCCCAGCCGCCATGTTTCTCGGCCTGAGGCCATGTGCGCGCTGCAGCTAGAATCCGCCTGCCAGAAACACCAGCCCTGCCACCCACTAGATGCCAGCATGAGAGACGGCTCTGCCAATCTTCTACGCTGTCTCCGCAAGGCAGGGCATTGCCCAGACCATTCTGCCACCCATGCGGGCCCAGTAAGAGAATGAGACTCTAATTCTTATAGATTAATCAAAGGCTTTATATGTTTGATAATGATTAATAACAAGATGTTCATACAAAGAGAGTTGTATCCCAAATAGCTAACCTAATTATAAGTTTATAAGTTGTTCCCCACGAGTGCTCTCCATACCTGTGTGGTTCTCCATCCTCCTACATCTCTGCCCTCTCTAGCTCCTCCTCTTCCTTTTTTCTCTTCTCTTCCTTACTCCTCCCCTTCCTCTTCCTCTGCTAACTCCTCCCACCTTAGCTCCTCCCACACACTCCACCCAAGCTGCAGCTGTTCCTGGTCCTTCTGTCTTCTTAGGATCCAGACTTGCCTTCCAGGTCAGCACTGGCTGAGGCACACTCAGTCAATTGGCTCTGGCTTCCAAGAGGCAACACCCCTTGTTCATCAAGTCCCTCCCCTGCAGGGGTACAAGAAGCAGGCAGCACTGAAGCTGGGGGACATCCGTCACCGCCTGATAGAACAGCAGGAGGACTTTGCTGGCAAAGCAGCTCAGTACCAGAAGGAGGTGAAGCACCTGCATCGGATGCTGCAGGAAAAGCAGGAGGTCCTGGATGAGGCTCTGCAGCAGAAAAGGTGGGTGCGGGAGCATCACGCAGAAGCACCTCCAGGAGAACACCTCAGTGCCTTCTCTGTCATTCTGCGCCTGTTCCTTTGAGCAGGGCCTCTCCCTGATTCTGGGGCCTGCATATTCTCTGATAGGCTGGAAGCCAGCTAGCCCCATGATCCCATCTTTTGCCATCCTAGGAGTTGGAGTTATTAGTGTGTTTCGGGTGCCTGGCTTCTTACGTGTGGTTAGGATCCAAAGCCCTGCCCTCGTGATTGCACAGCAAGTGCTCTTAGTCACTGAGCCATCTCTCCAGTGTGCACATGTGCATGTGTGTCTGTGTGTGAGTGCTTGTGTGCATGTGTCTGTGTGTGAGTGCTTGTGTGCATGTGTGTCTATGTGTGTGCATGTGTCTCTGTTTATATGAGTGTGTGCATGTGTCTGTGTGCATGTGTATCTGTGTGCATGTGTGTCTGTGTGAGTGCATGTGTCTGTGTGTGAGTGCTTGTGTGCATGTGTGTCTGTGTGTGTGCATGTGTGTCTCTGTGTGTGCGTGTGTCTGTGTGTATGTGTGTCTCACTGCTTCTCAGCATCCTTGTGGATGTTCAGTGGCGGTCAGGCACTCTCAGTGAGTACCTTTGGTACTTGGTTCCTTTCAAAGTTTCTATCTGTTCACTTTCCTGGTTGACCTTTTCAGTGTTTTGTCTGTTTATTCTGTGCTCAGAGTTTCTATTTAATCCTCTCTTTATCAGTGCTCAGTGTTGGGCTTCTTTCTTGGGGTTCTCCTTTCTTGTTGGTTCTTCTTGAGGCAGCGGAGGGGGAAGAGCATGGTGGAGGGTAAGACTTGGTCTTACAAGATTGGGGTAAGACTTTGTCTTGTGAGGTATTTAGGGTTGCTGTATAATAAAAAGCTTACTTATCTAAGTTACTGTGCTACTGTAGCTGACCTGCCTTCTGTGATCCTCTGAGTTTCTGGCACTTAGCACCTCATCCTAAAACAGCAGGAGATTAAGTAAAGGATTAATTGCTAGAACCTTTCCCTTTTGTCATGATGCCTCTCGCTTGTCAGGCTAGGGGGAAGTTTGGAGCAATAAACTTCTATTGAACCAGGAGAAGAGAATAACACTCAGAAGGGAAAACTTTTACACAAGCAAGTATGCATAAACTCACATATGTTCATATACAGATTCATGATTCACCATGCTCATGTATGCACTTCCATCCAAACCAGCGGGGCCCAGCTTGCATGCATTCTTACAATAACATACTTACAGACACATCCATACATTCTCACAATTACATTCTTACACATACACACACACACACACACGAGTACACTCTCACAATTACATACTTAGACATACACGCGCGTACATTCTCACAGACACAGCCATACTTACACATGCATATGGAGCAAATGACCAAGCACTGGTGCAGAAGGAACTCACTCATTCCGAATGAAGAATGAGCTCCAACCTTTATTGCATAGAGAAGAAAGAGCTTCTTCCCTTTTTATGCTAAATGAATTAAACCTATGTTTGTAAGAAAAAGGCTTTGTTCCTTTTAACAAGCCTCAGCCTGCCTGGTTATTAAGAAAGGACCTGTGCTGCCCCGTGGTCAGGAGAAGCTGCCTGTTCCTTGTGCTCTCTGCAGCCTCTTTTGTCCCTTCCCTCTGCATTCTGCACATTGCTCCCTTAGTTTTTTATGTTACCTGTGTTTCTAAGCTACTCCGCTCTGCATTCTCCTTCTACCTTGCTCCCTCCTCCTGCCCTGATGTCACAACAATGCTCTTACTCTCAACGCCTTTTCTCCCGAAGCTACGCCTGTGCTTCTAAGTTCTTGAGTTCAGTTCTGCCTAAAAAGTGTTCTGTCTAAAAACTTCTCAGCTTAGTTCCCTCTCACAGCTCAGTTCTCCTCAGCTCAGTTCTCCTCAGCTCAGTCCTCCTCAGCTCAGTCCTCCTCAGCTCAGTCCTCCTCAGCTCAGTCCTCCTCAGCTCAGTCCTCCTCAGCTCAGGCCTCCTCAGCTCAGTCCTCCTCAGCTCAGGCCTCCTCAGCTCAG